>NW_022045716.1:402500-825448 GCF_003285905.1 Drosophila hydei | reverse complement strand
TCATGCTGAGGTTATCTAATTGGAATGTTGCCCTACTATATGTGAATTGTCCAATTGGAATTGATAGGTATAGTTGTAACTGACTCTGATTGGAGTACTATATGATTTGATTGGATTTTACTTGCAAAGTTACATTGCACGAGGTAAGGTCAAAGGTAAGGGCGGAGGCAGAGGTAAAATTTAATATCTTAAATGGAATATTTGAAAACGTCAGAGTTCATGAAAGTTGTGAAAGCTTACTGACAGCTGCTGGACAATCGTTTAATCAACTGCTGTTCATAGCGTTGCCAGAGCTGGGCTGCTGGGCTGCTGGGCGTTGCCATATCAACGTGGCAAAACTACGCATTAATTAACACTGCGATAAGCATTCAACTTGCTGTCAGCTATCAATGCAAAAATGCGAAGCACAAATGGCCGAGCTGCGGGGAGTGGGGGCGTGGCAGCTGCGTCCACTTCCGCTGCGCTGTTGTCGCTCAGAGTTTCCGCAATTAGTTTAACTCCGAAAGATTCGCCCAGCTGAACCCTGAATTGAACCGAGTTGAACTCAAACTTTTGCAGAGCGCTCATCGCAGCTGCACGAAAGGAGTATGCTGATACTAAGGGTGTGTATGTGACGGACTGGAGATGAAGCTCAATCGATGCTAATTTTCTAATGAAACCGATAAATATCGATTCGCACTTGCCTTCTCAAGCAGAGCTCGAGAGCTATAAGAGCTACAGGTCCAATTCAGTTTGTGGCTGCGAGTAAATTATATTTGAATTTGAAACTGTACTTTTATAGAATAGATACCTTTTAGAGGTGGCCCCTTCGGCATAACTCGGGAAGTATAAGAGTTGAAGATACGAAATTGAATATATAACTTCTCGTTAATTATGTAAATCATTCAGATAAATCTTTTTTTAGCTATCTTCTTTTTCAACTGAGTTACCTCAGCCTAACTCGAGATCTACAAGTATCAAATCCATTAAATTGGGTATGCAGCTGCTTATAAGCTGTGAACAGCTCCATACAATGTTTTGTATATCTAGTTCTTAAAGTACTCGAGTTACGATATTTCGTAAGGTAGCGTCTAGTCGGTCACTCTTACAAAATTTTGTTGCGAAGCGAATACAAAGGCAAAGCAAGGAGCAAGGAGAAAAAAAGAAAAACAAAAGACGACAGACGAGATTACAGTTTCGCCATTTCGATTTGATGGAGATAATGGAACGAGTCTCCAAGCAAAATGTTGGCTAATTAAAAATTGTTACCCGCCGCTGAAGTTTTTCTCAGAGATTGTTATGGAGGTATACGCGTATTACAAGTCCACGAAAGCGCAGGAGTAGAGAGTGAGTGACTTAGACTGAACTTTACAGGCCAACAGCGAATCAGACCGTCTTACTAGATCCACTATATAGAGTGTGCCCATCGGCAGATATCTAGATCTTGCCATAAGATATAAAGTATCCATTAGGAACAGTCTTTAAATTGAAATACGACCAAATCTTATATAATTTTAAGTCTTTTCAAAACTTTGTTCGATTCTAACAATATTATTATTTATATATACGTATAGTCCTTGTATAATCCTTTCGGTTTCATGATGTATGCCAGCTTTAGCTGTGCCCAGCTTTGCAGTCCACAAAATTCCATTAGGCTTCTTCAACTGAGAGTCGTGATTGCTCTTCTGATCTACAGTTGTCCATTGATTTTGGCTAGCGCATCAGCTGCGGCTAGGCCCATTTCGTGCTCGCTGGAACCGGGCGGTTCCAGCTGCAGGATGTGTGCGCTCTCTTTAAGCAGCCGCACCACCTCCTTGATGCGCCGCTGAAACTCCTGGCGAGACATTTGACCGCTCTGCATGCCCAGCTGAGCGAGCACCATGATCGGGGCATGCAGCTCGTACATGATGAGACCTGCAGGAGTCGAAGAGCATTTTATTATAGATAGATCCTTGGAGTCTTGGGTCCTTCAGCATACTCACCACGCAGTCGGGTTAGACCCGGTTCGAGTATATCGATGACAGCCAGGAAGTCACGGCAATAGCGCTCCTTGCGCTCAATGTCCTGCGGAGACAGCTGTGGCAGCAGGTAGCCCTCGATGCGGCCGTAGATCTGGCACAGCGAGTACTTGGCGGACAGCAAGAGATAATGATTGGGGCGCAGCACTTCGCGATATCTACAAATAGGACAATCGAATCGTTTCAATCAATCAATCAAAAGCAGAGTCGTCCTTGACCCAAATGCTGCTGATACAAACCGTGAGGCGGACTAGCGCAAGTATATGTAGTTAGTAAGAATCTTTATTAAACGATCCGAGTGAGAGAGAGAAAGGGAGAAAGAGAGAGAGAAAAACTTCCCTTCAATCACAAAGCAGAAGGTTTCTTATAACTCATACGTCTTCCATGTATCATAAAACAAGCTGTTTGCAATACTTTCCTTCTTCCAGCTCTTGTGGACTCAGTGATCAATCATGGTCAGTCATGAGTTGTCTATGACACAGGGTACTCTATATACACTGATTTACTTGGATCAGTTATAAATTGACTGATTGAACTTGTCCCATTGACTGACTGAATGATTGACTAACGGTTTGACTGATGGATCAAATTGGGTTTGCCTTAAATCAGTGATTGACTAATTGATTGACGTTTTAAATAACTGATTGATCAACTTTGTTTTGTCTTATATCACTGACTGACCGACTTACTGATCTTGTAATAACATTGATTGATTGATTGACTGATTGACCGACTTACTGATCTTGTATCAGTGATTGATTGATTGATCGATCGATCGATTAACTGATTAACTGACTTATTAATTTCGTATCAGTGATTGACTGAATGATTGACGACTTAGTTGACTGATTGACCGACTTACTGATCTTGTATGTGATTGATTGATTGATCGACTGATCGATTGACAAATCGATTTACTGATTGACTGACTTATTAATTTCGTATCAGTGATTGACCGAATGATTGACGACCGACTTACTGATCTTGTATCAGTGATTGACGATTTAAGAGACTGATTGATCAACTTTGTTCTGCCTCAGGTGGACTTTGTGATTGCTTGACTGATTCTAAAGCTCTGACTGACTGATTGACAAGGTATTCAATCCCTTTGAACTAAGCAGGCATCAATGGTCTACATGATTGACAACAGCCGAAAGTCTCTCAAGCAGAAAGTCTGTAAGATATTAGAAGTTGTATTAGGCTGATGAGAGTCGAGGGAAGTAGCCGCCGGCAAATGTCTGCAGTGTGTGAGTTGTCATTGATTTTTAGATAAGTTAACGAAGCTGCTGAAATTGCTGTTAAAGTTAATATTGAAGAATGCTGAGAAATACTCAAAGAAGTTAGAAGTTGAAGAGCCATGAATATTATTGGATGGGCTTCGCTGGGCGAAGGGGATCGAGGGACTCACCGTATGAGAAAGTTCTCCAAGGCGGGAATGTCGTGGACATCGATGGACTCGAGATCATCGTTGATGCTGTCTAAGAGACGCTCCAGCTGAACCGAGTCGATGCGATGGGCACAGTGATCGCAGCTGAAGTGGGAAGAGAGCGAAGCTTTAGAGGAAGGGCAATCAGATGGAGTTGATCCTTACTTACGCCCAGTCAGCGTCCTGCTTGAGCGGCTCTGTGGCTCGAATGTTGCCTGTTCGACAGATTTTGCAGACGAGGTCGCTGCAGTCGCTGCCCAGCTCACGGGGATCGGCACAGCGCTGGCACTGGCACCAGAACAGCTTGCCTCCCTGTATGAAGGTGCGACGCTTCAAGGTGCCCTGCAGCGTATACGCATAACTGAGCGTCAGCGTCTCCTGCTCGCGCACCGATCGAGACGTCCGCAAGATAATCGAATAGTTCTGAGGATCGTCCGTGTGCGATGTGTTAGGTCGACAGTCGTGCGCGAGCAGAAAGGCGCTCGGATATAGCGTACGCGCCTTGCCCCCTCGTTGCCCAATCTCAAAGCAGTTCACATCCAAAATGCCACAGATCTCGTGCAGCTCCGCTGGCTCCAGCTCGCCCAGCTCGCCGGTCAGCTGCCAATCGTCGAGCAGTCGTCTCACAACCTTCTTCTCGTAGTGCTGCCAGAGCGTGAGATTCTCGCGCCTTAGCTCTGTGTGCGATTCCATCAGCCGTATCTTGGCGTATTGCTCCGGTTGGTGTTTTCGCATCAGCAAAATGCGCACGATCAGGACCAGTTCGTAGAGATCGCGCACCGCGTCGGGTGAGGCGTTCAGCTTGAGCAGGTCAGCTGCCTGCGCGCGCTGCTGGCCATAGAGTTCGCATTCCTCGCGACTGTGTCCATTGCCCTGGCCGAGTCCTCGACAGTTGGCGTCGCACAGTGGCCAGCCGCAGCCCTGGCAACGGCATTGCTCCGGCCCCAATTGGACCGGCTGGTAGCAGCCCAGGCAGACGGGTTCGCAGCTAACGCATGGCCCGATTGCCAGCGGCTGCTCTCGGATGAGCTGCTCGCCAGCAGCCAGCGTACGATTGGCCACCAAATAGCGCCCGTAGAGCTCCGAGTGCTCCACTCGATAAGCTGGCGCCGACTCCTTCAGCTGCTCCTTAGCGCCCGCCTGCTGTTGCCTCTGCTGGCGCCTCGTCTGCAAAAAGAACGAAAGTGGAGGGGAAATGTCTGCTCATTAGTGGCGCTGCTAATTGTATTCTAATTGCTCTGGCATATTCCGAGTCCATGGCTCATTAATCACACGGCCCGATGCTTGAATCTCGACAGACAGAGGTCGGCGGAGAGACGGACAGGCGAAGAGGCGAAGCGGGTGCTGAGTATAGCTATGTCGCTTCCTCTGCCTGTCAACAGCTGGCAATTAAAAGACACTCAACGTTAAATGCCTCAAACGATGGGAGTGCGCGCACCTCAACAGGTGCACAACAACGTTACAACGGTCTCTGCACCAGATGTTGCCAGCTGCTGCACCAGCATTCTGTTGCCAGCTCACATCTATGGCTCGACTAATGTAAGCTTGAGAAAGTTCGGTCTTAATTGACTAATAGCCCCGGAAGCTTAATGTCATCATCTTGCGCATCTTGCACTCCATCTGTATCTATCTACGTCATTCTAATTAGCCTATGCTCAGCACTTGTCCAAGTCTAATTCTTCTGATCATTCTCTGTCATTATTATTATGATTATCAGCTGTCATCCTCATCATTCATCATTCTTTATCCTCATTATTATCAATATTTATTCACATTTTCATTAGCATCATTCAGTATCCATCATTCACTTTCATTCATTATCATTATTATTAACATAACTCATTTATTATCATTCATTATCATTGTCATCATTCATAATGTATCACTCATTATCATTGTTATTATTCTGTGTCATTATCATTATCATCACTCATTATCATCACTCATTATCATTATCATCACTCATTATCATTATCATCACGCAGGAGCAGCAGCAGCACGCAGGAGGAGGAGGCAGGAGCAGGAGCAGGAGCAGCACGCAGGAGCAGCACGCAGGAGCAGGAGCAGCACGCAGGAGCAGGAGCAGCACGCAGGAGCAGCAGCACGCAGGAGGAGGAGGCAGGAGCAGGAGCAGGAGCAGCACGCAGGAGGAGGAGGCAGGAGCAGGAGCAGGAGCAGCACGCAGGAGCAGCACGCAGGAGCAGGAGGCAGGAGCAGGAGCAGCACGCAGGAGCAGGAGCAGCACGCAGGAGCAGCACGCAGGAGCAGGAGCAGGAGCAGCACGCGGTGAGCATCATCACTCATTATCATCACTCATTATCATTCATTATCATTCATTATCATTATCATCACTCATCATCACTCATTATCATCATTCATTATCATTATCATTATCATTAATTATTAGTTTCTTCAGTCATTTCAAACTTGTTTTCTTGATCTTCGTCCTCTGATGGATACTTGTTGCGGATAACATTAGAATTGGCTTATTTTTGCAATGATTTTGATATATTCATATGAAACTATAAGCAAGAAGAAGAGTGAAGAGCAACCCAGAAATATTTCGATTTTATTAGAGGAACCAGAGACGATCGAGCGACGCATATTTCGGTTGTATTTGACGTTTATTTATAGGTCGCGTCTGCTGAGACAGTGCGCGCTCTAAAGATAGATGGCTAGAGAACGCACCCCAAGCCCCCACTGCCAGCCACGCCCCACTGCGAATTGGGGGCATCCCACAAAGTGTGGCACGATTTTCGGTTTCTTGAATTTTGCATTAGAAAATTTTGATTTGAATTTATTAGAGAAAAATATTTATAGAATTTATTTGAATTATTAACACCATTTTTTAAACTAACAAAAAAAGAAATTTAAAATAAAAAAATTAAAAAAAAAAAAGAAAAGGAATCAAATTTTTTGATTGCTTTTTCTGTTTGCCTTTTCAGTTGGGAGCAGCCATTAAAGTGCTTACACACACGCACACACACATATGTATATTTATGTATCTACACACACACACACTTACATGTCACTCACACACACACACACACAGTCACATGTAATATTCCTATATTTATTCAGTTTTAAATGAATTTTTAATTATGCTGCGAGTCGAACTCGCCCCAGCCCACTCAGCCCACTCGTATACCCTGTAAAACTCTGGCAATTATGTTTACTTTTTTTTTGGCTGGCATTTCGCTTGTTCTTGCTCCCGTTCTTCCCGTTTCCTGTGGCAGTAGCGATTAACGTTTAAATTGCTTTTAATTGATAACAGTTTTTCTTTTTTATGCCATGAAAGATTTTTTAATCGATGTGTTTAACAAGTGATCACTTGATTACAGCCATTTAAATGGCCTGGAATAATCAAGGAAACACATTCACAAAACAACAACAACATTTATCACATTAACAAAAAAACAACAGCAACAACAACAACGAGAATAAAGTTTATTTTGGCTTTGGGTTCGCGTTGTTCGAGCCGCGGCACACGAATTGCAACTGTCGAATTTGTCGTCGAAGTCTGCGGCATTTGGCTCAGATTCAACAGTTGGCACACACACACACGCACACACACATATATACTCTGCTCATCACATCACACTCAGCCATCTCTCATATGAATTTTGTTGTTATTTATAAATTTCCCAAGATATTGAAATAAAAATTTGTGTTTGGCTTTTGCTTTTGGATATTTGGATATTTGGAATTTCCTTAGCTGTCACGCCCCTGCCGCCGCCCCCTTTGGCCTAGCTGTGACCTGCAGTCGAGTCGCATACCCTGTAAACTCTGGTTGGCTAAGGTAACATTGGCTGGGCTTAAGGTAGGACTGCATATGAAATACCCTGTAAATTGTGTATGCATCTGGAGTTGACTTCAAGTGTATGTATTTGGTTATACCCTGTAAAGCGGAAGACCTCTGACTGACATATGAAGTACTAAGCATATGATCGTGGGATTGTGATTAAATAAGAGATACCCTGTAAATATATCACGCATCTTGAGTATTCGCTAGACGTACATAAGTATACCCTAGAAAATTGAAAAGTTCCCACAAAGGTATATGCACTTATGATTTAATTTCAACATGATTGAATTGACATACCCTGTAAATAGAGTAGACTTAATAGTCAGCATGGGTGTCGAAGACTAAGTGAAATTAAATACCCTGTAAAAATGATATGTGATTAGTTGACTGGAACACCCTCTACGCATGTGAATAAGCGTAAGCAACATTCTCGGCTATTGCATTTGTATCTAATAATTTCATTGTCGAATCAAATGAAACATTTGCTTGAAGCTCTATGAAAAATATGAAAATCCAATTTGTGGACAACTAAAACAAATTGCTTTTCCGAGCAACTTTTTTAGCAGGCGAAAGCTAAGGTAAAACTGATGAGAATTGTGTCCAAAAAATGTTGCAGGTCACATATTAAATGCATCATCTCTCTCTCTCTCTCTCTCTCTCTCTCTCTCTCTCTCTCTCTCTCTCTCTCTCTCTCTCTCTCCCTCTCCCTCTCTCTCTGCACTTTAACATATTTGTTTTTTAGTATGCAAAACTGGGGCATTTCAATTAGTTGTCAAAATTCAGCCGCTGGCCAATTGCTAAATACCCTGTTAGAACAATGGCATGGAGCATATTAGAATTCCAATTGGCACTGAGCGTTCCCATTGGAAAATAATAAAATGTCTTAGGCAGACAAATTGATTACAGGGTATTGCCTAGTCGAGCAGGCATTGATTTTTAGAGTATATCATGCAAGTCCCATGAGGTTTTTCGCTGCTTACAGGGTATTGTCTAGTCGAGTCTACCATATTTTCGGAATGAAGATATTTTTGGGATTTTACGCTAATTAGAAATCGAGCATATTGCTATTCCGAGTGTATATAGCTTAAATAGCAAAGTACAGGGTATTGCAGAGTCGAATTCACTCTGTTTCCAGTACCTGCACTCAGTGAAATGGGTTTGGAACTAGAACATTATATGAGAACACCAGGTGAATCTCTTGATACTTACAGGGTATTACTTGGTCGAATATATTAAACTTTTCTGTGAAACGGTAAAAATCCAACTGGAGTATTCAGATTGAAGATAATCCGCTTAAGAGTATGATCTTTGAGCTGCACTTAGGTTTTCTGCTGGCTTTGAGGGTATTTCCTAGTCGGATATCATCTGCATTCCAATTGGAAAGCATTTTCCTTGCGGCTAATGCCCTTACAGGGCATCTGCTGGTCGTACACAGCCTGCTGCCAAGCAAGTTGCGGCAGCTGCTTTTAATTGTTGCTGCCATTGGGAACGGCAACAACAACAACCAGACAGAAATGGGGAGCCCAAAAGTATGCGATGGCAAATGCCAGCGGGTGTTCCGCTGCTGTGTGTCAGGTGTTGCTGGCGGAACGGGCGGGAATGGAACATGGGACTAGGAACATGAGACATGAAATGTGCATAACTCGTATTGGCACTCGCTTTCGCTTTGTTTATGATCTGGAGCGGAAACACAACGCAGGCGACACCTCTCGGCTGCCACGCCCCCACCGCCACAGCCGAGCGCAGTTGCGACCCACAAGTTTGCCTAGTTCGCAAATATTTGCGAGTCAAGTTTCCAAGCAGCAGCAGCAGCAGCAGTGGGCGATGGGCGTTGGGCGTAGTGCGAGTGGGGCGTGGCTGCCTGCTTTTCTGCTGTTGTTGTTGATGATGATGATGATTTTTGGTGTCAGCATAAATGTCACTCGCTTCCTCTTGCTCGTCCCGCTCCTGTTTCCCTCTCTCTCTGCCCGCAACTGTCCGTCTCGCAATCTATGAATATGAAACTGTGTCAACTTAACCCATTGTCTGCCCATTGCCAGGCTCGTTGCCACATGCCTCGCCTACGCTCCGACGTCCAATGCCCGAATAGAGCTGATGCCAAGTCCAAGTGGGTAAGTCGCTAGCAAGGGTCGATCCATCAATTGTGGACATCTCTCTAGCTCTTCAGTTTTATTTCACAATTTGAATATCTTCGCTTCTATTTTGCTCTCCCCTCTATAGCATTCTCTCCCCTCTTTAGCTATGATTCCTGTGCCTTTGTAGTTTGCTATTTCTCCACCCATGATCATCTCCACCCATCTCTATCACCTTCCATCTCTAGCTGCCCTCTCTGCCTATATCCGTTCGATTTTCTTCCTCTGAAATCTAATTCTTTACCATTCTATTCCCTCTCGATACACACTAGTTCGAATGACCCTCGTGTGCGCATCCCGGTACACATCGGAGACTGAAGCTGCACTAATTATTACACTAGGCACTCACCCAGCCCATTGTACACCCATCCCATGCACCAGACCCAGCAGAGTGTGGAAATGAAGAGGCAATTCTCGTACTTTGAATACAAGTCGTGTTGTATATATATATTTTGAAAGTTAAGCATATAGTTCAAACGATTGACAAGTGCAGCAAACCGGATGGGCCAATGTCGCTTTCAAGTACGCAAATCCTACGCGCCGACCTCGGGATGTACGAAATTGCTTATGCCTGCTTGCTTGAAGAAACGAAGAGAGGTTTGAGTTAAGGTATTCTTATTGGACGGGAACATTTGTTTTGTTTAACAATCATTTGACGATTTTATGGTATGCTACGACAGTGTACACCCTTGGTAAAGTCTACATTCGTGTGCGTGTAGGTGTGTGTGTGTGTGTGTGTGTGTGTGTGTGTGTGTGTGTGTGTGTGTATAGAAGTATGGTGGTCGTGGTGTTGTGTTATGTGTTCATTGTGTGAGTGAACATGGAGGGGGAGGGGGAGTGTAGAGTTGATGCGGTCGCGGTACCGTAAGCTTGAAATCGCATTGGCCGAGTAACTGTAATTATAACGTTAGAATTCACTGTGAATTGTTCCGCAACTGCGTGACGTAAAGCTTACCTTCTCTTTACGAACGATTAGTGATGGCAAATTCGCCGTGCGCACGTGAACCGCACGAACAGAAAACATGCAGCGTCACGTGGCACGCGAATTAATAGTGGAACATGTGCGGCTTGTATGGTGACTGGTGATTGGGTTGGGGTGGGTTAGAGGTGTTTCGTGATTTGATTGATTTGTGCGTGTATTTCATCGTTAATCCGTGATTCATCGTTTCCAATATTCCGTTACTTTGTGTACTGACGATTCCTTTGTCTTGACACAAAATTGGTATTTCTTGTTCTCGAAAGTCGTGTGGAAAAGTTATTTGGACTTCGGACTGTAGCTGCGCAACTGATGCGTATTCATTTCAATCATGATTATATGGATTTGAGGAAGTGTTATGGAATTCAAATAGTTATCAAATACTTTTTCTTTTTAGCATTTTCCATTTATTTTTCTAGTTTTCTGTGGGCATTTGTTCCTTCAAAGGAAGAATTTAAGTCTAGCCTGGCTCGGTTCAGTTTTCCTCTTGGCTTTTGTTTACTTACCTATGTTATTTTTTTGGGGCTTTCCTGAGGGGTGCATACCCCTATGTATGAGAATTTTTTATGTTTGCATCTCCTTTAAGGCTAGAATGTTCCGTTAGGAATAAATAGAGTTTAGATCTTGAAACAATTAACAAAATTTATTTTTAAAAATTTTAATTTTTTTACACTGCATTTTCGATAAAATTTTCTAACTGTGTTTTCACTCAACTAGATAATTTTGGTTGCTGTTCACAAACAATGCTGCTGCTTTCTCACAACATTTTTTCCTTTTTCATTTTTTCACTTAAAAATTTTGGTTGTTGTATGCTGCAAAGCCAAATTCAGAATGAATACAAAATAAAATTTGGCTTAGGGTATCCCCTAATGCTTTGGCCATAATGCCTACTAGATAAAAATAGTTTTTCGTTTCAAATACGCTTGCTTCGATATACAGTATAAGCGACAAGATTTTTTAATAGAGAGATAGTTGTCGAGCCCGAGCTTGACTGAGTAGCCGTGAATGAGTGCGAGTGAGAGAAAGTAAAAATATTGCAATGGCCTGAAAAAACTGTTGCTTTAAAGTTAAAATGGTCGATCATAAGTACGACCTGCTGCTGCTGCGACAGGCTAAGGCAAAGTGCAGAGTCTTAGAGGTACCGTTGGCTAGAAACTGTGATGGCTGCACTTAAGCTAGACGTTCTGATATACTGTAAGAAGGAGTGAGACAACCACAATGATCACACAATAAATCGAGAAGAAGAGCAGCTGATGATATGACCAAACCTATCGAAGACAAAAAAAGAACGAGACAGTGACAGTGGACGCGAAGCAAAAGGAGAGTCGTAGCAGTGATTGCAGTTTCGATATTTAATTATATTTTGTAATATAATTTAAGACAAATATGTGTGTGTGTGCATTTGGCGGTGTATGTATTTGTGATAACATTGATTTAAACACTCCGCTGTGGATGGCTTTTAGAGTAAATATTGCTATTGTCTGCTAGCCTGCGGCGTAAACTCACCACAGAGTGTAATTCTTTTTATATTGTTTTCTTTTATTTCATTTTAAATTTTGTTGTTGTTTTTTTTTGTGAAGGGAAGGGGGGGTGGTAAATGCAAGTGTAACGGCGTTATGCCGGCTTTTTTGCCTGCGACTTTGCGTTCCCTCCTCGCTCCTCTCCATCCCGCACACTGAGCAAAGCCCACTCAAAACAAACAAATCAAAGCGCTTTGCACGTGTCAAGCAGCGGCTCAGCCACATAGTGACTCAAACGGGACGCCATGAAAGAGAAGGCGAGACGCTGCGAGAGACGCAGTGAGGCGACCGACGGCGAGAGGAAGCGAGAAGAGATGCGGCGGGAACAACGATTCGAACCAGCCGAGCCGAGCGGTTGAGTGCCTAAGCACGAGCGACTGCCGACAGGCGACACTGTTTTGTGTTGCTTTATAACTCACCACGCAGCAGAGCAGCTGGCACAGTCGTCGACCGGCTTTCGTAGTGTTCGCACTTGTCGTACGCTTTCCGTAATCTACCAGTTAGCTCGAAAATAGCGTAAATACGTAACGTAAGCGATACACACGTGTGGATCCAGCAAAAAGGCGCTTATTGGACTCTTATACCAGCTGCCTTATTGTTGTCATTGTTGTTATTTTTTTTTAATTTTTTTTTTGTTGATAAGTGAAACTGAAACCGCGCCGCAGCAAGCGAAATTCGCGAGTGCGAGAAAGGAGTGACAAAAGTTATTAATCATTTAAGAACATTTATGTCGCCTGGCTAACACACACACACCACACAGACACACATTTAAAAAAAAATTGCGGAAATTTAGCTTTCTTTGTCTGTGTGCGTGCCGCCATTCTCATTGTTGTTGTTTTTGTATTTTGTTTTTCTCCTTTTGTGGCCCGCTTTAAACTGTGTTCATTTTTTGCTGCCTATTTTTAGGCATTTTGCGGTAAATTTAATAACGGCACCTGCAAAAAGCTGCGCGTGTTTTAACCATTTTGAGTGCATTTTTTATTCCACACTCAATTTTCTGTGCGTGTGATCGAAGCATTGCTTAAAATGAATTTGTGCTGCGTGGTTTTTTCTTTTGTTTGCTTTGAGCGTTTTGTCTTTGCGGAGTCTCTTTATGGGTTTACATTGAATTGAGTCACATATGCGAGTTTTTCTAGTAGTTTATGATGAGTCAGTGATCGAAGCATTTGTTGAGTGATTCTCTGAGTTATGAGTGTAAATGAAAGTAATTGAGTGTATTAATCTCAGAATGTGAGTTCTGAGTAGATAACTTGTCTAACTGGCAAACTTCATTATTTGCGTGGCTTAGTAAAAAATATATTGGAGTTTATTAAATTTTTGAAATTTGCTGTAATTAAATTGAACAATTTTTAGCATTATTGACACGCAGCCTGCAATTGTTAACAGAATTAAATTCACACATAATTTGAGTTGTGCATTCCTGACTCAGTCCACTTGAGTTTTTTTCCGCCGCTTCAGGTGCGCTTCACCTGGCGCATACAAATCGAAAATTAGTTTTTAATCGAATACATTTTTTTATCGTCAAATTCAAATGAGAGATCGCTTTCTTATGCAAATAAATTTCCATTTATACTAACATATATATTTATACATATATATATATATATATATATATATATGTCTTTATATATATTTCTCATTCATATTCAGATTTGAGTGTTCAATCGGCCTTCCTTCCTTAGGCTCGCCTCATGAGCTGTGACAATTTGGTATAGCTCGTTGGTTTCTCGAATCTCATTTGTCTGGATGAAGTTCCTCAACAACGAGAGATGGATGGAAATGTCTCTCCAATAAGATATGCTACTATTCAAAGAGAAGAGCTCTCTACTAGTTGGCTGGATGCCTGGTTGGATGGGTGGCAGACATCCCATCTTTAATGTGAATCTCCATTGGCATTTGCCTTCTCTCGGTCCATTGATTTCGTCAGCTTGTCATAGCAGCTCATATATTATCATAATATCTTAACGATTTCGGCAACAATTTATGAAAATTGAAATTGTTTTTTGCCTTTTTATTACACCTGGCCTGCTGTACCACACCTGCCTCACCGTCGATTCGCCTTTGTCTATTGAGTCTTCTCCTTCGCTGACTCCTTTGTTGCCATCTGCTTCAATATTTTATGCAAAAGAGTTTGAGCTTTTGCTTGCCCAATTGGGAGTCGCTTAACATATCAATAGACCCCATTTGTGAAGGCAATTACGGGGTATCAAGAGGCAAACACTGATTAGCCGACTAGAACTTCATCAATTTATTTATTTAATCGATAAATATCGCATATAGCGTAGCCTGTAGCATTTTGGTTTTATACAAGCTAAGCCCGTTTCAAAACATTAATCGTTGAACTTTCGATAACTCTTATTGTAGTCTTATTCTTATCGATATATATCGAACAAAACTATTTACAGGGCCTAAAATATTAAGCCACATATTAGCAAGTATTCTTGAATTTTGCATAAAGCATCCATTTACCAATCGATATTTGTATTATTGTATCGATGTATATCGCACATGGCGCTATTCAAATTAAGTTATGTCAAAACTTTGCTTATTTTAACTCAAATCTATTCACTTTAAGAAATAAATATTCAGAAGAGTTCTTAATTGATGACTATTTTCTCTATCGACTGACTATCGATATATATCGCACTTTAATGATCGACAGGGTAATAAATGATTGTGAAATACAGCTTTAATTGCTCTGGCATTCGGTGAGTCAAAAAGGCCTCCATCTCGCTCCATTTCTGTATCCACAATCTTCTTCCAATGCTCATTTCCCCTCTGTCGCTTATCGATAGTTGAGTCTCTCTCTCTGTCTCTTGCAATGGCGGCATACAATTGCCATAACTCAATTTTAGTTTTAATTTCCGCTTTTGGGCGTAAATTGCATTTGCAAACTCTACACTCACTACACACACACACGCACATACACATATACACACGCACACACACACACAGTCAGTCGAGCTTGATTCATTTATGATATCCATTCATCTGTCTACAGAGAACTATTGATATCGGTTATCGAAGAACTTTTGATTGAAACAAATTGAAGCAAAAAATGTCACAAAATTCGCTTGCCATGTGCCACGCCCACCTGCCGAAATGGGCGCTGCTGGGCGGGTGCGTGTGGCTGCTGCTGCTGTTGCCTTTGGCAGCTGGCGGTTCGTGCCGCGAGGCCCAACTCTGTTGCAACGGTCGCGACTCCTCGTGCGTGGTGCAAAAGGCGCCGGTCAATGCGATTATCGAGGATCTGAGCGATAAGCCATGCTACTGCGATCACGCCTGCCTCAAGCTGGGCGACTGCTGTGACGACTTCAAGGATCACTGTGGAGGTGAGTTATCGAATGTTATCGATTAGCTAAGCAATTTAAATTGATTATGAAAGTCGAGAAGTATCGATACATATTGTTCTCATAGAATTACCTTTCGCATGCACATCCAATTGGGAAAATTCCAATTGGAAAACGACGGCAAAATGAAGAGGAAAAGTTTTTTGGGCTGAGCTGAACCTCATTAGCAAGCGTCGCAGATCTAATGCGATATAAACTAGCTAAACAACAGCGCGAATATTCTCAATATGTTTCAGACTAGCGTCCTTCGTCCTTCGCGTGGCTGCGTGGCTGCGTGTCTGCCTGGCGGGCATGTAACTAGGACTATAAAAAGGCCAACTTAATGGCCACATCCACAAAACTAAGAGCAACATTCATGGCTCGTTGGCTCGCACTGCCTGCCGACTGCCGGCTGTCGACTGCTGACTGCTGACTGCTGCCTGTCGCCACACCCCCTGCCACCCCCTGCCACCACCCGCCCCACCCGCCTCTTACAATTTGTTCTTTTGCATTTTTCTTTGCTTTTTTTTGGTTTTCTGAAAGTACAATAGCTAAAGGGCTTTAATTTTATTACACACAGCAAATAAAGTCAACGAACATGCGGCGGCAGTACCTCGCCTCTCTACGCGCTTCTCAGTCAGCCAAATTAAATAAGAAACAGATAGAAAGAGGGCGAGAGAGAGTGCGAGTGGTGGGGGTGGGGGCACTGGCGAAGACTTGGCCAAAAGTTGAAATTTTTGCGTGCCAGCTGCGGCTACACAACTTGCCACAACGATATATGAGAAAGCAAGCCAATGCCTGACTAGCTAGATACCCTGTAAGAGCTAAGTGACAGACAGTAGAAAATTTCAACACATTTTTGCTTTTAAATGGCCCAGAAATGCATGAAAACATGTTGAGTGATCAGAGTGGAGACTGCATACATACCCTGTAATTCTTAGTCACTCTTGCCTTTGTTCAGCAGGCCAGCTTCCAAGCCTGCAAAATGTAGAGGGTATATGATAAAAACTACAAAACAAAAGACGGCGCAGCAGGCACAGCAACAGCAGTTGTTAAAGCCAGTCGCAGCCAAAGCACAATTTATTTAATTTTGTATTAAATTTGATTTGATTTTTATTGTTGTTCGAGAGAGAGATAGAGAGAGGGAGAGAGGGAGGTCTGTAGAGGGGGAGAGAGTGAGGCCGAGCGAGTGAGATTTATGATTACATGAAGGAGGCGCATCAATTAAAGCGCCGCTGCAAAAGAAAAGCCATAAACACAAAAACTAATACGAATACAAATAACAACAACTCGCAAGACACACACGCAGACACA
This sequence comes from Drosophila hydei, assembly GCF_003285905.1. NCBI lineage: Eukaryota > Metazoa > Arthropoda > Insecta > Diptera > Drosophilidae > Drosophila > Drosophila hydei. Next base: position 808,949 of record NW_022045716.1, on the reverse strand, counting down.
CACACACATGTGCACATACACATTCCAGCTTCAGTTCCAGCTCCAGCCGCAGGCAACACAATGAAACATAAAACGGACAATGACAATCATTTGGCAGCCTCTGGAGTCTCTGTAGTCACGGTATCTAGGGGTTCGGGCCAGGAACGAAAGAACGAAAGCTTTTGCCAGCTTTGTCAGGGTCCGAGTGGAGTGGTATGTGGGCGTCAATAGAGTGGGCGTGGCTAAAGCGCTAAGTGCAACTGAATTTGGGCATTTCTAGTAACTGTAAAAATAAAGTAAGCTATATCGAAAAATGCTCATTAATTGGCTTTGATGTGAATTTGAGCAGCTGCCGATATATATCGATATATACCGATATATATATGTATTGAATGAAAAGCAAAGCAACTGGAGCGCTTTTCCTATAATGTTAGCTAAGAATATGTTTATGTATATGGCTTCGTTACTTATCGATACATATCGATAACAATGTATTTTGCATAAGTATTTATTTATTGAGATAAAGTTTCTTTATTATTATTATTATTATTATTATATATTATTATTATTTAATACTACTATATATCGCTTGAATTGTGCATTGTGTATTGCTTATAGGCAACTCTTGCAATCACAGAGAGTATTCTCAATCGAAATATCGATAACTTGTTCAATTTAGTATTTATGCATTTTTTCTATGCGATACAATTGATTAAAAGCTTTACCTTTAACTGACAACGCAGATTATTTACAGTTTAGATTAGATTAGATAAATATTTTAATCGATATATCGATAGCTCGATACCATTATTACTTGCTTATCTATATACAATTGCTTCAACGCCTTAGCCTTTAACTCTGCCCACACCCAGTCCTTTTGTTGTTGGACTTGCCTCATGTCTCGTATTTTATTTTCTTGGCATTTTATATGGAACGTCTATAACTACCAATTAAGTTTGGTAAATATATCGTGCTATAAACATAACAAACATGTCAAACTAACAGGCAGACAGAATGGCAGCGGGGGCGAGAGATGTGAATGGACAAGCCGAGTGACAGGCAGTCAGACAGGCAGGCAAAAGGAAATGCGTATAAAGCGATAAATGTCAAGTTCAGTAAAAGAAAGAGAAGCCAGAAAAGGAAGAAGGAGAGGGAAACGAAGAAAGGGAAAACAAGAAAATCTAAGCAGCAACAACTCGTAAAGTTGTAGAGATCGAGCTGCTGGAGTGGGACATTTTGCAGGGCTAAGTTCGTGCAGCGGCTGCTGCTAAAAATCAATCAAAGTCATCTTAATATATCGATAACGATAACCACCTATCGATTAAGCGATAAAGATTATATAAAGTTGTGTTAAGCCTCTGCCTGAATCAGTCAAGCTCAAACTATCATAATTCATGTATCGATAACAATAACGTAACGATAAGCAGCGCGATTCCACTTTAAACATTGTCCTCTCGCTGTGCCTTTGCTCATTTTATATATCAACAAACAATTTTACTTTCCAAACAAATTACGACTTTCTCTCTCCCCCTCCCTCTCTGTGGCTATCTCCTCTTCAAACACTCGCTAAGCCAAATCTCCTCAATTATTTCACCAATTAAACTATCATATTTAACGCTAATTAGTTTGACGAAAGATTAGGCGCAACCCGGAGCGACGCGGGGAAGCATGCGCTAATTGGGCATGGGCTTTTCAGTATTTCAAAGCTTTGCAGTTGACACCTAATTAATGACAATCGGTTAAATATGTGCCTGAAACCCCGACAGAAAAATAACAACTTTGACAGATTGGCAAACGAGTGGGCTCTGCTCTCGTGTGATATGGCCTATGTTTTGGCATGATGTGAGCCTGTTTATTAAAGCGTCTTCCAAACACACGTTCTGAGTTCTTAGTTCGAAGAATAACCTAAGGAAGGTTGTATTAATAATCTAAAGCAATAACTTGTGGTTCCTGAGTCATTAAACTCAGTTGCTGACCTAAAAGCCAAATGACTTAACTTCCGTAATTTAATTCACGGTTCGAGCTCGGCTTGCCGCAAGTCTAAGCCTTAGATCTTAGTTCGAATAACAGGTAGAAGAAAACTTCACTTTATACGCTGCTCACAAATACCCTTCAAGTCGCATCAGCATGTCTACAGCGTATGCAATAGAGAAGTAGAAAAAGATGAAATTTAATGAGCGCCGTATCGAATGACCAAAAAACCCGTCTAACCCTTTGAGCCTCAAATGTTGCGTTTCAAATTGTTGGCAAACAACTTAGAGGCAAGGCAAGGCCAGACAGACAGAGAGACTCGCTCCTAGACTGACCTAACCATCCACCACCACACAGACCAGACCAGCCCCTGGCCAGCCCCTTGTCACGCCCACCCTTGAAAGCGTTTTCTGAGTAGGTAAATGAAACACATTTGCGTCAAGACCTATCAAATCAAATAAATCAGTTGCAAAGTGAAAGGAAAACAACTTGATGAATGACAAAGGCAATTGACCGACTAAGCAATACCCTGTAGCTAAGAGAATGTATCGTAAAATGCCTCAACGTATGAATAGTCTAAAAACGAAGTAGAATTAGTATAAATGGAATAAGCGAAGAAAAATGGAATACAGAAATGCTCGACTAGAGATACTCTGTAGCTATTATTTTTATATGACGTGCACGGTTTTCTCTTTCTCAAACGGCACTTTTTAAAGATATGTGGTGATATATATATAGAGTGCAGCACTTTGCTGCTAGACTAGCAGATACCCTGTAAGCATTTTAGACTAGAAATTATTTTGATGCTATGAAAATGTGCACAACATTTTTTAACTGCAACCACTTTTAATAATAGATCGTTTCGTGGGGTGTGCCCGACGTGTATATGCTCTGTAACTAGCTAAATGTTCTATACAGAAATACTTTTTACTTTTCAATATGCATATTTATTGTGAATGTTATATAAAATAGTTCCTCATATTTTACAGGGTATACACTTGTGTATGAATATACCTTAAATATTTTACAGGGTATACATAAAGGGAAGGAGTAGAAAAGAGAGTGCTCGTTTATTTTCCTATTCTATTTTGTTAGCTGACATGAAAACGCATATAACCCACTAGCACATTTTTATAGGGTATAGGATATACGTAAAAAGGGCTCAGTCTATCGCATTTGACTTGGGTCTTTCTTTCAAACGGATTTGCAGTCAGTTCTTTGTCTGTTGTTGTTTTTGCTGCGCCTAATGAGCGCTGAACCTGCAGCTCGTGCGCTCCGCTCCATTGGCCCTAGGATAAGCATAGACAGCGAGAGTGAGAGCGTGAGAGACAGAGGGCGGGAGGCAGAGGGAGAGGCGTGGCTGAAGGGAATATGCTCAATTGAATGTTTCTCTACTAATTCGTGGCCAACTATGCCAAAGCCCAAGAGCAAGTTGAGCAAGCAGACAAAGCGGTCTTAAAGGGACTTCAAAAGTCGGCTCAATGTATGAAGTCCCTAGAAGCGGGCCAAAAAGGAAAAGGCATAAATATTAATTATTATCAAAATTGTGCTAAGCACTCAATTAGAAAGTCGCCCCAACGGATTGAGGGTGTGCTGGGTGTGTGTGCGCGCGCGCGTGTGTGTGTGTGTGTGTGTGTAGGTGTCTGCGCTCAATAATGATAATAATATAATAATTATGAAATCGTTTGTTAATGCTTCACATGCCACGCCCATAGCACAGTGTGTGTGTGGATAGCTTTTCACTAATGCCTGGGGCCAAGACTTTTGCGGCTCAAAAACTTTTAGCACTTTATTAATTTCATTTAGCACATTAAAAGCATTTTGTTAATCCTATGGCCATCAATTTGTAGACCTACACACACTCTCCCCCTCTCTCTCTCTCCCTCACACACACTCTGCGCTGGGCATTTGTCAAATAAAGTTTATACTAAGCCAAAGTAATTGGTAAGGCGCAGAGTGAAAGTTCTTTAATATGTTAAGTCATTAGACTAAGGCCACACAGAATTTTGATGGAATTTTGAAGGCAGCACGAGTTCGGCTAATACTGCAACAACAATGGAGTTTTGTGTTTTCTGAAACTGAAACCAGAATTATGGCTATTATGTTGGGGCTCGTGCAAGCATCAAGAGCATTAGGCAAGCTAGTTTAAGGGCCTATTCGAGACCCACTGACCTGAAGAGCAATTATGTGCCAAAAATGTAGCTGGAGCAATCGAAACTGGCATTGGTCTGCTAGGAAATCTTTGCTTAAGTGTTTACAAAACATTCCTGGCCAATGGAGAGGCCATTGGGACTGCCTTGAGGGCGGGCTAGTTGAAGAGAAGTTGTTTGAGTGATATCTGTAGGAAACACTGTGCCACAGGAGCACTCCTAATAAATATTTTTTGATATTTTGTACAGCAGGCTATGAGAGATTGTTTCCTAGCAGCGATGCCAGAAAATTATTTAGTTTGTGTACAGACGTCGAACTGAACAGTCAGAAAAGTTTTTAAGAAAAATATCAGAAAGTGTAACATAATTGAAAGGTGAGAAATTATAAAGAAAATCGAGTACCATGCAGTCATCGTCGCAACTTGGAAAGTTGAGTGTGACACGCAGTTTGTCGGACGAGAAGATGGATCTTCATTTCAAGCAGCAAATGGAGCTGATCAGAGAGATGAGCAAGGCGCATCCGCGTGCAGCAGATCGAGAGCTGTGCCTCAAGTGGCTGAGCGTCTTCTCGCGCACCACCAAAGACGAGAAGGCGGTGAGGAATTGCCTGATCGACTTGATGCACAGCCAGCTGAAGAAGGACGGACAGCTGGGCTATCCCTTTACAGATGAGCTCAATTGCAATCGAGATTTGCGCAAATGCTTCGACATGCGACGCAAGCAGGTGAAACAGATAAAGCCAGAATTGAAGGTTGACGATAAGGAAGTTGGGCTGCCCAAGCAGCAGCGGAAGCTCGTCCATCCCGGACTAGCCGAGAAAGAGACCGTGGCCAAGAGCTTGCGTGCGCCGGCTCCATCGTCTGTGAGTGCTCCGATCGATGAGGACGAGACGAAGCCCTCGACATCGCAGGCCAATGTAGTCGAGCAGATAAATGAATTGGAAAAGGTGGAACATCAGCTCTGGCATCAGAAGCTTATCTCTAGCACCAAGGCCATGCATAAGAAACCAAACGCACCTAAGTCTGGGCTAAACCCATATCGTTCGGCTGCAGTTACAGGCAAGACACCGCCAGCCGCTACGGGCAAGGCCCCGCCAGCAGCTACGGCCAAGCAACCGCCGGCTGTTACGGCCAAGCCCCCGCCAGCTGTTACGGCTAAGCCCTCGCTAGCTGCTACGGCCAAGGCACCGCCAGCAGCTTCAGGCGATTTGCCTGCGGGCAATCGAATGGCGAAGCCGTTGCTAGAATTGTACAAGAAGAAACACTTTAAAGAGGCGGAGAGCGATCTCGACGCGCAAATGTTTAAATATTCAGAGAAAGCCTGCATAGATTCAACTCCAGGTTTGGTTTTGCCGCTAGGCGAGCAGGCCAAGGAGCCGGAGCGCGTGCGCAAAATGTTGGATATCGAGCGACGCAAGGAGCAGCAGGAGACGGACCGACAGCAGCGAGAGCGTGAGCGCGAGCGCCACAAGACACGCGAGGCGGAGGAGAAAAAGCGCGAGGAACAGCAGCTCGAACAGGAGCGAGCGCGTAAGCTCAAGGAGCACGAGAATCTATTGCTGCGTGTGAACGGACAGCGCGAACACGAGCGCAATTTGCGCAAACAACGCAAGATCGCGAATCGTTTGCTCGCGCAGAAGAAGTGCGAAACTGATGTCGTCAAGTCTGGCCAGAGCAAGCGTGGAGAGCAGCAAAGGCAGGCCAAAGAGATTACCGAGAATCATAAGCAACCAGAAGTATCCAATCCAAAATGCAAGGCAGAAAAGAATCGTCTTCAGCGCCAACGTCCGCATTGGGAGCAGCTCGAGACGAAACAAAAAGTGCTCGACGAACGCAAGCAGCGCAGAGGACAAGGAAAGGCCGAGCAGAAGGATAAAGTTGCTGAGATGTTAATAGATGCAAACGTAATAAAAGAACTGATAAAAGCGGATGATGTCAAAATTCTGCAGGAACAGCAGAAAATGCGCCGAAAGGAAGAGCAAATAAGGCGCCGCAGCGAGGAGCTCGAGCGAAAGCTAATTGCAGTACGTGACAAGCAGCTGGCGAGCAAGAACAAACCGTGTTCCCTTGGAGAGACTCAACAGCAGAGTCGGAAGGTCGTCGATGGTCCAGGGTTGCAGCAGGACTTGCGGGAAGGCGAAGCTCACTCTGATCATGGCTGGTCTGAACGCTTAGGGCAGGAGCATGGTACGATCCCAGCTCAGAATCGGTATGACACGCAGCAAGTGCACACGCATAAGGCGAATTCGAAAGCGAGACGAAGTCCTACGCCCAGGAACTTGGGTGGCGATAACCAAGCTTCTATCCAGCAATCCGTACCAGCTTTGACCTCCTCGCCTTCTGCATCCCCAACGCCGGAGCAGTCAATCGAGCAGCTGAATAATGCTAGGCGAATGGAGCTGCTGGAATATACGAGGGAATGCTTTCTGCAGCACATCGATGAGCAGCGTTTGCGCCTGGAGCTGGCCGAGCAGAAAGTTCACACGATCGATGTGGAGAAACAGCAGCTGGAGCTGGAGATCAAGGAGCGCTGCGACATGCTCGGTTGGCTAACCAAAGCGCATAGTCGCACCGAAGTGGAAGCATTTACCCGGCTAGAGCTCAGCAAGACCGAGAGTAGTATGCTCGCCAAGGAGAGATCCGAATCGGTGAAGGAGTGCATCAGGTTCGCCTGGCGAGTGCATCGACTGCACAGCGGGACCAAGTGCAAGTCAAATGGCAAGCGGGGGGCACTTCAATCCGACAAGAGCAGGCGGATGACACCGCGTCGAGTTCCATCAACGAGCTTCGGCAAGCGAAAGCGCATGTGGTCGCCTCTGATGCGACGCTATATTCAATTCGAACCACGACGCAGGTCCAGCTCCAGTGAAGCGCAGATGCTATCCGATAGCGAGGTACGCAGACAGCTCAAGGGCTACCTGCAAAAGCAGCAGCAGCGCAAAGCGCGCTTACAGGAACATTCCAGCGGTGAATACTTTACAGCGCAGCCGCTGAAGAAGAAAATCAAGCGCTACCAGCGCTACGTAGATATGAGCGAGTTGAACAGGTCCAAGGAGAGGAAGGAGAAGTCTGAGGTGTACAGTAGCACCAGCAATATAAGTTGCCGTGCGGTCTTTGGAGGCGATGGCAGCATGGGGGACTTAGCCGTGGACTCTAGGCCCAGACCCATATTCATGAGGCACCATTGGCCGCGTCGAATACGCCAGAAGAATAAGGATAAGAGTGAAAAGCAGAAGGAAGGGACAACGCAGAGCGCAGCTGTTGTGAGTCCATCGAGTCAGGAACCAACGACTTCAACGAATTGCACTCAGTTTACGCAAACAGAAGCCTTGTGGCCATCACCTCGCATGGGTCCCGAGCAGAGCTCGTTGGTCGCTCGTAATAGGCGAAAGACGCAGAGGGGTTTGCACTTACAGCTTTCACGGAGTCATCAGCGTCGACCCGACACTTTGGGCGCCAGCGAACAATTTCAGCTCTCCGACCAGGAACTGGAGGCGGAGCGGAACATCTTTCAGCAGCTGCTGCTGGGCAGTGAAACGGACTCCAACGGACGACCCCAGTTGCTGATCGAGAACGCGCTGATGGAGCATAAGCTGCTCGTGGCCAAGCAGCGGGAGCGACACTTGAAACAGCTGCAGGCCCAAATGATGAAGGCATCGGTTGAGGTTCTACAGTTGCTCGACGTGACGAAGGACGTCGCAAAGCCCGAAGTGGAAAATCAATGCAATCGCACCTGCATTCTCTGGCGAAATGAGCTGCAGTTGGCCGTGAAGCCATTGGCCAAGGTGCCCTGTCGCATCTTCGGCATGCTCTTCGAGCCTCTGCTGCACGATGGCGATGATCAAATGGAGCTGCGCCTTCAGATCAGCGATCTGGATGTTCAGCTGGAAAATCACCTGATAAGTCGTTTAAATCGCGCGCTCGACAAGTGCCACAGCTGCTGCTGCCAGCACCGCTTGCTGCCCGGCTGGAAATCTCATCTGGATCCCGATATGTCGCAACGCAAGCTGCTGGCCACTCACAGCTTTCAGCTTTTGCGCCAACTGTTTGACGAGCACTGCAGCAAGTCGCGTGCCATCTGGCTAGGCGCCTTACAAACCATTGAGAAGTTATATTTCGAGCAGATCGCCGAGAATATGTCAACAGGCAGACCAATGAAACGATCGAATCTCAACAAGGACCAGAAGCAATAAGCCTTCAGATGTTTCCTCTGATTGAAGCGCCAATACCAGTTAGAGGAATATTACATACGATGCCTTGGATCTTTCTACTGCGCCCTAGACTTACGCATACTGCCATTAGATGCATTTGATCTAATGCTCAAAATTTGAATTTCAAACTTATCTTCTTATCAACCTTATATGTGACTAACCTTTTGGCGAACTCTTTCGAGAGATCTCTTTCGGGAGATCTCTTTTAGCAGATCTCTTTTCGCAAATATTTCTCAAAGTTCCGCCACTTAGCAGCGACAGACTTCCTTCTCTAGTCAATTCGCATAGTTCGCACTATATTGCGTTTCTTCGGATCTGTAGCTACAGACCTTAGCACTCTCTACCAACTGCATCTTGCGTCATTTTGCGCTTCTTATAACCCATTTGTGTCCATGTCAATGTTGATATTTGTTGTCTTCGCTCGTTGTTTTCGTAACGACAGCCAAAGTCAAACTCAATTTAACAAAAAATCAACGTAAATGTAAATTGAAACCCGTTTGCGAGCCGTGAGTCAACGTTACGCAGCAGACAACGAGCCTCAGTGCTTGCCTCTCGTCCCGTGCACCGTAACGCTTTGTCCCTCCTCTCTTTGGCCTGGCTGTCTGTCTGGGCTCGTTCCTTTCCACATGTGCTTGCACACACCACTTGAGAACCGACGCTGCGGCAGGTGAAAAACTCTGACCTGACCTATCTTGCACTTAAAGTTTACCTCTGACATCGCTCTCTCCCTTCGTCAGGTCCTCTCTATTTGTGTTGGTTAAAAAGCAATTTCTTCACCAGGTGTTGTTGCCGCTGTTGCAATTGCGTTATTGCCTCGTCGACTGCAACAACTGCTGACATTTGCGCCGCCATCAGCCATCAGCAGTTTTGTATATACCCTGTTAAGTTTCAGTAGGGCATTTTCAGGCACATCCTAGACTAACTTACATATATATTTTAATACATTCCAACACTAGCTTTATGTATGTATTTAATGTAGTATTCAAATGTGATGTAATAGACTCGTGTAATGTTTTGCTATTCTTTGTCTTTTAATTTCTCCTTAATTTAGAGCTTAGACATAACATGATGGGCCTTCTGTAAAGCCCAAGATACAGTGTGATATATGTCCTACGGTATGCCATGCTTAGTTTGTGCTAGAAAACCATCAATCAGCTTTGGTCATCTGCAATCAAATCGCTCTGCTACGATAGCCAAGGCTATTTCAGGCAGTTTGAGGCACAACTGGAGCTTAGTTGTGCGTCTCTTCAGGGCTAATGCGACGTAATAGGGTATTCCATTGTCACCTTGCCATAGTCAGTTCATTGTCGCCCCTGCATTTCGCCTTTATCACTTCGCCAACCATCCACAATCTCAGCCTTTCGCTCAGGCACTCTGCCCCAACATCGGCACTCAAACAACCCACTCGCAGGGCTCTTTTGCATTTTTATTTTGGCATAATAAATGATGACAAATTAATTAAATTGACAAGGATGCCGCTGAAGCTTCTTGACGACGATGCCAACGCCAACGCCAACGCAGACGACGAGGGGCTGCAATCGGTTATTAACATCGCGTATACGCAATGTGAACGTGGCGCTGCGTTACGTTACGTTACGTTACGTATACGCAATGCTGTCGTCTGCTGATTACTGATTAAATGTAAATGTTGTTGATTCTCTCTTTCTCTCTCTCTCTCTCTCATGCATTCGAGACTTCAATTAATAATGAAGGCGTGGCCATGCCAACCCAGCGCTTGCTTTTGGCTGCTGCTGCTGCTGCTGTTGTGGCGGTTGCTCAGTTGAGCCTAATTGAAAGTTGTTTTTTTTTTTCTAACTTGAGTGACATGAGTTTTTAAGTCAAGTGAGCGTTGCTTTTGGCTGCATGGCTGCCCTCTCCTTCTTCTCTTCCCTCTCCCCTCTCCCATTCCTTCGTACTGTGCACAAATGCACAGCAGCAAGCGTGAAACTTCTGGGGCCAAAATGACCTTGACCAAAAAAAAAGAAAAAAACGTTCCTCAAACATGCATATGCATACACTTTCGAGACAGCCCTGTTGGAAATCTGTCAAAGCAGCAAGTGGCCCACATTAGTGCAAGACTTCCTCGATGAGCTGCTGTCCGAGATGAAATTGAAATCGACATTAGCCTGAGTCTTTTAGCTATAGTTTGTCTATATAGACCTGACCTGTACTGCAGGCAGTTGTAGGGCTGTCTTAAACTGACTGCTTTTAAATAAGCTGTGAGATAACTGTCAATGTATATTCAGTGCCGAAGCTCTCTGTATTTAGCCTTTAATTATTGACGCAGTAAATTGCCTTTTAGCTTTATCAGCTGTTCCCTTTAACCCGACACCCCTGCAGGCAGCGTAGGTTAACGATCTGCCTTTTTATACATATTGAAGATATTTCCACTAAGAAATATCAGCAAGATGCGTCTGCGTCTTGGCTTGAGCTAAAGTTATCCTTGAGCCTAATAAAAATGCATATTCATCACACACTTCTAGCAAGTCTCTCTTGATCACCTGTGTTGTGAGCTGTTCAGAAGCATAAGCTGCAAGGCAACATTCATTCAATGCACGACGCTCTCGCTGACATGTCTTGCAGGGTCTTGCTTTTGACTTAAGCCAAGCCAAGTCAAGAAGTAAAATTCGCTCGCTGACAAGCTGAAGCCGAACCCGAACCCGAAGCCATCGACGCCTCATGTGATGTGTCACCGAGGCTGTCAGGTTTCTAGCTGGCATTTTGTTAGCCTCGTTTTCAAAATTTCGTCTTGGCTGCTTGTTTGGCTGTTGTTCGAGTTGTTGTTGTAATTAGTGCATGTAACATTTGAAGGGATATTAATTACTTTGATGTACATGTGTGTGCGCCTGTGTGTGCGTGTGTGGGGGTGTGGGTATGTTTACCTAACATGTTTGACATGCTGGTAACATGCGGCGCCATCAGCACCGCAGCTAAGCAGCTTAGCTGACCCACTTCCTGCCGTCGAGTCTTTCAGCCGTGCCGTCACAAGCCCCTTTCACAAATTTCACACAGCTTTGTTTTCCATTCTCTCTCGCTGCAACTAGGCAACCTACTGCAACTTGTAGCTTAAGGTGTGAACGCAGCGCACAAATCTATTCATATGCAGCTTACGGGCTTTGATTATCTAAATATTACAATACCCTGCACCCATTAAACTTGGCAATTTGGGGTATATTCGCTTTGTCGAAAGGAGCAGGCGTGCCAGAGCCCTGATGAGGACGACGAGGCAGGGTACCTTGCAGTCGGACACTCCCGACTAGAGCACACTTGCCTGCCATATCGAAGACTCTTTGAACGCTACGATGCCTTTCGTAATATCCATGGAAATTCATTTGGCCGAGAAACTTTGCTATTGCCATTCATAAAATTGGCAATAATGAAATGAAATTTTGATGATTTGGTCTCCTTTGCTGTGGTGAGAACTCAATTTGAATACAATTAGTAGCGCGTAATGAGGACTGCGACGAAAATTGAATGACGAATGCGAACTGGAGGAAGTGAAAACATACGAGAAATTGTTCAATCGGGGCCAAACAATATGGCGCATCGAACGGATGTGCTACGTTTTATTTACAGTGGTTGAACAATTGAGCAAACAAAATGGCAAAAGTACAACCCAAATGTGTTCTTGTTGTTGCTGTTGCTGTTGTTGCAGCAGTGCAAATGGACAGACAAGTGAATTATTGAAATGCTTACCACAAGCAGCGGGAAGGACAAAAAGCAAAGGGACTTTGGCTTTTGTCGCCATCGCCGTGCAGTCGCTACTCGCTAATGAGAATCGTTGAGCAATTGCTCTGTGCATTTCTCCCTCTGCTTACAGCAATTCTCTACTTTCCCCAGTGCTTATTCCTTGTCTTTGGTCTATGGTTACACTTCATAAGTAGTGAGGTGTAACCATAGATGCATGCGATTGCCTTTCTACTCGTTATCAGCTATTCTACTCATTCCAGTTTCCTGCTACTCACTACTTTTATTTAAAGCCTATTATGCCTTCATTCCATTTCTGTCTTCTTCATGGTCTTTTCTCAACTTTATGTACTCATTTGGCTATTGGCTACTCGCTACTTCTACTCGTTGAATGTCTTCTCTCTATACCCGCCCTGTTCGTCTCTGATTCTATAATAAAGCTCTTGCTAAGTTCTCTCGTCTCCCTTCTCATCTGGGCTCTAGCTGCTCTGTACTCGCTACTCGCCACAGCTACTCGTTCACTATCTTCTCTCTGCACCCAATCGCTGCTTGTTCTCGTTACTTTTACTAAATTGAGCCCTATTCCTTTATGTACTCTACCATTGCATCTGCTCACTTCTTTTATGTCCAAACCTGCTGAAGCTGTTTTGCTTCTTGCTACTTCTATTCATTGTCTTTGATATGAGCTAGCTAAATGAACTTCAAGCGCAATCGCCTGACCATGTTGGGCAGGCCTTACTGTAGCCAGAGCACGTTTGAGTGCACAGCAACATTTACAGCAGCACCAGCAGCAATAGCAACAGCTACGAGTGCATTCGGTTTGCATTTGCCTTTTGTTTGAGCCCAACGATGCGTGGCAGCTGTGATAAAAGTAACTGAAGTGCCTGGCTACAAGCGTTGATGAACTGCAACCGAGTTGCGAATGGAGAGTCGAGAGTCGAGCATCGAGCATCGAGCAGCGAGCATCGAGCATCGGGCGTCGAGAATCGAGAATTGTGAATCGGGAGTTGCGGCTGATTTAACCAGAGTGGGTCTGACAGTTCGCTGATTGCAGCCTGCAGCAGATTCGGCTGCCACGATGACATCTGCTCGAGTTGGCCGAAAATAAATAAAGCCACGCGCGATGTCATTGATAAGAATCTTTGAAACTTTTGCCAGTTCCAAGCGAGCGAGCAAACAATAAAAATAACGCATACGCAACGGCAACGGCTGGGCCTATAGACAAGGCCACAAATGTGGAGCGTGCGGCATGAAAAATCTGTCGAAACTTATACCGAAAACCCACAGAAGAAACCACATTAATCATTCGCATATGTTGTGCACCACCAGCTGCGGAGCGGAGAGAAGAGCCCAACCAAAATGTCCACAAATATGACTTTTCAGAATACCCTGTACACAACTGCATCACATATCCAGAGGGTATATAAGTGGAGTGAAGTAAATAGATTCACATATGAGTTATGTCCTCTAACAACTTCTATAAAAGAGCGTATACACACAAGTGGCTCTATTATATTACATCTATTAAAAATTATATATAATTGAAGTACACTTCATATGCAACATAAGCTCTAAAGATACCCTGTACATTGAAAAAGTATTTTAAAAGTGTGGGGCATATTATCTTTACTCATGTTCAATAATCTATCTGAGTTTCACATATAATATTAGATATATGCTTGGGGTTATTTGAGCCAACAATATAAGTCTTAGAGCTACCCTATAATGAATGAGATACCCTATAATTATGGCTTTATACTAACTGTAAGTTATATCTAAGCTTAACGTATCTTTAATGTCCGCAAAAAGGAAAAACTTTATGACGTACTAGACATAGCATAAATATTTAAGGTAACTGTGCTTTATGTAGTTTTGTATGTATGTTTCTAGCCCAAATATCTTCAAGCTCATGTTATGGTATATTCTGAAACTTATTACAGGATATCTATAAGCTGAGCTTAGTCCTTCAAGTGGTGCATTTCTTGCTCATGTTTTTTTATGGCTTGTCAAAAAGTAAAAAAAAACAAAAAGAGATGCGGCATTAAATTAATTGAAATCGTTGAAAACAAGCTGAGATTATGTTTGTTTTACTTGTCGCCAGAGTTTGAGTGAGATAAAGAAAGATGGAGAGAGGGAAAGAGGGAGAGGGAGAGAGCGCGTGCTACAAGTAAAGTCAAGAGCTGGCAAAAAGCGAGCAATTGATTGATGAAAGGTCTTTGAGTTGCTTCACAAAAGTTTTGCATTACAAAACAGGGAATTGCTTTGAAACCCAGATAAAAGATAAACATCTCAACATCTCTTGTTTTTTTTTTGTTTTTGTTTTTGGTCTGGTTGAACACAGAGAATTCCGCAATGAGATGCAGAAAGGCGAACAAGATGTGATGTCTGTCTGCGTCTGTGTCTGTGTGTGTCTGTCATAGATGACAGGCAATAAATTTGGCATCGCCTGGCGAATTAAGCAGCTGGCTGCACAGTGCCTCTAATGACCCAGCGACTAACCCTTACGCATCTCTGGAACTAGAGCAAAAACAGTTCTCCTACGTTATCCATTATCTGGCTCTTCTATGCTCATTTAATGGCTTAGTCTCATGACTTGACTGAATTTTGAAAACTCTGCATAATTACCTTCAAATATTAAAATGAACCAAGCCAAATGCGCGCAAAGCGCAAAGTCAGCATTTGTATCAATCCTCTTGCTGCTGCTCTCTCTGTCCCTTTCTCCTGCAACTCCGAAATCCGTTTTTTCCAATTTGTTAGGAACTAAATTTGCTCGTTACTTTTTCAGTTTTCGCAATGGCTAAGGTTAAATTATGTTTTTCAACTGAATATGCTGCACAGCAATCCAGGCTATTCGATTGATAAGTGGAGCTACTCGTTACTTTTTACTCGTCACTCGTTACTTTGCTTCATTTTTTATAGACTTTTTTTGGTTTTAAAATGTTGCTAAGATTTCAAAGCCTAATGGGCCTACTCGCTAGCTTGGCTAGTTGATCAACTCGTTGCTTTTTACTCGTTACTTTATATGTTCTTACTGCAATTGCTGGAGCTAGGGCGTCTTTACATTGTCTTTGTTGCAGGGTAATTTGGGTAGGCTAGTAAGCTTGCTCGTTACTTTTTACTCGTTACATTTCACTCGTCACTCGTAATGCTTCATTCCATACTTTTAATTTTAATATTCGCTTCGTTATAGTCAGTTGATAATGCCTGACCTGATTACGCCCTAAGTCTATTGTGCGATGACACTTGTTTCTCTTTGCTCTTCACGCGTTTGCTTTTTTAAAGAGCAATTTGCATTTGCCGCAAGCAGTGCATGATGCATTAAGTGAAGAAGTTTCGAAACATAACTTTCATATTAAACTAGCCCAGCATGAAGCTGGGCAAACCACAGGCCTCTCGTCATTTCCCACTCGCTGCTCATCCCAGCCTTAACTATTGTGTCTGTGTGTGTGTGTGTGTGTGCGTGTGTGCGGGCAATACTTTTATGTTAAACTACAAGCTTTCGGCTGGACACAGACGCCCAGCTGCATGCATGCGTGCATTGCATACATATATTTATTGTGTGTTTGTAGAACAGCTTTCTCTCCCCTCTCTCCCTTTCTCCCTCTCTCCCTCTCTCCGTTGTCGCTTGACTGCAGCTGCAATGGCATTTTTATGCAAAACAACTGTTTGCTGTCAACAACACAGCAGGCAACAAGCCCGCAAGTGCGAGAGATGTCAGCTTGGACAATCGCTGGACGGCACTGAACGGACATACCCCCTTGGCCAACCCCCACAAAAGACTTGCGCTCTCTCTCCCTCTCTCTCTTTCTCTCATTTACTCCCTTGTGCTCGCTCTCGCTCTGCTTTAAAAGTGCTTTAAGTTTATGACTCAATGAGCTGATTGAAATGGAGAAGTGCAACTGTCTCAAGTGCGTCACCTTGTCGACTAGACCACAACAGTGAAGCGGTTAAGCGGTTAAGCGGTAAACCGGCTGGTGCGCTTAAGCGGTTAAGCATTTAAGCCGTTAACCTGCGACAAATGATGACAGAAAAACTATCAAAGCAAATAGAAAACGGAAAACCAAAAACAGAGAACAGTTACAGACACCAAGATGAACTATTTTTATGGCACGAAAAGCAATCAGAAGAAGTTTTAAGTTTCAGCCATGAAAGCAAGTCAAGATAGTTCGACAGGGGGATTTGATTGTAAGAGAAGAAGATGAAAAAAGCAAGAAGAAGACAATTAGAGTAAAAGAAGCTCAGGCAAATACAAAGTAGCGATAAGAGGTTAAGCAGCAAATACAAAGTGCGGATAAGTTATGGTTAGAGGAGGACGAACAAGTGGCTGGAGAAGAAGAATGAAACGATAGAGTACAGTTATAAGGAAACTCTAAGAAGCAGGAGAAGAGGAAGAAGAGGCAGACAATTGTAGAATGAGAAGATGAAGGAAAGACGAAGATGCGAAGGAAAAGACGAAGAAGAATGCGAAGTATGAGAAGATGAAAGAAATAAAAAGTAGGGTTTGAAGGAGGTAAGCATAAGTATGGATACGAATAGAAAGATTATGGTTGGTGGAAGAATTACATTCCAGATTATAAAGCAGAATTATTCATAAGAAAGATAAGAATGTAGCGCATAGAATAGATTATGATGTGAGAAGCAGCAAATAAAGAAGTAATAGAATAGGGAACTAGAAGGAGGGCATATACGTATATAGATAGGGATTATTGACGTTTGACTTTTCATGCCCTGAAAATGGCTAAGCGGATAAATTGAATGCGTGCCCAAAGCTATGCAGTATTCACTGTAGCTTCCAGTCGTGAGTAGAGCACTTCGGACTTGTTAGCTTTGATTAAGGTAGATATATATGTGTCATATTATCTTTGATTGAATGCAGAAATTGCTGACACTTACAAAAAGATAAATAATAATTTTAAAATCAATTTAGGCTGTGCGTGCATTGGGAACGGGAACTGCCAAACGTCTGTCTGTTTACGATATGTTCATTTAATGACTAGCTAAATGATTTGCAATGGAATTTTGAGTTTGAGGTCAAAGGAATTCAAATAACTTATCTGAAATGAACAGAACAGAGGGAGAGTGTGTGTGTGTGTGCGTGTGTGTGTGTGTGTGTGTGTGCAGTCAGTCAAATGAATGTAAATGAATCGCTCTCTCATAAACTCATCTAATCTAAATGTACTTTTGGTCATTTGATATTGAGTTAGCACACACACACGCACACACACACACACACACACACACACAATCAGTATGATTAATAAATAATTCTGCAGTTGCATTTCAGGTTGCGCAGTTTCTGAATTTAATTTGGTTTATGCATTTGTTTGCCCACGTTTATCTCTCACAATTCACCAAGCTGACTGAGTGTGCCGTGTGTGTGTGTGTGTGTGTGTGTGTAGTGCTCGTATGTAAATATAATCAGAAACACACTCAAAGTGAGAGAGTGAGTGAGAGAGATAGAGTGAGATAGCTTCATGCATATCCAATTTGCATAATGTTCACCTTTCGGTTCACTTTATATTCGCAATTTTAGCTAAAATGATGAATATACGTATACCCTGTAAAGCGAGCTGGCTGAGAACAAAATAAAATGAGAGCTTTTCTGTATATAAATATTGATATAGCTTTCGTTTCTCTACTTCGCTCTTCAGCTCTCGCCCTTTAAGCTAGCTAGTGTAAATTACCTAGTATGATAGACATTTGAGATACCCTAGCAAATAGGACTATGAGCTTTGGCTATCATAAGCGTTAAGCTCATGCTCTTCCCAAAGGCTTTCGCTTGTTAAGCCTTGTGTAGGGTATTAGCCAGTCGATCAAATGTCTTCTTGCTGAAGACTCAAAATGTTGTTTTTGCCTTTTGCATTTGATTTCGATTGCGATTTTGACTACGCATATGAATTTATATTGTAATTAGTAGCTACATTTGTTCATTTTGGCTATCAAGTATACACACACACACGGGCACCCAAACGCACACACACACACACTCACAGCTCATTAGACAAAATGAATGGGTAAATAGGTAAACGCGTTTCACTAGCTGAATTTGGCAGCAAATGTGAAGGCAGTTCATAATTAGCTTAAATGGAAGTCTACTTTTTGGCAGGAGCACACACACAAACACACACACACCCATACTCATGTACTCATGTACTCATATGACGCATTAAAATGAAAGAAATACATTAAAGAGCTTCAGCCAACAATTGAATTATTTTTAAGCAAAGCTAGCTTTGTGGCACATACACACACAGACGCAGTCTGCACTCCACACACTCACACATATACGCACACTTGGCATTAAGTGTGGCGCGTAAAAATTTCCACTGCGCTAATTTTAAATAATGCTCATACGCCGCGTTGTGCAGCCGCTTTTTTTTGTATAGAAATGGGCGCCAGCCTCAAAGGCAGCACTTGAATTTAAAGTAAGGCACACACACACACACACGCACACACAGCTCTAATCAATTTGCTTGGCAAACACTTTTCAGTTGCGCTGCAAAGTATGCTACAGTTTTTGCTTGTTTCTTTCTCTTTTCTTTTGCTATTTTGCTTTGTTTAACGCTTGCTTGCTTGACGCCTACCTGCCCCGCCCAGCAGTAAAACAAAACACAAAACACCTTTTGACATTTATCGTCGCCTTGTCCACAGTTTTCGTCGTCGCACGCAAAAGCGAATGCGAATCCGAATGCGAATGCGAATGCGAATGTCTTGCGCGCAGATTTTAAGCTGATTTTCAGCGTTAATGATAAAAGTTTTTAGCACGATTTGTGTTGCTGGCGCAAAGTCCGCAGTGCCACTTACACAAGCACACAGCACGCACACACACACACACACGCACACACGCACACGCACACGCACACTGCGCATTTTGTTTTCAATTAATTGTCTACCCATGTCACTCACATGTCCCATTCACGCCATCCAAAACTCCCAACAAAGCTGCGAGGCTGCCCGCAACATGAATTATGCTCAATCTGCAGATATATGTATACTTATATGTATATATATATATACTCTATATGAATGTCTATATATATATCAATAATATATGCGCGCTTCGCAAATGCGGCTACAAATTTGAGTTACTTTTTTACTCAGCATCATCTATGAATGACGAGTAAACAGGGTGTATGAGTCGGAACAGTCAGAAGAAGGCTAAGTTGAGATCGTCTACTTCGAAAAAGATCTCCTCTAGTTTCTCTCAATTTACATCATCAGAATAAATCACGATTCGTCACACGCTGGCATTTACTAGTTGAGCACTCCCCTCGTTTAGTGCAATGCCATTTATTTTTTTGTGAAATCAATTAAAATACAATTGTTATTGAAATGAAAATCATTTTCCCGAAATATTGAAATCCATTTGAGCGCACTAGCATGCGCCGCGGCACGTAATATTTATTTTATTCAGTAACATTTACGCTTTAATCTTAGATAAATTCTTAGCTCATGTATTGAACAACATACAGCACAACATCGAATCGGAAACATAGAGAAAAACTGAAATTCCAGGTGTAAATTCAATGAGTATTTTGCAATTTGATATTGCAATGGAAATGGAAATGGAAATTCCATTTAAACTCAAATCATGGCTCATTAAAATTTAATACAACAGCTTTTGGCTGTAGACACAACTTGGCTTTGTTATGCCCTGTAAATGTTCTGTAGATTGCGGGTAGATTGGCTAGGGGCTAAGTCATGCAACTCGCCAAAGATATTCATCTGCATCTGAATCAAAATAGTAAGTTAACTAATGCTTAATTTCGTATAATAACGATACAAAATCGATAAATATCGATTTTGAAATGTTAGTTATTTGGGCATAGCTCGATAACTTTGAAATGATTTTTGGTTTCTATGGTCTTATTGAGTGTTTAACTCAGTTTTTGTATAACTGGCTTGGCTCAATAACTTTGTTATCTAGAAACGTGTAATTTGGTGAATGGGCGCTTTTCAGCGCCTTGGAAAACGTGTGACAGATTGTGCACACAAAGGATTTCTAGACGCATTTCCTCTGTCAGCTGTCAGGGTAGTCGCCAGTCATTCACTGCCCACAATATAACTTTTACTCATATATGTGCCTTTGTGTGTGTGTGTGTGGCTCTGATTCTGGATGTTTGTCTGCAACTTGATTTCTGCACTTTGTATGTTATTTTAATAATCTCTGTTACTTGCAATTCCGTTTATGGATAAACTCACCAAATTTTGGAAATTGTCTTCAATTTCAATTAGTTCTACGGTCTCAGTTTGTCTAATAGTTGCAAGCACTGTGTGTGTGTGTGTGTGTATAGGGCTGTTTGTGTCTCTTACTCTAATGCTGCTCTGTGTAGCCCAGCCCAGCTCTCGTTGCCTGGACCATTTCCTCTCACAGTTGCCTGCAAATGAAATTACCACAATTGCTGCTGCAGCTAGTTGCTACCAGTTACTGCATTATATATACATATAGATATATATATATATATATATAGATATATATATATATGTAGGCGCAAATATCTTTAGCCGGACTCGCTCTCCCTCTCTCTCGCTCCCTCTGTGACTTTGGCTTCTCATTTGATTTCATTTCGGTTTCGTTTGTGCGGCTTTTGGCCTCCTTCTTCAGTTGGCCAACTGCTACTTTTTTGTCCTTTTGCTACATGTGTAAATTTGACAGTTAAATAAATGCCTCTATCTCCCCCTCTCTCTCTTCCTCTTACTGTCTCTATTTGCGAGTTCCTCTGTGTGTTATAAATTTGCGGTCAAAAGATTAAGCTGTTTGATCGCAAAATCAACAGCCACATAAAATGGATTAAAATGAAATGTCTGTCTGTCTGTCTGCCCGCCAGTGTGCGTCTGTCTGTGTATGTGCGTGTGTATGTATTTTGCTTTTATTGTAAAAATGCCAACAAATATCGACAGATTGCCTCCCTGGCTCCATGTTGGCATCTAGCCAAAATCGCTGCCAGCAGCTTCTCGCATTGCACTCTGATTGCTTTCTGTGGTGCGCAATTAATGCTTGGCGGTTGGCTTCAATGGAGCTGCACACACATACATATACACATACGTATCTATATGTATATGGATACATGTATTTGGTGTTGGCCTGAGGCTGGGTCTTGGCAGCCTAACAGTTGCAACAGTTGTCAGTAGCTGCAATTGAAGCTGAACTACACAATTGATACATTTTAACAAATAGGCGTGCTTTAGCGGTTACTTTATCGTAGCAGACTGGTCTATACCCTGCCCATATGAAACGCCTACTCCTCAAGAGAAATAGTTGAGATCTGTGTTAGTAGTCGCGGGGCTGCGAGTTACCTAAAGCGATATTTATCGATTTGAATGCAAACAAAAGTAAATAACGATCAAATAAAATGGAAACGTCTTTATACATATGATATACAAGCATACGAGTCCTTGAATTGTGCTTTAAACATCAAAAGACAATAGCGATATTTATCGATTTATAAAATAAAATCGAAAATCGATAAATATTTCCATTTAATAATCTTTATTATCTGATAATCTCGTTCTGCTAATGATGGACAAGCTCAAATAAGTAATTCTGGATATCGTTAATCGATATTTATCGATTTTATATTAAAGTTGAAGTATTGATATATAAATTAATTACTTTTTCTTTATATTACATGTAAGAATTTAATATTTGTATTATATTTTTATTTAATCGATATTTCTTGATTTTAGAGAATTTATCGATAGGGATGTTATAGAATGAATATTAAATATGAGTTATCAAAATGATCTGCTCATCAGTCAACAGCAAAGCGCTGCGATTGTGGCTCAAATAACAGATTCATGTATGAATCCAGTTTTTTGATAGCCTTAAATTAGAAAAAGAGTTTATAATTAGCTTTAGATAAGCACACAGATGTGTCTATATATGCAGAGCTATCCGTATTATCTGCTTACTCTGCTTGTTTACCTCATCTAAAAGCAATTTCCAACTTTGCCTATTCATAATAATGTAATCATAAGCTAACAATAGTCGACTGACAAAGTGGCAAAACCCTTTTTCCCTGTGCCTTTCCCCCGATGCTCCCTACGCTCCAAACTGCATTTGACCAAAAGTACTAAAAGCAAACAAATTAATTATAAACAAAGTACATAAATCACATTGCATATTGTGTCGAAAAGAAGAAGAATTGTGTGAAGCAGCCAATTGAACGACTCGAAGATGCCCTAGAATCATGCTAATGATTTCGCTTTCATGTTTCATAAAACTTGTGCTTATGAGTCTAAGTCTAAGTCAACAGTCTATGTAAAACTCAACAAATTTGGCATAGAGTTTTTTGTATAGTCTATTACCAGGACCTCTACACAAAATGTGTGAGAAACACTCAAAGGGTTTCGAATTATCGAAGGAGTTATCGATCATTTAAACGAAAAATGCAATGAGCTGCATAGTCAAGCATGGATGGAGGGACTGTTGCTGGCAAATACGATTTGTGTCTAAAGGTCTCATCTATTCCTCGTATCTCTCTGTTGAATGTGTGCAGGGTATTGAAAGTTAAAGCTAAGCAACGTTCTCGGCAGTCGCTCTAGCAGCTGGCTTTCGGCTCTCGGCTCTCAGCTCTCAGCTTTCGGTTATCATTATATTCAAATTTACATAATTTCTGTGTACAACTCGCTGACTGCAGGTGGCGTGGAGGGGGAGAGCCGTAGGAGAGTGTGAGATAAATATAAAGATAAACATAATCAAAGCGCATGCAGAAAATAACAAGTAAAAATGTGGCCTAACTTTCGGTTTCACTTCTTCTTATTCTTCTTTTTTTTTGTTCTTGCCGCGAAAACTTTGCAACGAATTAAAAACAAGAGAAAAAAAAACAAAGCAAAAATGTGAAAATAAAGGAGACAAAATTTCGTTGTTGCTGTAGACAAAGTTAGGAGACACGAAAGACAAAGCAACATAGCAAAATATGTTTACTATTTACGCTCGATGGGTATTACGTAGAGCAAGAGAAGGACAATGAAACGCCAAACAGCAGACATTGTGAAGTGGGGCAAAGCCGACTGCATAATACTCGCTCCACTTGCAAGTTGGCTTGAAGATCTATTCGTAGAACAGATCAGAAAGACAAACAAGACTGACGGACAAGTGGAGATAGACACAGAGTCGGACGGACAAAGTAGGCCTGCACAGAAGCCTATATACTCGCCATGGCACTTTATGAACGAGCATTGGCAAAACTTTGAACTTTGTCAATTTGATTGCATTTCAGCGAGTTTTTTCCTTTTTCTATGGGAATTGTACAAGAATGGGAAGTAAAGCTTAGAGTGAGTGGATGTGGCGACGTTGATTATGATAACTGAACTGTCCAAAAGCGAGCCGAGGCATGACAAGTCCTACAAAGCTGTGGACAAGCATTGAGGATTGGAGCAAATACAGGAAATATAGCAGGGGTATTCCCTACTCAAGAAATAGAAGTGAAAGAGTTAATTTCAGCCAAAATATTAATGAACTAGATATAAATCCACTCTAAGTCATGTCATATTATGCAAGAATAGTACAAGATAGTCCCGACTCTAAGCTATTCCTTAACAGGAATTTCGCGTAATGCTTGCGATTGAGTGCATTCCCTTTTAGTATATAGGATAAAGTCTGAACTCCTGATTTACCTAATTACTATATGCTTGCTTTAACTGTTTTAGCGCTTCTCACCTCTTTTTCTCTCTCCCAATGAATATCCATTTCATGCTCTCTCTCATTCAAGCTCTCCCTGCCCTTCTTCTTTTATTCTTTCTCCTTATTTCTTCTAATCTATTGCTCTTCATTTATATATTACAAGAATTACAAAGCATCAAAATTTGTTCATATTTCTTAAACTTCTAAGAAGCTTTGAATTAAAGTTTTTTGCTTCAGCTATAGACATCAGCAAAGGAAACAGAAACAAACTAAAGTCAAGCGTCAGCGACATTCTCTTTATGCCTTAAAGTGCGCCCAGTTGGTTAAAATCAGTTGGCAGATTTCATTGCGTAAAAGTTTTTTGTAAGAAGCTTAAAACAGTTTCTGACCCACAAAACACACAGCAAGAAACAGAGAGAGAGAGAGGAAGAGAGATGAGTATTAAGAAAACTACAAAATAAAAACCTAAGAATTTGTAATTCGAGAGTGCCAGACTAGAAGATGCCCTGGAATCAAGTGGCGAAGGTAGTGTATATTTTCTCTAATTTTGCCTTGCTTAGATGCATTTCTATACCAAACTTGATAGCTTCCTCTCTCGAGATATATGATATACGATATACGACATACGATGATTCGAGCTGTGCGCAAAACTTCAAGTTTCTTCTCTTTCTTTATCATTCTCTCAAGTATTTTGTGAGAATTCAAAATATGTTTAAGATGGACTTAGCAACGCCTTCTTCTACTTGTAACATAAATTTTAACTCGATTCGGTATACCCTATACGGAAAGTATTCAGCTGAATACACATCTTCAGTTGCTTTAATAAATGTGTACTACATGACGTATGTGGAATATGCAGAAATATTGCGTATACGACATGGGTAATGAAATGTAAATACAAATAAACATATAAACTGAAGGCCAGCGAGTACAGAACAAATGGCAACTAAGTGTGTAAGTGCTGCCAGTGGTGCCAAGTGGTGCAACTTGGCTATGGCATACGCGGCGTATGAGCAATGCACAATGCACTAAGTTGACAGCCAAATTGAGAAGCTGAAGTCCAGCGAAAGAAAACTTGCAATTGAATGGGGCAAGAGCAAGTCAAGGCTGGATAATGATGATCAGCTTAATGATGATGATAAAGATGATGAGAAAGAAAGAGATGAGCGGCAAGGCGGCTGAGGGTTGGAGGAGACGAAGGCTGAACGCAGAAGGACGAATGGAAACTGTAAACTGTGGCCAAAGAGCTTAATCAAAATTTATGATGTCACATGCGGGCGCAGACAGCAAGAGAGACATAGACAAAGAGAGGGATGGACAGAGAGAGGGCGAGTGAGAGAGAGACAGAGTGAATGGGAGAGGGAGAAGCATAATCATGTATGAAATGATATAGGGGCAGAGTGAGGACTGAAAGCGGCAGAGGATAAACTTGAAATGAAATTTACTAACTTGCGGACTGACTTGCAAGGTAAACAAATGCACAGTGAGAGCCAGGGATAGGGAGATGGAGACAGAGCGCCATTGAGACAGGGACAGAGAGTGGGAGATAAGAAAAAAGTTGAAATGAATGAGAGTCTAGCGAGTTTTTTTCTGCTCAATTGACAGTCGACAAAAGTTAACTAAATAGAAAGCTGTTGCACTCTGTGCCCAGATGAAAACGGCACGAAAACTGCGCGAAAACTGCGCGAAAAGCTGTGGAAAGCTGTTGGAAAAGTAGATGACTTTCGTATTGTTGTTGCACTTGATTTGAAATTGAATTTGTTTGCCTTTAAATTTCGCTTAGCCACGTTTCAATTTCCATTCGTAACTTCAACATATTTTCGCTGCATAATTTTCAAATATTTTTTCCGCATTTTCTTTTTGGCTTTTTCCTCCTTTTGTTGCCTCATATCCCTTTATGACTCACAAGTTGCGTTATTTATGATTTTCTTTTGCGGACGCTGCGGATGCGGATGCGCCGCGTATTACAAAGCTCCTTCTTAATATAAACGCAAAGCTACAGTCGCAGTCACGTTAACTATGCAAAATAAAATCGATAAATTATCGATATACAGTTTAAGTGAATAGGTTTTTAAATATTATAAATATTAAAATTCAACCGATAATTATCGATAGCTGATTTGAGTGATTCTCCAATATAATTTATTTTAATAATACTTATTTATCTTATGGGTTATATAATAAATATTAAAAATTTTAAACAAATAATTCTGTAGATCACTTAAAAGGATAAATGTTTATTTATCGATATATTATCGATAGCCAAATGAAGTATAGTTTTTATTTTATTATAGAATGAGTTCAAAATGGATCGATAGCTAATCGATAACAAAACAATGTTTTCGCCTTGCATAGACAACACTTCTAACAGGTTTTTTAGCGTGGTTTCGCGCACCCAGAAATGTGAGCAGGTGCGAACTTATTGCGCTGGCGAGCATGTGGATATTAAAATGCCACCTGCTGAGCCGCATTTTTAGTTCTGAGCACTAACAAATGCTGCGCTAGGTAGTCGGACTTAACTTCCTGCGACTGTGAATGTTACTGTGACTGCGACTGCTTCACTTCCGCATTCATATCCGCATCTCCATCCGCTTCTGTTTACCTAGAGGCGTCTAGCTTGTTATCTCTTTCAAATGGTTGAGAAGGGGTATATTAGATATTTATTCTGTATGCAGCCAGTACAAAAATATATATATATATTTATTATTTTCTTTGTAATATCTTATCCAAGAACCCTAATATCGACAACTTTCATACATATCTACGTCTACTCTAATGAATATGCAGTATGAATATGTATTTATAGATAGACGACAGAGCATAGCTATTTGATATTTACTCATACTCACATATTATATTTATTCCCAAGGAATTTCAACAGATCATAAAAGAAGTTATATCTGGAAGAACTGAAGCAGTTGCATAAAATGAACAGTAGGTGGCGCGCCTGCTTGTGCTAACGTAACAGGCCGAGTTCAGGGTATCCCCCAGTCGAGTAATTGTGACTCGGGCAATCTGACTTGTTTTATTTTTGTAGTTTATTTGCCTTTATTTGCTTTTAGAGTTTTCTCAGCAGCCGCAACAATTTCGCTCTGCCTCTCCCGCTCTGTGCCTCCATCTGGCTCCAAATGCGGCAACGTGTTTTATTTGGGCAAACAGCAACGGCGGCACCAGCAGCAGCAGCAGCAGCAGCAGCAGCAGCAGTAGCAACTGCTTTTAGCGTCACGCACGAGCAACTCTTCCATGTAGTGCTTGAGGGTGTCATAATCATCGCCCCCAGCAGACGGAGGACTCAAAAGTTCTGCAATCCATAGCAAAGTCGTGGCAGGAGGACGGGGCGTATGAGTATTTTATTGTGCAGCTTTTCACTGGCTTTATGATTATTGCGCTACAACTCTCCCTCTCCCTTTGCCCCCCGCCCGACCATCCAGTCTCATTCAGTTGCTTAGTCGAGTGCCTCGGCTTTAGTTTGTCTCCGTCTGTATTTCAAACATGTCTGCTTTGGCTTTCACATGATTTTTTAATGAGTTGTTTGGCATACCAAAAACATTCGCATTAAAACTGCCGAATTCGAAATCAGTGAATGCCCCAACTTAAGGGGCAACGGCAGCAGTAGCTCATAGTGCCAAAGGACACCTATGTAAGTCTGTCTTTGAGACTAAGGTCTTAATGTCCATGCACAAGTTCTGTTTTGATTGAAGGCTTTAGTCGTATCTTTACGTAGTATTGTATGGACAATATACGATAAATGATATGCTACGATATACAATATGTAATATGTGATATATGATATACGATATAGACAAACGATTTATATATATATAGATATCTGTGGCGTAATTTAAAGGTACTTCAATTGCGTTAAAACAATCAGCTTTTATTTGAAATTCTTCACTCTGCTGGAAGCTGGTAAAAGCGAAGAAAATACTTTAACAATATATTGAATAAATGGATAAAAACATTGAAGCTCTGACAGCAAAAGGCAAAAAATAGAAAATGCAGAAAATATTTGAATTAAATTTTCGCTTTAGCCAAAAGCGAATGCAGTCAAAAATGTTGAAAAGAAAATGCACACAAAACATGTGCAACAGCAACAACAACTGCAATAGCAGCTGGAAAAACAACAATTTTTATTGTTATCCTGACAAACGGGACAACAAGACATTTTATATATTTAATACGCAGATACAAAATTTAATAAATAAAATTGGAAAGAGAGAAATAAAAGTTAAAATAATAGCTCGTCAAACAATGCGGCGAGCATTTAATTTAATCAACTTTTCCCTCTGCGTAAATAACACAAAAGAAAGATGAATTCAATCAGGGAAACATGTACGAAATACAAATTACGATATATGCATGTAAGCCATAAGCCATATACGATATACAAATAAACGATATACGATGTACATATGTTAGACGATAATCTATATATGTTAGGTACGATATACGATATACGACACGATATACTATTAGATATACGATATACTATATAGCATATACAACATACGATGTGTAATAAGCCGTAGATATATATATATATATAGTTTTACTTGATACGATATTGGGAATGGGAAACCCCTCTCCAATGATCACAGCAAGCTCTGAGGTATAAGTAAGTGTGCTTAGATACCCTGTATTTTGGCAATTTAAAGGCCATGTCAGGCGACTGCATAGAAGTTCATTAGAACTGGTTCACATTGAGTTAGCTTAGCAGCCATCTAGAGTGAGTAAGCTGCAGCGTACATGCCTTACACGGCTTTTACAGGGTATCAATTGCAGTTTATTATGGGAAAATTGATGCAATTACCCTACAGCTCTTGCCTCCCCCCGCTCCGCTTATGTGAGCTGCTTAAAATTTACTGCGCGTCAACATGTAAGTGTTACACAAGACGACCGATACACACACACACACACACACATATACATATATATATAGAGTGTTAGTTGAATACAAATGTGCATTAAGGCAATTGTCCTTTTGGCTTGGAATCGAACTGCTCCTGTTAGTCCTGTTGGGCTTGTTTTATGCCTCTACTGGGGCCTCTCTCTCGCTGTGTGTGTGTGTGTTTTTATCGATTACACAATGCATGCAGCTTACCATTTATCAGGTGTGTGTGTGTGTGTGTGTGTGTGTGTGTTCATGTGTGTGTGAGTGCCACAATTTATGCTGTAATCGAAAAAAAAGGACATCAATGCCAGCGATAAATTGAGGTTAACGCGCCAAAGTCACGAAATGGCAAAGAGTCCAATACACACACACACACACACAGACACTGGCATACACACACACAAACACACACACACTTGCTTGGCCAAACGCCTTGGTGCTCTCACACTGTTTAAGTGAAATTATATTAAGTGTGCGGACGTTCGAATTTGCATGCGATATTTGTGTTGCCAACTGCCACGCCCAATAGCCCAATAGCCCTACAGCCTAGCTAGCTGCCCAGCAGCTCACCTGCCCAGTTGCCCGCCACACAATCTCGACGGCATTGCTTTTATGCTCAGAGCTCAGCCTTTTTTCAACACGAAATTTCGAATGCATTTTTCTCGTTTTTCTCGGTTTCCATTTCGATTTTGTTTGGGCTTTTCATGTGGACGAACTTTATTTAAGTTGATGCGGCTCAGCTTTGGCATGCTTTACCATAATTAATGCTCTTTTACAGGGTACACCAGCAATGCCCTGCCTCTTCTCCTCTCTCTCTTGCTCTCGCTTGCTCTCTCATAAAATGTATTTGTATTTACAGTGCATATTTCTGCTCATTTACAGTGCAGCCACAGATCTGCACACACACACACAGCATATGCAGCACAGACACACACACACACACACACACACACTGAATACATTCAGATTCATTTATGCGCCTTTAACCACTCAAATCGTTCAATAAATAATCTCTGCCAAGCGCGACAAGCAGTTGGGAAAGCATTGCCTACTTTTCAGCGCTTGCTATGGGGTATCCACGACTTGCGAATACTCGTCAAGCTCTACCCCCCTAACAACTGTAAGCTCTAAGGCTAGTGTGATTAAGTCAGAAGTGCAAGCAGCGAGGGCACATCGGCTATAGCGAGGCGCAAGTTAATCAGCTCTCACTCTCGTCCTTATATTGTAATCGATACTTATCGTTATGAAGAAGAAACTGAGTTGAGCTCTGCATAGCGCTTGCCAGCTGTATTTTGCACTTTACCTATCTCATGCCTATACTCATAGCTAATAGACCCTATTCTAGAACATCATTATAACAATAGCAACAGCTATAAATACAAACACACGCTTAACAAAGCAGCTGTTTGTCAGTCAGGCTTTGTCGACTTTTTCTATAGCTATTTGCCATTTTGTTTCAGTGTGTATTTGTGCTGTGTGTGCGTGTGTGTGTGTGCGTTCGTATGTGTGTATATTTGCTGATGTGCGTTGGCGCATTATTGAGTGGATTTTGCGGTTTTTTGGGCAAAAGACACAGCAGATAGGAAAAAGAAATAAAGAAAAATTATATATAAAAAACCACAAAGTCTCTTCCTCTCTCTCACTCTCTGTTTGTCTCTTCATCTCTCTCTCTCTCCCTCTCGCTTTCTGTCTCTGTTAAATTTTTGATAAATAGCTGAGCAAACAGTTGGCGGGCATTCATTTAGTAGCCTTATCAATATGCTAGGCTCATAACTCTCACACGTTGACTGCAACTCTGATTTTCCTTGTTTATCAATCGATTAAATTTGGCTGAAATATATCGATTTGTTGTTGTTGTCAGAAAGAAATATTTTTTTTTAATTTTTAAATTATTTTTTAAACACGTGAAGCTTTTGTTTTAATAACAATCACAGATATCGAAATGTTAGTTAATAGTTATCGATGAGATGAGTTATCGATATGATAAACGATATTAAACGATGTTAATTGTATTTTTGTCATATACTTTGAGTTATGGCCAAACATCGAAAGCAACTGATATATATATATAATCAACTATCGATTTTTTTAAGACTATCGATATTTTATATAAAATGACTGTGTTTCGCACTACCCAAAAATATTGTAATTATTATTGTTGTTATATAAAAAATCGAGAGTTGTTAATTTATTATCGCTACAATTTTTCTCAATTATCGATTAATGAAAACTATCGATATATGAATCGCGTAAATATGTTGCTCTGATCAAAATATGTCGTTTTAATTATTTTTCGTAAACGATGGTTATCGATAACTAAACAATGATATTATTCCATTATTTATTATTTATTTATCGATAATTGCTATCGATAGAATATATGCTTTACGAATTGATTTGTCCTAGCTGCAACACCTTTCAGTGTCAACTCATTCAACTGAAACATTTCTCATTAACGAATTGATGCGAATTAATTAGTTCGCTTTTCGTTTCACAGCGATTCGATTATTAATTAAAATTTCGATTAAAATGCAAATTTGCAGTTTTTTTGTGCATTTGCTTCACATCAATTATGAATGCAGCTCGTTAGAGATGAATGAGAGGTGAAGAAGGCTTCACGAGAGGCGAGAAAATAGAATCAACAAGTGGAGCTCTGAGCTGAATTAGAAATTTAATTATAGAGTATATGGCCAAACCGAGCAAGCATTATACAGTCGGCTATGCTCGAGTGCAATGTGTTTAGTTTCTTTTTTGGGCATTGCTTGAGGTTGTTTGTTTGATAAACTGATGTGGTTAACCAAATCAGCAGACAAAGCCATTTGTAATTACTGTAAGCAGTCACCGACATGTAGATAAACAGACAGATGAACACACACACACACACACAGAGTATGTCACTAGTGTAATTGGGTTTGCGAACAGCAAAGTCCTGGCCACGCAGCATCGATGAGGCAAAAGCATTGTATGAAGTGCGACTAGCTGGGCGCAATGCATATCGATAATGCTGAATATGTAAGCGGCATGGCAAGGGAGTCGGTGAACCGAGGTTTAGTTGATGTTTTATCTGAGATAATACGCATACGCCGAACTGGCAATATTACGTATACGACCCCTTTGTGTGGTCCAAGCAGTTGCAATGCAATTTCTGCGGCGAGTGTGATTGTTGAATGTGGCTGTTGTTGTTGCTGCTGTTGTTGTTGTTGTTGTTATTGTTGTTGGTGCTGCTGCTGCTGTTTATGCTTTAGCTTAATGCTAGTTAATTGGTTTGCATGCTAAGCTCGGCGATTACTCATACGCAGCGTGGCCACAGCAACAACATTCGCACTCGGGCTAATTTGTGTTTTGCTAAATTAATTGATTTATGGCCATGACATTTAATTGATGTGCACACACACGCACACACACACACACACACACAGATGTGTATGTGTATGGCGGTCATCCAAAAAATGCGTTTTGTTCGTTTTTACTAAGTTAAAGGTGAACTCGAACTCTATGCGTGAGGGACTTGTTCAAGGCTCAGAAACAGTAGAGCCTCAAATGACAGACAAATGGACAGACAGACAGACGCACACTGCTTGAAAGCCCATATACTCTTTACACTTCATGAACGCGCATACGAAAACCGAGAAACACGCGACTGACGCAGTTTATATATGTCACAACTGGCAGCTAGATGGAATGAGGTTGCAGGACGAATAGAGAGAGCGAAAGAGACGCGTGCTGCTTGGATTATGAATTACTAATAAGCAAAACTGTTGGAATTTTCGCACGCCTTCAACAACATGATGGCCAGAGCTAGACAGAAACATGCACACACACAGCCACACACACAACCACACACACACACCATTCATCCCCTGACGTTCTTGCTCTCTCTCTCTCTCTCTGTCTCTCTGCGTTTCTTGTGGTTTTTTTGGGCCGTCAGCTCTGGCGCTTTTGTAATTATGGCTCGCATGTGGTGCTCCCAGCAGCACAGCGCACAGCTCGCTAGCTCCTAGCAACAGAGCAGCTCACATTTATTCGCCTCAGCTGGCTCAGCCTTACTCCCTTTCCCCCCCTCCCCCTCTCTCTGGCACTCTCTTGCTGGCTTTCGCTAATTGAAGCTGGCTGATAAAGTGCTTCGCAACAGTTGGGCTCAAATGCTGAGCCCTTAAATTCCTTTGGCTAATGCAAGTTTTATGCCATTTGCATTTGGGTTCGCATTTCGAAAATATTTTATAATTGAATTTCAAAGATTTCGACGGGCAATTCAATCAGATGATCCCAAAGACTTAGCCAAGGCTTAGCAATATATATGTAATATGTGTGCTTAGTCAATAAGACCGAACAACAAATGTCTTCAAGTTACATGACAGCATAGTTAATAAGTAAAGTCAGCAAAGAGGGCTCCAGTTGGGGCGTAGCGCGACTTGCAGATACCCTGGCCTCAACTGAAAAAGCTTCAATAAGTCGACTCAAGGCATGAAGAAATGACAACGAAATGGGAGTCAAATGTGAGAGCACCAAATGTGATCGATATTTTCAAATAACTGCAACTTGTTATCGGTTGGCAGTGATTTGAAATCAACTCGAGCCGCGCTTAGCCCTCTTCGTGTCCTTTGTTACGGCGCTGCCTTCTGCAATCTCTAGCACTTATAAGCTCCCACATAGGACTGAAGCTCACACAGATCAGCTGAACATATTTAAAGCCAGGCTAAGCCTCTTATAGGCTGAGGTATGGTAGAGCCGAAGGCAGAGAGGTGGGCAGAAAGACGAACATGGTTAACACGACTCACCACTTACTGCAGATCACAACTGTTTAGGCTATGGAGGCACGCCTCCTCGCCCACTTTCAATTGGAAATGCAAATTGTATTATTCAAATTTAAATTGAATTTAAATTGAATTTGGCTTAATTGAACTGTTGTTAATTTAAATGCATTTGATTAGCACTGCCTTTGAGCCGAAGTGTAAACGTTTTTCATTCAAATTACAATATTTATTAATTTCCCGTTAATTAGCAAAGGAAAAAACCTAATAAAGCTCTTTTACAGTGCGACCAAAGCAGGTATATTGATTGCCTCTAATGTGTGTTATGGGCGAGGGAGAGAAATGGGTGAGAGGCAGATAGAGACAAGAAGAGAAGGAGCGATATAGAGGCAGAGAGAGGGAGATAGAATAAGTGACGGAGTGAATAAGAGTGATAAGAAGAGCGAGAGAGAAAGGGAGAGGGCGAAGGTGAGAGAGAAAGATATTGAGAGAGAGAGTAATACAGAGAGGGAAAGAGAGAGACGCCTACCTATATCTTCATATATCTGTCTCTATCTCTCTACTGCCTCATAGAAAAAGAGGGATGTTCTATATATGAGATCAAGCCTTGATTTCTTATATATATCTTGCTGCTCTGAGCGTGTATTGTGTGGTCGATTATGCTCGCTTGCCATCTTTTTGCTAATGACGCGTAATCCGCTTTTTGAAAAAGAAAATAATGTTTTTGATACGAGCGCATTAATGCCTAAATTTCAGCTTCATCGTTTGTTCTGCTTTGCTCATATACAATATATGTACATATATATATATATGTATATATATAGAGTACAGTTGCCATTATAAATGACAGTAGCTAGATAATCGCATTCATGATACACTGGCCAAGCTCAACTATTGTGCAAAAAAGCATTCATTAGCCGAGCAAAAAGATGAGGAGAGCCAAGTAAACATATTGCAGTCGAGCATAGAAGACTGACAGAGAGACGGAAAGATGAATAACAGAAGCCAATATACTCTCGTTTTCACTTTATGAACGAGTATGAAAGAAAAACACGCATGCTTTGTCTGTGTCTTCCTTCCCTTCTCTGTATCTCTCTGCCCCTCTGTGTCTCTCCTTCTGCACTGTTGATATTATGTCCTGCAATCGTTTTGGCATCCTTTATTCCAGCAATTGGTATTTAAGCCCGCCTCTTTCCGCACAGGCACACGCACACATCAGCCCCGCCCGCACAATATCGCATAGCATATTGAGGCAGCCTCCATCAGCAACAGCTCCCACCCTCGCTCTCCGCCCACTCTCCGTCTAGTCTGTGCATGTTTTCGTCTATGTCATCTTGTCTCCATGTCTCCATGTCTCCATGTCTGTCTTCACTTTTCAAATAGGCTTTCATTTATAAGCCAATTGTATTTCAATTGAGTTTGAGTCCAATGTATCTTCAGTTATGTTCTTCCCCCTTAGCTATGTTCTGTGTGTGTCTGCTCTGTGTTATATATATTGTTATCTTCGAACCTATACCCTATAATATTGGAAATTGGCAAAGGTGTTTGCCCCAGGAACAGAAAATCATATGGGAATATGAAACAAATTGCTCTGAAGTTGCTTTTGTTTATGTGGGGACAAAAAAACACATGAGTTGTGGAGCAAGGGCTGTAGTTCTTTAGTTTTAGAGTCTCAGGTCGAGCATTCATTCAAAGCTAGTTTTTGAGGAGTATCCTCGAGGTCGACTCTGCTTAGCCCTGTTTCTATTAGCCCTATCTGAGCTGGTTACACTAAGTCGTTGTTGTTGCTGCTGCTGCATAAATCAAATATATACGTTAGCCGGAAGCAACGCAAGTCCAAATTGTGCATAATACAACTTCCGATCGGCAAATAGACAGACGTCGTCCCATATTCACGTTCTCGTGCGCAGTGAAATTCGTTTCCATATTCATAGCTGTCGGTTCTCTGAGTCGCTTTAATCGCTGCTGCAAAGTTTTCTTTTGCCAATTGGCAATTTGTTTACACTTGACCTAGGACCTGCGTGGGTGTGTGAGAATTTCAATATCTGCAGCAATGTTTTGATCACATACAAAACTTAAAGTTTGCAGCGTCCGAAAACTAAAAATCAAACTTTGACAGCTGTCAACTGCTGCTTCGTGTTTGTTGCAAGGGTGCAGAGAGGCTGGTGGGTGGTGTGTTGGGGTTTTGGGGTGTTATAACTGCTACATACCTGCTATATATCATATATAGCTAGCTCGCTCGCTCTTCCACTCTTCCTTTCTATTCACATCTGCCTCGCCTTGCTGTCGCTCAAAAAGTTGACGTTTTGTGAGTTGTGCAACACTGGCAATTTGTCTGGCAGCTTGGCAGCAGCAAGTGCTTGCAATCAGACCGGCCCCTAGCCCGCCAAGCACTTGCTATTTGGGCCCCCTGAACCTTGAACGCAAAAGTTCGTCTTACTTAACATTTTTAAAATGCAATAAATCATTCACAGCTCTTTCACTTACTTAACGAACTTTTGCCACATCGATGCGGCGTGAGGGCGGCGACGGCGTGGGCGACGGCGCCTGGGCGTGGCTGTGTTTGCAATGGGGAATTGGCCACAGCCGAAACTTGGCCGAAAGTTTTCAACTCAACTGTGCGACACGTTGTTTAGCTTAGAAGTATTTAGAAGGTAGCAAACCCTCCCCTCCCCCTTCCGCTCCCCTCACCCCCAGCGAAATGATAAACGCTTTGCTAAAGCAGAGCAAGAGGAAGCAGAAGAAGAAGCGTGCAGCAAAATCGCTGCAAAAAAAAAACGAAAGGAAAAGAGAGAAAAAAGTTGCTATTAACCTTTTTTGTGTTGGGCCCTTTTTTATTTTTGGGCTTCGAGTTCGAGTTGTGGCGCTAAAACATGCCAAAAATAGCAGCCAGCTACAGTGAAGACACCACCTGATGAACTGCAAGTGGAGCATTCCGAGTCTTTCAGCGACTACAAAATTTGATAGAGCTTACAGTGTTCACTCGGTATGAGCAACTGCTGAAGTCTCTCTCTCTCTCTCTCTGTGTCTCTCTCTCTGTATCTTTCTCTCCTTCCGTCTTCCCATTTATGTCTTTCCCATTTGCTGTTCCCTCTAGCGTTTAGCCACTGTAGCTGCTTGTATACATACATACATAGATTATGCAGCATTCGATGTGCGCTTTAAATTTATTTCACGCACGTGAATCTTGCCAAGTAGCTACGCCCAGCCACGCCCCCAGCGGCTATGAGCGCCCCTCACGTAGCATTCGATAAGAAAGCGAAAATGTTGTGGTTTTTGCGGAACTGTTTGGCTGTTTTGGGTAATGCCGCAGGATTAGCATAAATAGAGACTCTATGTGTGTGTGCGTGTGTGTGCGTGTGTATGTGTGTGTGTGTGTGTGAATAAGTGCAATTAGTTAATTGATAGATATATTCACTTAAATGTCCATCGAGATAGACGGAGTGAGTCTCCTCAGACTAGCGAAGAGCTCGCATGCACAGAGACAGAGAGAGAGAGAGAGAGAGAGAGCGAGAGCGAGAGCGAGAGAGAGAGAGGGAGAGTGCGCGTGAGATCTTTGACATCTCGGAGCATAGTTAATTATAGATTCTTACTTAGTTAACTTTACCTGTGCATTATTAATGATGCTCAACATGCATGCCACGCCCAGGCCAGCCCACGCTGACAGGGAGTCAGTCATTAGTCAAAGCCAAACAGCCCAACTGGCCAGGTCAGCA
This sequence comes from Drosophila hydei, assembly GCF_003285905.1. Taxonomy (NCBI): domain Eukaryota; kingdom Metazoa; phylum Arthropoda; class Insecta; order Diptera; family Drosophilidae; genus Drosophila; species Drosophila hydei. The sequence goes on along the minus strand of NW_022045716.1, from coordinate 771,968 downwards.
AAATATTGTTGTTTTTGGCCATGATTAAAGGTCGAAGCGTGGATTGGATTTGGTCCCTGAGACAATTGGCCCAGGCTCAACAAGACAACAAAGCAGAAAGCAGAAGCGTGGAGGCGTAGGGAGTGCTCGACTAGCAGCTACCCGAGCTGCTAAGGAAATGTTCAGTGGGCGAATAGAAACTGAAAAATGACTGTAGCTCTTAAGATATTCGAAGAGTAACAAAATTGTCAAGCTTTGGGGATGTATATAGAAGTTACATATTCTGAACTGAAGGCCTCCAGCTCATACAATGACCAAGAAATGGAGAAACCAAGTCCAGCTTAGGTCTAGGTGGCATAGGAGAGATTCTTCTTCACTGTCTCCATACCAACAGAGGGTTGGATGTATCAACTCAAGTCTTTCATGCCTGTTGAGCTAACAGCCATATGCTTTCAAGCATTCGGCCTGCCTACGGGGTATCAAAAGGAAGCAGAAACAAACGCCCAGTGCAGCTTAAGCAAACGCTGAGCAGAGCAGCTCGTATGAATTTGAAGCACGTTGCGTTGGCCCAGCTCTAGATTATTGCTTGACTAAACACGTGAAGAGGCGGACAGAGAAGGAAAGAGATAGCGGGAGGGCGGGCTAGACATAAGTAGGCGGCTGCTATAGGCTTAGCCATTCGCCCCGAGCCCCAACAGGCCGCACGCTGTGAATGGCGCAACAAAGCATTTAAGCTGGCTCATTTATAACTTATTTATCTTATTTCTACGTGTGTCGCGCCCTCTCTTACGCTCTCCCTCTCTCTCTCTCTTGAGTAAGTGCATAAAATTGATAGTCTGAAGAGCCCAATTAATTACTAAGGCTTATAAAATACAAAAACAAACATTTGTTGCTTGCATTTGGTGAGCTTGAAGTTTACATTTCGAATCGAAGAAGTCTTAGAATTTTTCTTTTGCAAGCTCGAGTTGGCATATTACAGGGTATAGTATGACTAACCGCTGCATCCACATCTCTGATAACCTCCTTTTCCCTTCCAGGCAAGGCTTCGTCTTAGAACCATTCGCCCATTTCAATGCTCATCGGTAACTCTGTTTCCATCTGCTTCTCTATTTCCATTTTCAAGCTCTTGTATTTCCTGAAGTCTTGTAATATATTTGCTTTGTAGACTCCAAGTTATTTTACTTTGTCTCTGACTCTGCTTTTGCTCGGCGAATCTCTGATATAAAGAAACTTTCAACTTTTTATAATATGGCATGGCTTAAAGCTTTGAAACTTCTTTTTGTATATCTCATCAATTCAAAAATAGCAGCATAGTCTGTCTCCCCCCTCGCTCTCTCTCTCTCTCTCACTCTCTCTCTCTCTCTCTGTCATCATTAGCTAAAGACATGTCATCTCTATTTTGGTCATGATTTTTGCTAGCCATTACACGTTTAAGCAGCTTTCAACCACACAGAGCCAAGCCAGCAAAACAAAGTAAGAAAATGGACTTGAAGAAATATGTGCTGGATGGGTAGGCAGGGCAGGCAGTTGGGGAGGACGTGGGCTGCGCCTAATGAGTCACACGATGGCAGAGGGCAACACCAACAACAACAGCAGCAGCAGCAGCAGAAACAACTCTGCAACAAGAAGAAGAAGAAGTTGAATTCCAGACATTTGTCACACATGCGACGCACTCGACGGAAACATGGCGAAATTTTTGTGTCAACAGGCGCTTACAACTAGTATAACCACAAATAAGTGAGCCCCAATGGGGTATGCTGCACTAGAAGATGCCCTAAGCTCAAAGACTGAGCAAAACTGAAAGGCCAAATGGAATATATTCCGGCTTATAAGACCTGTCCATAACTACGCATAGCTCGAGCATTAAAGGCGCTGAGGCCATCAACTTTGGTATGCAAGCTCTCGTTGAGCTTATACAATTGGGAAATATTTTCAAATTGTTATATCTAGTCTCAAGACTTGGCACTGCCTAGGCTAGAGAGCTACAATTTTGTTTGCAGAACCTCTTGAGCTATGTAGAGTATAGAATTAACTTGCTTTTTAGATACCCACTCGTATGACCTGGTTCCTTGAGCACAGCTCAAGATTATTTTGTCTAGAGATACAGTATTTGGTTTGCAGACCGGCGTTGGCTGTCCTAGTAGCTTTTAGACTTGGGTCTTATTGAAATATTACAGGGTATAGCAAGATTAACAGCTGCAACAGCATCTCTGATACATTCCTTTTCCCTATTGCCTTCAGCTCCAGCCGAGGCTTCGCCTGAAGGACCATTTGTTTGCCCATTTCCATCATCGTCTCCATCTCCATCTCCATCTCCATCTCCATCTCCGTTTCCATTGTCATTTGCCCAAAGTTGAGTTCGTCATTCAGTTCATTTGGTTGGCTCACTTGGTCTTCAACTGGCTAAAAAGAAAAGCGAGCTGGGGCTGGGGCTGGGGCTGGGCTGGGGCGCTGTTCACATTGTTTAATAGATGACGGCACTTTGCTTAACAAGTAGCCGCATTAGTTTATTTACTGCACGCATTTACTCTCAGTTGTCTCTCGCCCCTCATTCTAGTTTTGCGTGCGTGTTGGGACTTACATATGTGTGTGCCTGGCATTTACTTATAAAGATATTTCATTTGCTCTGCTTCTACTCCCAATTTCACTCATGAAATTTCTTTCGCTTTGCTTTGCTTTGCTTTGGGATCTGCCTCTTCATCTTCTTCTGCTTCTTGGGAAATCCCATTCGGCTGGGTGCAAAACGCGTGTAAATTGTGTGATTATTGTAAGTGGACTAAATATGTCCAGTCTCTGTTTCTTCCTCTGCTTTGCCTTCGTCCATTCGCGATCTTTACAAATTCATGAGACGCTTTTTCTCGCAGCTTCGTCCTGGACATGCCCCAAATTTCAATTGATTTCAGACAAAGCCCCTTTATATGGCCCACATTTATTCTAAATACTTCTGCGTGTGTGAGAGAGAGAGCATATTGGCTGTGTAGCAGGGCTTGTAACAGGAGAAATCAGCTCTTATGGATCATGTGTGTTCTTGACCTATATGAATTCTATAACTGATTGGATTTGTCGCTCCAACTATCACACCTGATTGAGTCTGCGGATCTGAGATGCTTTCTCTTTTACCACAAAAAGCTTCAAGCTTTGTTGTGTTTGCTCTCGTTAGGAATATGCATAAGAAGAGGCTGCTTTCTCTTGTCTTAACGCTTGTATGTCTATAGGTAGAGATAAGAATGGAATGCATGCTTGACAGTTAGGGTATCTTCAAGTCGAGCATAGTCCACCCTTAGACGCTCAGTTGCTTATGGCAAATTTGTTAAATTGCGCCCCACTGTCGCATGCTACACGCAGGCCCTAAATAATAACGTAAATAAATTTTAGAGCAGTTTGTTCCCAAGTCTTTCTCACTCTCTCCCTTTCTCTTTCTCTCTCTCTCTCTCTCTTGCTGCTGCTCAAATCTCTGAGGCGCAATTGCGGCAAACATAAAATTTGTGGCTGGCCGCGTGGCAAGCAGCACAATGGCTCCTGGAGCCAAGCAGCGCTAAGAAACGTTTTTGCCGCTGCAAACATTGGCCGAAACGAACCTTTAAATGGCCAGCACAATCAAAGCCTAACTGTTACAATAAAACAACAACAACTACAAGACTTTACATTTTTTATCAAGTTGCGTTGCGTTGCTTGATAAACAACGGCAAAAGTGGAATGCGAACAGCCTAGGCGACGCCCAAATGCACTGCAAATAAGGAAATAAATATATATTTTATAACTTTCATTTTAATATTGTTTTCTTTTATATAAATACGTAAAGAATAAAGAGAGAGAAACACTTAAAAGTTGATCAAATTCAGGCTTGAGTCAAAGCAATTGATGAGGCAACTGTAGCCTAGTTTCTACTTGGAGGCTCTTAAGCTGCTTAATATACAATAAAATATATGAAAAGAACAAGTAATACTGCTCTAGTCGGGTATGCACGAGTGGAAGCTACTCTGGTGCCAACTTGCGGCTGTTAGAAATGGTTTGTTCAAGAAACGCAATGTTTGTGGCAAGAACTCCTGATGCAAGGCGACGTATTTATAGGAAGAACAGAGTACGACTTGATGTGGATATAGAGACAAGTGAAAGAAATTATTAAACTCTAGTTCAGAAAGCAGTCGGGATCAGACAAAAGGACTCTTCAAGCATTAATACTTGACTCAACTGAGAAAAGTTCATCCGAACCAATACACCAGGAGTGAACCTTGAATGTAAAGCAGGAAAAAAGTCAAAGTATGCCAAATAAGACAAAGTGTCAAGGACTAAAAGTACAGTTAAGTTTCTTTCATGTTGGGTATATAAGAATAGGATCGAAAGTCATCAGATGTGGAAGGACAGACTCAGCCAGATCAACCAATCTCTTCACACTTATCTCAATGGATTCAATCAAGTTTTCTTTCCACCTCTAACACCTCAGCAATGAGAGCCAATTAATCCAGACCAATCTTCGACTCTAAGAAATAAGAAGCGACTAACTCTTACAGAGATCGAGATCGGAGGAGCAACAGATGCAGATCAACTCGTCTCGTCACACCGATCTCAATGGCATCACTTTCGAGGCTTTCCCTCAACAGGAACCAATATGCCCTTTTGTAAATTGGAACTTGTAATCCGAATGGCTTCGCACTGCTCTGCTTATCAAGCTGCATTATTTATTTATATACATTGTCCGCCAAGCAGACTCCCTGTGCCCGTGGAATGTCTCCCATGGAAGTCTGCCGCAAATTGTGATGCCCTAAAAAGGGAAAGGGCACAGCCTGGATGGATGGAGTGACGCAGGGGCCGGTGCGTGTAGAGGTATCGCCCGCGGCGGCTTGAGCACGAATTAGTTGAAAGCTGTTCAAGTGCTGCTTATATGAAATTTTCGAAATTTTGAAATTTTTATGAAAACATTTAATATGTGCGCTAATGCAACGGCCGAGAGAGGGCGAGGGGCGAGGGGGCCAGGGGGCGAGAGGTCGAGCGAAAGTGAAACCTTTTGATATGATTTGGGACAGCGGTCGCATTTGCGCTGCTTCACTGAATTTTCATGATTTTTAATGACACTGCGTGCCACGCCTGCACAGCCAGACGCCCACACAGCCAAACGCCCCCAGCAAAAACTTGCGGCAGCTGTAAGAGGAGCTGCGAGCCACGACCCACGAGCCGAACACAAATCAAATTAATAAATATATAATGAGTGCCAAAGCCTGGCCAGCAGAAGATATATGCTGTTCGACGATATCTAGATGTGCCCCATAAATTATTATGCCCGACTGCATAATACTCGTTCACGGCACAATAATTGCTCAAATGATTACAAATATTGATGTTTTGTGGGCGTGGCTATGTGGGAGAAACCTAAAGGGACGACGTTATGACGGAGACACGGAGAGATCGAAAATATAAACGGAAAAAGGGGAGGCAACGGGAGAGAGTCAGAAAACACTGAGTGAGAGGCAGTGAGAGAGAGAGTTAGTCGGAGGAACAGATGTCAGATGGACGGAGAGACAGCTGTTAGTCGGACAGAAAGGTGGATGCAATAACGAGCAGGGAGAGGAGCAGAGAAGAGGAAAGACGGTCGGACAGAGGCACAGGGAGAGGAAGGACGGACGGACGATGAACGAGCCGCTGACGAGCATTGTGCGCCGAGCATATACTCATTCACACTTTATGAACGAGTATTAAAAATCGATAAATAAGTTTGCTTAATCCATTTGCTGACGTCACAGGAAAAAATAAAGAGAAAGCGGAAGGCAAAAGCAAAGCAAAGTGAAATAAGAGGCAATTTTCATGAAAATTCCACACGCAAGGCGTCCGTCCACCTCCACCTCCCCCTCCACCCACACGACTACTCCAAGAAAAGGGGCACTGAGGCACACCCTCCACAATAATTTAGCCAATTCATAGACCCTCCGATTAAGGTCCACCCCTACTCTGTCCAAGGCATAAATAATATAACAACTGGAAAAATATTGGGCAAATGCTTTGAAACTCCAAATAGTTGAAGCGATTCGCACGCCCATTGAGAAGTCGTTCATATATTGACTCATAAACATATATCATTACGATTAGACAGACTCGGTCAGGCTCGGCGCTGGCGACTAATGATGGAACCGCTCTCTGCTAGGCCAAGCGTTCAAATTTTGTTTTTGTTTAATTCAGCTTTTCTGTGCCCATATTCCACATGCTCAACAATTTATGAAAACTTATTATCTGAGCGCGCCTCAGCTGATTGTGTGTGTGCGGGTGTGTCTGCCTAAGCTCTATAAGCTATGTAAAGTCGAAAACACTCTAAGAAAACTCTTAGTCAAGTGCTCAAATTCAAGTGAACTTAACGAAACAGATGCTGCAATTTAGACATGGGAAATGCGCCCCAAATATAATTCCATTTTACGCAAGTCGAGAAGTTTGTTTTCAGTGTAGCTTAAGTCGCTGCTTCATCTCAGCTTTATACGATTATGTAAAAGTCTGAAGTCAAGCATAAAATTTGAATTCGATTTTGATTTCCTATTAGAATTTGCACATTAGAATTTCATGAGCCTAGGGAGGACTCCGTGGTGTGGTTCACGAACTGAACCACAAAGCAGAGAACTGGTTCGTATCTTTAACATATGTCGAATGCTTCGCTTAGCTCTTGGCAAGAGCTCTTGAAGCTCTTCAATTGGCGGCAAAGTGAAACCCTTCAGAACGAACTTCTGCTTCAGTTACAGCTCTTTTCTCTCAGTGTATTCTGTGTGGCATACCTTGCTTATGCGAAAAGTCAACATATAGGAGACTAGCGCCAACTTGGAAACTATTTTGAATAGACTTACCGACTCGCCGGCTCGCTTTATGCTGCGTATACCCTACACCAGGCGCAGGGTATATTAGCTAAGCTACGTGTATGTAACGCCAAGCGCAGGACAAATTAGCTAAAGTGCCTAAGGGAAAGCGGAAAGTCTCACATGTTTGCAATCAGTTGGGCCTTCAACTTTTGGCAAGGGTATCTGAAAGTCGTCCATTGCCATTTCTCTGCGCCGTGTTGTTGCTCTTACCAATAACAAAACGGTGCAAAACAAAACAACGTGGCAAAACAATGCAAAACAAGACAATAAACTGCCGAAAGCATAAGTTTTTCAAGCTGCGGCAGCATGGGAGAGCGACCTTCTGGCTGCTCCTCTGTCTCTGGGTCTCGCCTTTTGGTTTTGCTTATTGTGCCTTCTCCTGCTCCTGCCTCTGTCTTTGCCCTGCCGACTTTCCGTCTTTTCCTCTAGATCCTCCCTGTGACTCCTGCTTCTTTGTGCTTCCTCTTGATTCTGCCCTTGTCTCGCTTCTGCCACTAGGTCCTACCTCCTCGAGTGCCTGCAATTTGTTTATCTGGCATGCCGAGAAATTGATATGTTTGTGTAAGCATAATGCATGCCAGCCACTGAGAGTAAACCTAAATCTTAACTTTATGTCCATTGACTAATAGATGATCCATCACGGAGCCAATTAAAATGCTAATTCTGATGGAATACTCAATTAGGTATTGAGAAATTCACGCATTCGCGTGGAAAATTCGTGAAAGTCGAAGACGGGACTCTATGGATCTGTCTATATCATGTTGCTAATTAGCTGTTTTATCTGACTTAAGGCTAAGACTGACAAGGCTGCCAATCGATAGCATTTAATTTCGATAGTCGATATTAATCGACAACTGTTGACTTTCGATAACAGTTCAATTCATTGAAATATGCCAATGTTAAAAGTGATTAAGTCTGTAGAGATGTTCACTCTAGTGTAACTAAACATGGCAATGGGAATGGTAACTGCCAATAAGAAATGTTTAATTGGAACTGTTGAAAATAATCGAAAACGCAAGGCGCAAAATTTCCAATTGAATTTCTACGCCACAAATATGCAAACTTAAGATTGACTCAATTTGTATTGCTGTAAATTTTTCTAATGAAATTTCCGTTTTCACAAACGTAAAATAAATAAAATTTGATAAAAAAAATTCAGTTCAAGTGGATTTTTCGCAATGGAGTTTTCTCTACCTTCACCTTCACTTCCACCTCTCTCTCTCTCTCTCTCTCTCTCTCTTTCTCAGTCTGTTGCTTTGGGGGCATTTCCGTTTCCGTTTGACATTTTGACTGGCAGTTGATTTGGCATTGCCAATTGCATTTGTATTTATGCTGACATTTTTATTTCTATAGATTTCTGCATACATCTCTCGCCTTTGTCATGCATGTCACGCCCCTTCTCCGCCCACCGCCTACCCGTCCTGTTTCTGTCAAATGAAGCCGCATTCTGGCGTGGAATTTGGAGCTTGGTCGTCGTCGTCGACATCGTCGACGTTGCGACCAAGTAACAAACAAGCCACAAAAACCCATCAAACCAAGTAAACCGCAACCTCAGCCACGCCCCCCCCCCCTCCCCCCCTCCATCCTTCCTCGCCGCCGCTGCCCCGGTTTGCAGCTGCCAGCGGCTTGGCTTGGCATTCGTCGGAAATGTTGTAGCTACACTTGCTGCTGTGCGTTTGGCTGCTGCATTACCTGGCTCAGAACTTCATATACCCTGTACTTTAACGAAACTCTCCGAGTAGGGGTATATTGGCTGATGGCATGCCAGATGATTTTGCGACGGGCGAACAGGAGACCTAGCTTATCATATCTCAACTATAAATTTTCTATATTTTTCTCAATTTCAATGAAAATCGATTTTGAATCTTTGTTTTTAGGCATAGCTCGAGGACTTTTAAAGATATTGATATCAAATTGAATATTTAAGCTTCCTTTAGACATAGGAAAGTTAAGATAATGTTACTTTTAAAATATCCAACTGTGAAACTCAGTTTCTTGAGCATAACTGAAGACCTTTAAGATGGTATTGATATCACATTAGGTACGTTGGCTCTCGTAAATTATATGCGCATGGGGAATAACGCACTTTTGACATGCCTAACCTACAGACTTGGTTACTGCAGGCTAGCTCGAGAACTTAAACAGCGAGAGATATGAAATTGGGTACATAGACTCTCCCAAGGTAGAGTCTAATTTAAACACTTTCATTAGTTGGATATGAATAATAATGACGTGGTTAGCTAAGCATAGCTCGAGCATTTGAAAAGCTAGAGACCCTCAATGAAGTATATTGGCACTTGCACGCTTTGTGTCTTTACAGGGTATTTCAACTTGCTTACCAAACGAGAAAGTAGAAGCCAAGTTGTAGCTCATATAGGAGCCGAATGTTGGTAATAGAAGAGCACGCTTACGCGTTAGTTACATGTGTTGGACACACACACAATTTCGCCTCACTCTCTCTGTCTCTCTCTGTCTCCCTCTTTCTTCCTCTCTCGCTTTATCTGTGTGCTTGTGGCAGCGATTCATTTGGCAAATTGCAAGAAGCGCTGCGCACGATTGCTTGATTAGATGAGCCTCAGGCGCTGTTAAGACTTGTTAAGTTTTTACCAAAATGCTGCTTTAAAACAAAAACTAATCTCACTCTCTCTCTCTCTCTCTCTCTCCGCCCCCGTCTCCATCTCTATCTCTTTTCAGGTAAGTGGCAAGTGTCAAGCGCCTGGCCCTTTGGCACACTCACCTAATTTAATAATAATCAGGAATTAAGCGTTATGGCTGCTCGCCAAAGTTGTTAAAGTTCGGTTGAAAAGTTTTTGGCGGCTCACCCCGGCATTAGGGTGGCTCCAAAAAGTGCATAAGAAGCACTCAGCGGGCGAGCCGCTAAGTAATGCAGCTAATGCCCAACGGATGCTGCGCATTAACTTTGATCATTATCAGCAAACATCATGAAGTCGGAGTCAACTTGCCACAGTGGGGCAAACACGGTAATATATAGAAAATAAAATTTAATTGTAACTGTAGCTCTGTCACGTTTATATATCCTGTTAGCTAGTGTAAGTGCGGTATATGAGTGAAGCTCTTTCTGTGGGTCAAAAGCTATGACAGGCAACTAAAATCGTCAAGAGCTTAAACTGTCCTATTAACTAGTGAAGCGTGAAGTATATTAGCTGAATAAGTGACATCAAAGGTTTCTCTGGCACAGTGGGGCCAAATGCGAGTAATATTCAAATTTCGTGAAGCTCAACCAAATTGTGTGTGCTTATACCCTGTTGTAGCAGTAGTAAAGGAGTAACTTGCTGCAACGCCTTACTCTCCCTTTGCAGCATTCTCTTTCCTTGAGGCTCAACTCTATATAGAGCTCTGCTCGACTTGCAATGTGTCTGAGGCATATACCTTAGATAGAACTCAAGCCAAAGCTTGAGTCTTTCAAATTGAGCTTTAGGGAAACTCATCCTTAGGCAACTCGCCAAATTTGAACTCAACCATTGTTAGATCGAGTGACAAGCAAAAATATATGTGTGCAGCTCATATTACTTATTCGAAAATACTTTAAACTGAACTTCATCACAGTCTCTGCAAGTGCGGCCCACTGTGCGCACGCTGTGGCTGCAAATGGCATTTCGCTACATTTGTGCATATTTAATTTGCACTCGACAAATGCGCACTTGCCGAAAGAAGTACGAGCCGGGCGTGTGAGCCGAGGGGGCGTGTCAGACAGCTAAGCAAACAAACATTTTTGGCTACTGCTGTTAACTATGTTACCGTCTAAGCGCTCGCAAACCTAAGGCCAAACCTAAAGCCAAAGCCAAAGCCAAAGCCAAAGCCATTAATATGCCACAAAGTATGCTACACTTTTGTTCGCAGTCTACCTTTCGGCACAGGCCCAAGCTGGGTGCTACGTCTCTGGCAAATGGCGTCAATTTCATTGTAATCAAGTGCGCGCTTAATTAATTACAGTTCACTCTCCTCCTCTCTGTCTCCCTCGCTCGCTGTTCGCCTCGAGCGTTTCTCTTCATTAGCATAGCGAACGCTTTTTGGTCAGCTTCACCTTTTGGCTCTAAACTATGCAGCTTAACTTAGCCATTAGACCAACTCCCTCTCTCCCTCTCTCTCTGTGCCCCATTAGCCTCCCCCAATTGAGGTTCATATTTCAATTTGAGCTTCAATTAAAATACAACTTTAACTGCAGCTGTTCATCTCAATAGGTTCCTCAACATGAATTGCCTTTAAAGACTTCGACTCGACTATGCATGCGATTTTTCAATGATCGCAGCTGGGTGTAGGGGTATCTGCTAGCCGAACACTCCCCACTAAAAGCACTTCTACCAGATTATAAAACATTAATTTAATTTACTAACATTTGTTGTTGGCTGTTGTTAGTTGTTGTTGGCCCCTATTGACGCGAAACTCAATTAAGATATATAAAGTGAAATAATTTTTTAATGGCAACAGCACAAGCTAACAATAGAAACTGAGCGAGATAGAGAGAGAGAGAGAGTGTGTGACAGAGACAGATTTGAGTTGGTTTGGCATTTGGGCACTCGAAGTCAAACTCAAAGTCGAAATCGAACCGGAACTGTTCCTTTCGCTTGCTACATCATAACTTAAATGTCACTCGCACTACAGAAATGGCCAAGCCGAAACGAACATGTGCACTGAATGAAGCCACTTTGATTGCCACGCCCACACCGCCGCCTCCTCTCTCCAGAAAATAATTACAACGTGTTCCGTGTTGTCTGCTGCAGAAGTCGAGTCAAAGGAGAAGCCAGGTGCAGTGATTGTCAAGCAACAGACTCGATTATACTCAACACACATACACACACACGCGCACACGCACACACTCAACGCATATACACATTTTAATTAAGCTTAAGAAACGCAGAGATGCCTAAATCAATTGTTGAGAGCTCACAGAGTCGCAGCAGAAAGTGAGATGTACTCTAAAGCGAAGGTAAAGCTAACGAGATTTCGTGTCGAGCAAATCACACAAATGAATTGAAATTAGTGGCTTGGAAGGCTTCCTCGTTTGCTTTCCTCTACCAGCCTTGAACGAAGCTCGCCAGCTTATAAAAGCTTCTTCTTCTTATGCATGGAAAGTCTCTCTTAAGGGACTGCATATTGAAAGCTGCTGAAAGATTCATTTTAAGAAAAGCTATATCTCAGTCTAGTCATACGAAGTACATTGAAAAGCTTTCATTAAAAATTGCAAAAGCTCAAGAAAACTTGCTCCTAGTTGCGGTGGCAGCTTTCAAGAAAGAAAGATGAGCATTGCAGAGCTTTATGAAAATGTGTTAGAGAAAACGGCTTCGGCCTCTTCTGGCTTTCCTGTTCCAATTCTCCTTCATTTATATACCTTATACAGTGACCTTAGCCGATGTTAGATTGGCCATCCTCTGTAAGAATTTGTGCTCTTGAACTTCTTCTCTAAGCGTTTCTAATAATCCATCAAAATCAAAACTGTATAGAAATGAAAGAGCTGCTTTGCTCATCGCAATTTATTAATTTGAATTGTTTCCTCTTTTTTTAATTACTTGTAGCTCGATTAGTTTACGTGTGCTAAAGAAGAGCCAACAAAAAATTAATGCATTTCACGTTTCTGCGGCAATTCAATTCAAGGTTTGCTTTTCAATGGAAACTCAGAAAATGTGTGAGAGAGAGAGCCAGTGAGAGAGGGGAGAGGGGAGGGACAGGCAGCCTGGCATGGCAGACAATGGGGCGTATACGCAATGGCGTTCCAGCAAACTTGTCGCATAGTTTATGCTGTTGCAAATATTATATTATTTGATATTTGATATACACCCACACGCCAAACACACACACATACAATGGGTGTGTATAGGAGGGGGCGTGGCAGTTGTGCTTAGCTCCCAGAGCTCTAAAAACTTTGCTATGCCTTGCACACAGCACCTGGCCGTACGTGTGTGTGTGAGCCCTGTCGCATATATCCGTAACTAATTAGCAAACCTGACTCAACTGGGAATTTGTGTGCGAAAATGGAGCCGTGCAGAGCGAGCGAGCGAGCGAGCGAGCCACGGCTTGTTTGATAAACCCACGAAATGCTTTTGTTTCGCGCTCAACTACTTGCATATGGCATGGCTAAAGGGGAGCGTGGGCGTGGTCCTGGCATGTATGACAGTAATGATGGCAGCAGCAAAAAAGCAAACAAAAAACCGCTAATTAGTTGAAAATAAATAATGAGCAAAGGCTGCCAAAAAGGCGACGCAAGCAATTGAAACGGAAGCGAAATGAAACTGTGTGTGTGTGCGTGTGTGTGTGTTTGGGCAGGTGTGTGTGTGCGCATTGTGCTTTGTGGGTCAAGAAAGTGACTGACACGCAAGAGCTCACGACAAAACATGCTCTCCCAAGGAACCTGAAATACAATTTGATAATCAACTTTAGCTGTTGACATAGACCAAATGTGGGGGAATTCATTAAATTCTGAAAGCTAGTTCAATTTGAGTTTAATTGCGAAACTGTTATACTATTATGCTGACATATTGCATTAAATTCATTAAAAGCAGACTGGCACATTAATCTGAATTTAATTACTAAACTGTTATACTGCTGAGCAATTATACTGTTATACTGTCGTGCAATTATAGTGTTATACTGTACTACTGTTATATTGTGATACTATCATACATTGAGAGTGTTACACTCTCATACTGTCATACTGTCATATTGAAAAATACTGTTATACTCTCATGCTCTCATACTGTGATACTCTTATACTGTTACGGGGTCAGAAAGTCACACTGTCATACAGTCTTATTGTCATACTTTCATAGTGCTGTACTGTCATACAGTCAGAATGTCCACTGTTATACTGTCAAACTCTAATAATATCATAATCTTATACTGTCATACTCTCACACTGTAATAATCTTATACTGACATACTGTCATACTAGCAGTTTGGATAGACTTTTCCAGTTTTTCACTTGTTTTATTGCTAAATTGTTATACTAAACCACCCTGCCATACAGTCAGACCGTCACATTGTCATACTGCTTTATTTGCATATTGAAATAGACGTTTAACAGCTCGAATTGAATTCCACAACTGTTATACTGGCGTAGTCTGCTACATTAATACCTTAAACAGCTCACAAGCTGCAGCTGAGCTTTGATATTGCGGGCATTTCGCAGGGTTATTCAAAGAGCGAGAGCGGGACGCAATAAGAACGATAGAGAGAGAACGAGAGAGAGACGAGAGACGAGGCGGGGCTAGATGGTTAGCCGATTTCACTTAGCCAACTCATTTCTTATTAAACAGACGGCATTTGCATACTGCGCAGCCTTCGCACTCAATTGAATTTTTATGAGACGCCAGCCTCACGGAACAGAAGCTGGAGCTCAGGCTCTAGTTGTAGGACAACGCGTCGATGCACAGGCACAAGCAGAGGCAGAGCTGGCTGCTCGTTGGCTTATCTTGACACGCTGAAATGCCAAGGCATAAATGGAAAAAAAAACGAAAACAAAGAACGAAATACAATAACTGGATCGAATGAAAAAAAAAACGCAAAGTGCGCTAGTTGGTTGTGAGCGACTGCAGGATACCCTAGAGTAAAGTGTCGATCAGCAGCTGAGGAAATTGATGCGACCTAACTCCCTTGTGCATTTACATATATACCGTATATATAATTAGAATGAATAGCGAAGGCGATAAAGCTGCAATGAACCAAAGAACCAATACACCCGCCGAAAGACATCCTCAATAGCTGCAGGATATCAAAAAAGGAACTTGAAGATAAAACGTCAGCAACAGCCGCAACTTTGGCTTAACTTTGTCTTTGTTTCTAATGCAGTGCAGATAAAGCGGCAGATGGCATGGGTTGAGCGAGACGGCGGGGGAGGCGTGGCAGCTGGTCGCGCTATCTGCGTGCGGGCAGTCAAAACTTTTTTATCGTAGAAAGAGTGAGGCAGGGGGTAGAGAGGAGTGGAGAGAAAAAAGGAGCAAAAGTTGTTCGCATGCATTTTGTCCAGTTTTTTATGGAAATCAAAGAACTTTGACAGCGAAATAAACACGTAATTAAAACCGCATGTTAATGGACTTGGCCCAACAGCTGGCGGGCAGGTTAGGCTGCCGAGGGAGCAGCTCGTGCCGTTCGGGCAGCTTGACCTGACCCTGAGGCTGAGGCTGGTTTTCCATTTGAATTTACCAAAAGAAATTTCAATTGGCGCAAATCTGCGGCGCCGCCAACTCGTTTGGCAAAACTATTTCAATATAAAATTCATTGCATTTTGATCTGCAGCAGCTCCAGCAGCCGCATCTAGTCGGACAGTGTAGAGCTCAGCTTTTGCCATTGAGACCGGGCTGACTACAACGCAAAACAATGCCGAATAAATGAAAACGAATGAAGCCAAAAACCGCGTAAAAGTTTTCTTGTTAAAAAACCTCAACCCGTTAAGCTGCCATTAGCATAGACACCCAACATACCCTACACACTGCACACTGCACGCTGCATATACACTGCACGCCTATCAGCTGCAACGGGCCATCGCAAGGCTGCAAGTTTTGTTTGCCGCGATTTCGCTCAGAAATTAAAAGAAGCCGCCAAAGCACTCTGCTAAAATCGACACTTAGGCAACACCCACCATGGACAAGCCTCCATTCTGCCTCAACGCTCCCTTAAAGCCCAAATCCTCTTGCCTTGTCATGACTGCGAACGCAATCTGCAATTAAAGCCAAAATATAAGTTGAGTTCCAGATTCGCTCGCGAACTGCGCCATTTGCATTTGAAGGCGTCTTGTTAAGACCCAGTTGCAGCTGCCGCAGGAGGAGGCGAGGTGGTGGAGTAGGGACAACAACGCCTTAACGGTACGTGCACGACTTGTGCCCAAGTAAAGCTCCTACAATTTCTTTTGCGGTTGACTAGTAATAGCAGGGCGGGAAATGACATTTAACTGAGACTGAACTCTTTTATAACAGTTTATAACAGCTGTGCTTAACAGTTAGGTAAAGTTTTTGAGTATATTGGCTGCGTATAACAGTTGTGTATGACAGCTATAAAAAACATTGGCGTATAACAGTTGTGTATAACAGTTATTTCAAACTGTTTAATACTTCAACAAGGTACAGTATTATAGATATGAATAAGAGTATATCTATAACAGTTTTCCTACCAGTATAACAGTTGCCACATGGTTTATTGCCAACAGCTTTGTATGTCAGGCGTGACGAAACACCATTTTAGTATGACAGCTAGTCTTAACAATTAGGTTATGTACTTAAATATAACTATACAGTATAACATATATAGATATTCACTTCAAAAAATAGTAGTGTATAACAGTAGTATATATCTGCTAAATATAACAGTTTATTACTTTACTTTCATTTTTGAGAATGAAAGTATTTTGTATAACAGTTATTTTTATATAGTTTATATTATAACTTGCATATAACACTTTTGTAGGACAGTTAAGTGCTAGCAAGTTAAGTATACAAAACATTTGCCCAACAATTTGTCGAAAGTTGTCAAAGATTTGCATAAGTATAACACTTTTCTCAAAGACTTACGGACACGGAATTTTAATGCATTTAACAACACTGAATAAAAACCGTTTTAGGCAAATTAAGTACACATTTCCATTTGTTTAGCTGCTGTCACCTAAGAAAACTCAATTTAGATTCCGTCCGGGTCAAGGTTCACACACACACACACACGCACAGAGCGAGAGGGAGTGAGGGAGGTTGTGGGTGGGTGTGTAATCAAGTGCACGCTTGGGATAACGCTACATTTTATTCAAATCCTAGTAAGAGCCCATTTCGTCGCATTAAATAAAAGTTGTGGACAGACAGACAGACAGAAGACAGTCAGACACAGCGAACCCTTGAGGTTGATGCAGATGGTACACAGAATTAGAAAACAGAGAAGGAGAGAGAAAAAGAGTGGGGAAGAAGAGAGAGAGCGGAGAGAGCAGAGAGGTAAAAGGTTAGGGACAATGAACAGTGGACAATGCGGAGACAAAGCGCAAAGCGAAGCGAATGAAACGTGCAAAAGCAAATAAACACATGAAAGTCCAAATTTAATGGTAAAAGCTATTGAAGCATGTTTAAAGTCCAACCCAAATAGAGGCACACACACAGGCGTACAAAGCATGGCCTTGCCAGACACAAAAAATCAGCGGCAGTTGGGCTGGCACAACAACTGAACCAATTCGCTTGTTGACACTGTTTTTGTATACCCTGTAATTAATGCAAGTGGATGTAATAGTAGCCAATACACGTATGTCACAGGCATTGACTAAGGCAGCAATCCCAATGGGGTATGGGCCCACCTTCATGCTATCGATAGTTCTCGAATTTCACAAGTGAAAGCATTCAAGTTTAGCATTCATATCTTCACTTATCGATATATATCGATCTCTCTTTAAGCAAGTCTTGCTCTTGACAAGAGCTAGCCAGATTCTGATATAGTGACAATTTATCGAATGATTGATGCAATCGATAATTATCGATATATTGTATTTTGTTTTAGAACACGCTCTGATACTGATTACTGATTGGCTGAACTTATTTTGCTTATTTTGTCATATATGTTTTATGCTTTATATGTTTGAGAGAATCGATAAATATCGATATACTATGTAGCTTACCTATAAAGCTAAGCTTTGCTGATTAAAGGCGTAAGAGAGATTTAAGGTGATTGATTAAGAGTGGAATATATAATGTACAGGGCATGCCTGGCCTCGTCGAGCACACCCTACATTGGGAGCCCAGTTGTAATCTTGTTTTGCTTTGGCTTTGCTTTTGTTTCTTTTATTTCGCATGCATATGTGACATTTTTTATGTGGCCGCGTTCTCGCTCTGATAAGCGAAATCAAATGTCGGAGCTGACGGAAAATGTAAACAATTTCGAATGTCCTCTGCGTGTCTGTATGAGTGTGTGTCAGCGTGTGTGCGTGTGTGTGTGTGTCAGAGAGTATATGCTGTGTCCTGTGGCCTCTGCATTACATGCTCGTCAACGCATGGCGGTGATTTCCGCTTGCCAGCCGCTCGATGGATGCTCGTAATGTAAATGCCATAAATAACAAGTAAGTGCTGCAGACGGGGACGGGAGTGCTCGACTAGCAGATACCCCGCATATAGCTGCTGCTGCTAGCCTGCGAGACGCACAAACAGAAAGCTCATTAGCCTCATCAGCCACGCCAGCTATTGCCAATCCCTTTCACCATAATCAGCATACCCCATCTGCAATAGGTGCAGGGTATAACAAGTGCAGAGTTTCGATTGTCAATCGACCGATAATAGCATTCGCTTCACTTTATATAGACGCATGTATTCGATATATACGTATATATATAAATATTTACGTACATGTTCGGTTCGCCATCCATCACAAGTCAAGCACTCACAATGGAACCGACAACAGTTCAGAATGTAAATGCCGTTATACAAATAAGCTCCCTTTAAGGGGACAAAAAACCAGATCTTAAGCAAATGTTGAGATATCATGTCGTAAGAGCAAACAGAAGGTTCAGAATCGAATGGAAGTGGTTGAAAGTACGTAGAATATAGATAAGAACAAATTAAATCAATTTTTGATTGAATGATTGACTGATTGATTGATTGATTGACGAGCTTGTGCAGTACTTTTTGTAGTACTTCATCTAAAAAGCTGAAACTCATTAGAGGAGTCTATGTATAGAGGAGGCTGCATATTCATATCTAATGATGATTGACTGAATGATTGACTGATTGAGTGACAACTTGATTGGAACCTTAGCCAGCTCATGTAAATAACCAAACTAATGCCGTTTACATAACGTGCCGTTCAAGTTACAGTTAACAGACAGTTTGACCTGACTGAATGATTGATGAACAGTCTGATTGACTCGGCTCAGTTCATACCACAAAATTACAAGCGATTACAAGTTGAAAACAGTTCACAAGAAAACTGAGCAAAGTGTGGTCTATAAATCATGACGTAAACGTTATGTGAATTGATATCGTTATTATTCTTGCTACGGACCCAGAGGAGAAACAAATTGAAAAGCAATTTCGACTAATTTTAAACAAATTGCTTGGATAATTCGAGTTCGCATTTGAATGCCACACACCCACACACACACAGCGACACATACACATTGGCATTTTCTTTCATTTGGTAGCACACGAAACTATGCGAAAAGCGTTTTGGGCATCGGGCATTGAATAACAACAATAACAATCGCAACTAAACAACAACAATAACACTAACAAAATAACAAGGGAAATTCCATTTGGCAATGGTTGGCAAAATTCTTCGATACCCTATAATGAAAACGTTTAATCAATAGGCCGAAAGGGACTGAGAGACAAATCGTTTTGTGGTTCAAAGGTTCCCGAATAGTTGGCCATAAAATTGGTTTGAAAACGAATAAATGAAAGATTGTAATGAATGATGAATAAAGCTAATGATAATGACATTGAATGATGATAATAACAAATATTGATTATAGATAATGAATGATGATAATGATCATGAATGATAACGATAGTGAGTGATGATAATAAGCAGTGATAATAAATGCTGACAATAGGTAGATAATGAGAAGCAACGACGATGGTAACTAATGAAAATGGTGATAATGAGGATAATCGTAATGCTAATGGTAATGATAATGAATAATGATTAGTGAATAATAATGCTAATGAGGATTGATGAATAATTGTCAACAAAAATCATTCATCGTTGATAATAACAATTGATGATGATGGTTGACGGCTAATGAATGAGGATAATACATAATGATAATTATAATGAATGATAGCGATACTGAGATCATCGGATAATAAGCAATAATAATGACTACGACGGTTACTGATGGATAATGAAAGCCGATAAAAGGAAATGATACTGTTAATAAGTGATTAGCGTAAGTAATTATATTGATAATGAATGATGACAATACGTAATAATAATGACAATGATAATAAATTATTTGAGTAGCCGCCGTATTGAGTACAAAAGTTAAAGTATCCTGCAAACTGTTTGGCTCAGTGTGCGACACCGATTGGCAGTGGCAACAGCAGCTACACACACACACACACACCCACTCACACTCACTCTTACACCACTTCCAATAAAAACAACAAACAACAACAATGCAATTTTACAAGCAATTAAAAACTTGAATTGAAATGTTTTTTGGGGCAACACAAGAAAAGGAGCAAAAAATAGAATAACTGAAATTTGCCAATGGCTTGTTAAAAGTGCGTTAGTTGCACCCAGTGACTTGACGAATGCAAGGGTGATGAGCAGGCGCCGAGTGGGCGTGGCCAGTGTGTGAAATGTGAAGGTTTTCGAAAATAAAAAGTTGCTCAAATCGAAGCGAGGCGATGAAACTTTTGCCTTGAACTCTTCAAATCGAGGTGTTCCACACTGAGAGAATTTAAGGTAAACTTTCTATAAGCGTGAATAAATTTTGAAGAAAGTCTCATGGGTATAAAAACGAAATGTGTTTGGCCTCGGTTTACACTGCAAGAAATGTGCATACGAAATTAACGAAATTTTCTGTAATTTTTCTCTTATTTTTCTTCTGCAATCTGTAAGCAGCTCGAACTGTGTTTTTTATATTTTTGCTCTCAGCTTGGTTTACTTTATATGCTTAGTCTGCTGCATTTCTCTCAGTGTAGCTAAAGAGCTGGCAATTAATGTTTTCGATTGGTTCATTTTCAGTAAACGCAAATGTTGACAATAGCGCCGCATACAACCAGCCATACACACGCACACACACACACGCACATGTCACACACACACGCACACAGAGCTGCTCGCTAATCCCTGGAAAATAGCAGCCGTCAACAATTGGCGTTGTTGAGTTGGTTAGTTGGACATTGGCTTTCGGGTTTTTCGGTTATTCGGCTTTGCGGGCTTTTGGGGTTGGCTACGCTGTGCGCTGCCCTTTTTCAATTAATTGCTTTATGAGCTGCCAATAAAGGGGGCGTGGCTGGGCGCAGCACAGCTGGAGCGCGGCTGGCATTTGGTTGAACTGCAATTAGCAGCAAATAAAATAATTTACGATTTGTAAGTGCGAGCGGCTGGTCAGCAGTTGACCAAACCAAATAGAGCGCGGCAGCGAGAGCGTGGGGCACACAGCAGCCGTTGCCAATTTCGTTGCAATAACAAAGCAAAATTACCAAAAATGCTTTTCTCTCTCATTTTTGGCTCGCTTTACGCAGTTTGCGAATTTGTGATTTCTTGCAGAGCAAAGCTAATGCACACACGCACACATACACACTGGGAGTGGAATCTTATTAAGCCACTTTAGATTTATAGCTGTTCACACTCTCTCCCTCTCCCTCTCCCTCTCCCTCTCCCTCTCCCTCTCCCTCTCCCTCTCTCGCCCGCCTTTATTAAGTTTATGGCTCGCTTTTGTCGATCAAAATGTTTGGCAATGCAAATGAATATGCGACTGTTTGAATATGAATATGAATGAGCCCAACTGTGTGTGTGTGTGTGTGTGTATAGCGTAGTCCAGGGTGAGCTTTAAATGCCATGGCTTTTGCCCACTGCCGCCTGCCAATCAAGTGGGCGATAAGGTGTTAAGAAATTTCAAAATGCTAAAAATAAATCAAAGTAAATTCTAAAAAACTAAACTATGAAAGTACCCTGTAAAGCAAACTTATATAAAATTGATATTTAGTCTCAGTCAATCAGCCATGTAGCTTAGATAATGCAATCAGGCAAGCTATTACTGCAATAAGACGTCAATCAATCAAAAAGCAAGAACTCAAGTACTCAATCAATCATATCAATAAGTCAGTAACTTTGTCCGCTACTCACTCAATCAATCAGTCAATCAACTAAAATCTGTAAGTCAGTCAATCATTTAATTATTCAATCAATCACTGAATTTGTAACAAAAGCTATCAATCTGACAGTGCTTCAGCTAATCCGGTAGATAGTCAATCAATCATACAGGCAATCAAATGAAATAAGCCAATCAATCGAATACTCAATCCGTCAATCAGCGATTTTACTGAAGAGTCTATCAATCTCGTCAGTCAATCTATAGCTTGGATTATCAGTCAATCAGATAATAAGTTTGACTATCAGGCAAACAATCACTCAATCAGTTAATCACTGTCTGCTAGGAGATATAACCAGTCTAATAGCTAATAAAATGGCAATCAATCATTCCATCAATCATCTAATTTAATTTAATAAAATAATTTATCCATAAGTTTCATCAATCAAATTTCTAATGCAAAATGGAGTCACAAAATCAATTCAATGAATCAATCATTCAATCATGATTGAATGCCCAATCAGTCAATGACGAGTGGTCAAGCAGTGCAGCTCAGAATGTTACAGGGTATTGACCAAGCAGCCCATTGAAACAGAAACTAGTTTAAAGGAAGAGAGCTAGAGGGTATGTGTGTGTGTGTGTGTGGGTGTTGTGTGTGTGTGTTGACTGAAACAAGCATAAATAAAAAAATGTGGCATGTTGGGTCAGAAATAGCATGACATTTTAGAGCAGCCAACAAAATGGCGGCAGATAACAGTGAATAGCGCATAAGGAGAGCGGGCTGAGGTTGAAGCTGTGGCTGGGACTGAACCAGGGGAAGGGGCTACCAGGAGGGAATGGCAACGCCAACATAAAATGAAAATGTTTAGCAAAGGATTGTGCTTCAATCACCATCCAACTCGCTAGGGGACGAGTTCTTGCCAAAGCTGCAGGGAGAGCGAAAGGCAGAGAAGCGGGTCGGATAGGCTGACCGGAAGAGGATGACAGAATGGCAGAGCGGAAGGGGATAGAGGGCCGGGACTTGGCGATATATGTGTTATATGTTAAGCTAAGCCATTGAGCCATAAAAATCAATAAAGTCAACGCCAACAAAAGTGATGAAAGAGAAAGAGCGAGGTGGAGCTATTCACCTGCTAAGTATGGTCACCCTGATTAGGTTTAGACATGGATGCTGCTGCTACTGCTGCTGCTGCTGCAAGCTTGTTCCCCAATCTGGCAACGCGCAAACAACAAAGCAGAATCAGCTCCAGGCGGCAACAAAGTGAAACAGTAGCGAAGTATATACATATATATATATATATCCATCTATGTATATATATATATGCATATATACTTAACTATAGGTATAATAAAAAGTTGACATTTGCTTAACATTTCCACTCGCATTTGCTATTTGCCATTTGCCATTTGCCATTTGCCATTTCTATTTGCAATGCATACCCTGCAGCCATAGTGAATGGCTCGAAAGGGTAGACAATATCAAATATATATGCATATATATTCCTGATCCGACTCCACAGATGAGCCCACACAGCCTTAGCCAACAGGTCGAGTTGGAGAGCCACAAATTTGTTTGCCTTCGCAGCAGAATTCCCTGCTTCTTTTTATCGATATGCAAGTCTGGATAAGTAACTATATTTCTATTTCGGCTTTAAATCATCAACATCATTATCAAATACTCATTTCCTTTGGTACGATATCATATTGAAGCCCTCAAGATCGTTCAACTTGAAGCCCAGCGACTCATGGATACGACTTGAGTTGGGAAAGAGAGAATGAGTGAGGCAGTTGCATAGACTGTACACTAGATGGCGCTGGACTTGTATTTCCACGCTTAGATCAAGCTTAACTGATCTAAGAAAGGCTTACCCTCTGCTCGAGGGCATTGGCTAGTCGCACACTGCCCTCTGAAGCAGTCGCTATTTTTTATTAAAATATGGGCGAGCGCTGTCTAGTTTTTGTTTTTGGCTCATTTAGTGGTTCGCATAGTGGCTCATATTTCTCTGCGTCTGTGTGTGTGCTCCAGCTTCATTAGCAGCGGAATGCCTATGGCTCTGTGTGTATGTGTGTATTACATGTTTATAACTGAAACAGCTGACGCTTAGCCTAACTGCTGCTTGTTAGTTGTTGCCCTCCACCGAAGGCCCCTTTCCTTGGCCCGCCCCCACTCTCCCGCAAAAAAGGCAAATTTTGCCAAAAGGTTTTTTGCGAACTGTGGCCCCCTTCCTTGGCATCCAGTGTGTCCAGCATGTCCTGCGACCCATCCTGTCAACTGTCGACAATTTGTTGTGCTTTTTATTAGGACAATGAAGCTCAAGAGAGGGCGGGGATGTGGCTGCCCGACTGCCTAGCATAAATGTTTCATAAATGGCCAGACGTTGCCCTAAAAATATATATATATAAATAAAAAGGGAGCAGCTGGACAAGACGCAACAACAGCAACACCAGACGACAGACAACAACAAATTGCGAGAGAACCACTTGACTCCCCCTCTCGCTTGACTGCGAGTTACTCTTCATATCCTTTTATACCATTTTTCTGTGCCAAAAAGGCTTCGCTTCAATTTATAGAATTTATATATAGAACACATATCTGAGACTTGAAAGGGATTCTAAAGGTTTCAGTCCCTCTCAGTCTCAGTCTCAGTCTCAGTCTCAGTCTCAGTCTCAGTCTCAGTCTCAGTCTCAGTCTCAGTCTCAGTCTCAGTCTCAGTCTCAGTCTCAGTCTCAGTCTCAGTCTCAGTCTCAGTCTCAGTCTCAGTCTCAGTCTCAGTCTCAGTCTCAGTCTCAGTCTCAGTCTCAGTCTCAGTCTCAGTCTCAGTCTCAGTCTCAGTCTCAGTCTCAGTCTCAGTCTCAGTCTCAGTCTCAGTCTCAGTCTCAGTCTCAGTCTCAGTCTCAGTCTCAGTCTCAGTCTCAGTCTCAGTCTCAGTCTCAGTCTCAGTCTCAGTCTCAGTCTCTTAGCCTCTCAATCTCTCAGTCTCTCAGTCCCAGTCTCACTCAGTGTTGCTTCCTCAGTTTTTATTCGATGTCATTTTGCAGTCAATTGATTTGCAATGTCTGCTTATTTCTTCTTCTTTATTTTTGAGAGCTAACAAATTGTGAAGAAATTCCTTATAAAGGGGGCATCACATCTGCCTCTCCACGCGGGAGGAAGGTCTCAGTTTTGCATGGGGAATTGTTTTGCTAGCGCGTCTCAATTTTAATATAAATATATGTAAAGATATATATATATATATATACATATATAAGTGTAGTATATATTGATAGTGAGAATATGCACATTTAGATAGATATATATATAGATATACATACATACGTGTGTGTACGTTTGTGTGTGTCTCAAGTACATGTAGAACAGAATACATAAATTGAGCGCATAAAAATCAATTTGGCGTAACCGCACAAGGCAAATAAAGTGGCCCAGACGCTTGGCCGAAAAGGACCCACACACAGAGGGCGAAACTGAGAGAGGGAGAAAGAGGGATAGAGGGAAGAGCGTAGAGAGGGTGAGAGCGAGGATGAGTGAGTGGAAGACCCCTAAGAAAATGTTCTACTTGGCAAATTGTCCGTTGTTTTGAGCTTTGATGTGGCGTTCACCAGAGAGTAAATGTGTGTGTGTGTGTGTATGCATGTGTGTGTGTGTGTAAATGGCATTATAATGTTGGGCATGCCGCTGCATAAAAACTGGCCGAGGCAATCACAGCGTTTATTTGCATACTTTTCGGCTGCTTTACATATTTATTATGATTTCTTTTTCTTGGCTCCAGCCACGCCCACAGCAGCTACACACACACACAGACTCCCCCCGTCCCTCTCTCGCTCTGGCTTTACCTCTAGCCACATGCTCAACACACAAGAAAAAACTTATTTTTTTTATTAATCATAAATTTTGCAGCTCAACTTTAACCCCTTTTGCCACGCCTCCCTTTTGCGCAACCCCCATCTACTTTCATATATACAATCATATATATATATATATATATATGTGGCAAAGTATATGTTTATGAGTCAGTTTTTGTTTGTGGGTCAGTTAATAGTTAAAGCCAAAGGCTGGCTGCAGCTAACAGCTCGAGCAGACACCTAAAAAAGCGCTCAAATTTATGCCAAACGGGGGCAGCGCTCTCTGTGTGTGTGTGCGTGTGTGTGTGTGTGTAATCTTCTACAAAATGATTTAGCGCCTAGACGCATATTCACATTCGGCGAAATGAACCCAACTAGTTCGACTCGCTGGCCCCTAGTAATGCCCATAATAATTTGGGCCAACCCTTTCGACCTCCCTTTTGGCCTCTGCTATGCCCTGCAAATGGGTAATTGGCAAAGGTATATGCGTATAAAAGCTCAGCCGGTGTCTCAGCCAGCAGTTCGCCTCTGCAGCCAGCAACAAGATAGCACCACAGCAACTGCTGCACTGAATGTGCTGTCTGAGTGCATATAGAACTTCACTTAGCTTCAATTTGATGTGAACCAACAAACTCGCTCGGTCTACACTTGCAAATCGCGTCTGCAGCTTTGTGAAGTCGCCCAAGTAAGGGCTAATATACGACAACGAGTTGCTCTAGACGTACTCGTGCTTCCATTGTCCGTTGTCTTTACGCCTCTTGAACTGTTCCTGTGCCTCCCAACGCCCCCCTTGTTGCTTGAAAACTACGATGGAGTGATGGATGATGTCTTACAGCTCGAACTAGTCGCTTGTTATCACTACTGTATACATGAAATCGATAATAATCGATAACAAACTTTAATCTCTTAGGCACATCACACAGAGATTCAGATGTGGCACACATTTTGCCATGGAGGCACCTCCTATATTGCCACCCAACTTAAATAAAGCATTGAGCGTGCTTTCGATCAGCTTAAAGTTCTCGTATTTAGATATGTTAAAGCTTTTCTGACTAGATTTCATATTGAAGAACGTTTCAGACTAAAGCAAAGCTTTTGGCTTATTTTGCTGTTGTTAGAAATTCTTAAAGCTCTGACGAGCTTTCGCTTCAAGTTATCTTTAGAGCTCTGTAGAGCAATTACAAAGTAATTGCTTGAGCTTTCAGTGTGAACATTTAGTTCTAACTCAGCTCAAGCCTAGCCTTGAATACTTAAGATCCGATATATATATATATAAATATATATTTCCTTATAAAAATTCAGGTGCATCCTTCTGGTTTTGTCCCGTGCGAGCATTTGCATAAGTCCTTTACGTCGTTGTTGCGCGTTTTCTGTGTGCGCTTTAAAGTTGACGAACGAAAAAATATTGTTATGAGACGACTATCGAGAGAGAGGGGGGTAGTAGAAAGGGGTTGTTATGCAACTGTGATATGCGCTTGGCACCGGTTGCTGCCTCCTCTGTCCTCGCTGTCCTCGCTGCCCTCTCTGTCCGCTTTGTCCTCTGTCCTCGCATTTGATAGAGTGCGAAGTTTGTGTGACCGTTGGCATAAATTGCATTCATTAGGTCGCTCGTTGGAAGACCCTTGCCCTGAAGGAGGGCAGCGGCAGGATAGCCATGTCCTTTCGCACCACTCGCCACTCGC
This sequence comes from Drosophila hydei, assembly GCF_003285905.1. Taxonomy (NCBI): domain Eukaryota; kingdom Metazoa; phylum Arthropoda; class Insecta; order Diptera; family Drosophilidae; genus Drosophila; species Drosophila hydei. Next base: position 744,900 of record NW_022045716.1, on the reverse strand, counting down.
CACGTTTCGTTAACAGTTTTTCGTGTATTTTGCATCGTTTTTTGTTTTTGTGCCCTGCAGTCAATGAAAGTTGCTTTGCATGGGGTATATTGGCTTTGCTCTAACTCATGTAAAACATACGATTGATACATACATATAATCCCAATCAGTCTGAACTTGGCTCAGCTTCAAATTTCACATCCATGTCAGAGCGTGTTCAAACTCTGAACGATATCTGCTCTAAGTTTCTAGATATCGATAAATATCGGTTTGAAGTCATGCTTTACTCTACATAGCTCGCAGATTTTAGCAGTTATTGGCTCAAATTTGGCATATAGCTGCTCGTTGCTTGGTTATTCAACCAAAACTCAAGCGCTGAGATATATAGCAGATATATTGGTGCAATTTGTTATAGCCATATAGTCAGCAGAACTTGAAAAATACACAAGCAGATATCAAATTGAAGATAAAGCTGCTCTCTAGCTGAATAAAGATCTATAATATTTCCATGATCAACTTCAATTTGACTCAAGAACTATGGGGATTGATCGATAGAGCTGCTTATAAAGCTTATTCAATCCTTTTTGCTCAACCCTTTTGAGTACAACTCAAGTACACTATTCGGTAGATTCCACTAAATTGGTATCTAGCTGCTCTTCGGCTGCAGACAAACAGAGAAACATTTCCTTTTTCTCGTATAGCATCGACATTTTTGTAACTTTAGGGCTTTTCCTAGTCGTTAACTTCCATGTGGACTTTTCATTGTTTTTTTTTTTTCGCCCCGTTGCTCAGTTTCCTTTAGCATTTTTGTTGTGGATTATTGTTATGCTGCTGGCAACTGGACTCGCTGACTAGTTGATGCTTCAGCTGAGCTTTGTTTTGTGGCCCGCTGACCAGAAGCGAGTCGAGTTCAGAGTCCAGAACCGAGTCGAGTGGAGCTGGTTCAATGTAATTGGAAAAACTGTCGAAAATCGTAGTCAACTTTTTTTCAGCCTCTGCTGGCTCTGCACTCGCATGTGAATTGAGGCTGAAGCTAAGGCAGAGGCTGTGTGCGGCCAAACGTTTATTATGCAGCCCCAATTTTTGGTCCACCCTAACAACATATTTCCCTTTTTTTTTTTGGCCGAGGCCAAAGATTCGATTTACCATGTGAATGCGTATGCATTTCGCTGCTTCAACTAATGCCACACACACACATTGCACACACACACACTCACACACACTCACACTCACACACACACACTCAATCGAAAGCTAATTGTGGTCAACCAAAAAAGCCAGCAAAAAGCATTCACAGCAAAATCTCAACAATTTATTGCACTTCAGTTGCCAATGAGTTGTGTGTGTGTGTGTGTGCATAGCTGTGTAGGTGTGTGTGTGTGTGCAGCTTAAGCCTGGTTAGTTGCTTGAGTCCTCTAGTTTTACCCCTGACCCCGTTGCCTCTGTCTTCGCCTCTGCAACTGGCAAATGAATGTGGAACTATTTAGCAAGCAGACAGGTTTTTAATGCTCGGTCGCCTAGTGATGTGTGGCATATTGGCTTGGTGCAATGTTTGCCTGAGATTAGAGTTTATTGCATACGCCCAGTAGAGGCGTGGCAAGTCGGCAAATACAATATCTGGGGGCATGGCAAGGCAAATCAAGTTTTCCACAGGAGAAGGTGCAAGTCGTTGTAGATCTACCTTTTCAAATGGATCAAAACATCGCCTCAGTGGGGCGTAGCATATGGGATAAAGCTATCTCTCTCTTTCTTATAGCTGTAGTATCAATATTTTTACAGTTGTATCACAGCTGAGCTCACCCACACATAGATCTATAAGTTCCAAGTGCATATTTCGCCTGAAGGCAACGTTCTTTAATTTTCTTCAATGCCAACGATCTACTGAATGAATATGTGTATAAACATTATTTATATAAATATATGTATATATATATATATATATTTATATATATACATTCCATGTATAGACATATTAAATATATTCAATATCTAGTTTTAACAGCTAAAGCTTCTATAGTTGTAACGAATTCATTGGGCAAATGCGAAGGCTCGCACACACATGTGTGGCAGCGAGGTACAGGGGGCGGCAGAGGAGGCGTGACTGTGGAGGCTATACAGGCTGTCAAGTGGGCGTGGCTGTTATATATGAGAAGGTCGCATTAAATACTTATGAAGAGCATAAAAACAACGCGAGAGAAGCGAAAATAGTTGAAGAGTCGTGTGTGTGCGTGTGTGTGCGAGTGAGTGTGTGTGTGATGTGCGTGTGTGTGGTTAACAAACTGTAATTTACATTAAGTGTTGACACGTTGACATACGCAAGCTACACACATTGCAATTGTCGTTGGCTTTAGCTGGCTTTCATTTGTTCTGCCATTACAGCCGAACGTGTGTGTGTGTGTGTGTGTGTGTGTGCGTGTGTGTGTGCGTGTGTGTGTGTGCTCTTCAGCCTGGCCGTAAAGGGCTATTATAACTTTGTCGTGCCATAGCAAATGCCAAAGCCAAAGCGAAACACGGACCTTAACTTCAGACAAAAGGGGGAGAGAAAGAAAGGGATGGTGGGTGAGAGGGGGAGAGGGAGCTGGGGGGTGGGTGCTGGAGTTGGGGTAGAGGTGTGACGTGGTCAAAGTGCATGCGAAAGAGGGCGTGGGCGGAGGGGCGCGCTGCGGATGGCTGGTTTGTGCCATAACAACATAAAAAGCTTACTAGCCGTGAGCCAAAGAGTTTTCTTTCCTTCAATTTTTTTCTCTTTAAGCAACACAAATGCGAGTTTTTTTATTTTTGTAATTTATTTAATTATAAATGCGCCTGGGCTTTCGCTCTGTGTACGCGAGCTGAAGTAAGTTTGTAGGTTATGTCTGAGCTATGGACTTGACTTACTTCAACTTTAGAGTTGGAGTTAAACCGCATCGAAAACATGTTCGAAATATAAAAAAGTTTTATTGAGTTTGCCTTCAAATCGTGCATAGATTGTAGAACTTTTCAGGCGAGCTTTCAGTGAGCTTTAATATGGAAGAAATATAAGTGAGTTTTCTTTTTTGAGAGGGAGATTAAAAGATATTGATGATCTAGTGCTTAGTGAGCTGCGAGAGGACTTAATTCGACTGGGTAAAGCATTGCACAAGCTTTAAGGAAAGCTTTAAGAGAGCTTTAACCGAAGTATGAAAATGAGCCATTCAAATGAGATTTAAGAGAGCTGTATATGTACATTTGAGTAAACTCTGGGTGAGCTTTAATTAAAGACTTGCTTAAAGCTTTAGTTAAAAGCTTTAAGTGCCCTTTTAGTTAGCTTAAGCTGAATTTAAAGCTCCGTGCGAGTGAGTTAGAAGCGACATTGAAACTAGCTTTAAACACATCTTCAAACTAAGCTTTAGATGAGCTATACGTATGCTCTATATAAGCTTTAGAAGAGCTGTAATTCATGAAAAGTGAAAAGCTATTTTAGTGAGCTTCAAATGAGAGTTGCATAAACTTAATCAAGTATTGTATGCTTTAAGTGAGCTTTAACCTAGCTCTAAGTGTTGTTCAACTCAGCTTTAAGCACACTTCATTTATGTTTCTGTACAGCCAGAAATGTAATTCTCGTCTGCTTTAGGAAACTCTTAAAGGGGCCTGGTACGAAGTTTTCATATTGTGCTTTTTCACTTTGGCAATCAATTAATATTTGTTGTCAAGCGTTGATTGGCTTTTGGAAAAGAGTTTTGTTTTCACTTAAGTTGAGGTCTGGCAACATTCGCTAATTGCCCACCGTTGCCACATTTCACACGCCCTCGCTTCCGCAAACTCCAACTGTACCCAGCTGTGCCGTTAGACGGCTGCAGCGCGCTGAAGGGGGCGGCGGCGTGTGGAACGAGCGGCATTCTCCATTTCAGGCAAATAAAACGTAATGTGGCACTTAGAGGGTCCACTAAGTGGCCATTGGGCGCTGTCATATGCAAATGTTGTTTTTGTTGTTGTTATTGTTGCCAAGTGGCAATTCGGGCAGCTGCCAAAGGGATCGCATGGTCAAACTGAGAACAAAATACATGCGGGCATAAATAAATGAGCAATGAGCCAAGCAAATGGCGGCTAAACACTTTTCCGCAATTCCAATGCCCATCTGGCAATATTGGCTACCTTGCCCAATCGTTCATAAATTGGCCATTGACACGAGCTTCCCATTGACTGCTTCAAAATACGCTAATTAAAATGTATTTGAGCTCTGATCAATCGATGTGGCAGCCCTGTGAAATGTGGCAACGTCGCTAAGCTCTACTTATAAGCGAGCTGGCATTGCTTAGTTTAATTCATGATATAGGAAGTCAAATAGGAAGTCACTCAGTGTGGCAACGCTGTGAAATATGGCAACACTGCCAGGCTTAAATGAAGCGGTTAAGCCAAGCGTTCATGTGTCTCATTTTATACATACGCAAATTCATGGAAAATAAATGCAAACAGTGTGGCAAGGCAAACAATCTGGCAGTCTGGCAGTCTGGCAGTCTGGCAGCACTAAAGTAGTTAAGTCTGAAGTTTCAGTTATTGTTATGAGACGCTCGTCTGCCGTCGCTGCAGCTGCAGCTGCTGTTGACAGTGTTGACAAACGCTGCAAAGCGACAATATCAGTTATTGAAAGTTTTCTTCATCTACTTCCCAAATTTTTTCTTCTCTTCTGTTTGCTGCTGACAGCCTTTCGGTAGCGAAAACTTTCGGACCAGAGCAGTCCGCGGGCGTGAGTGGGAGGAAGCCTCTTGTTTTGACCAAAAACTTTGCCTGCAATTTGTGCGGCAAGCGAGAGCTTTGCTTGACTGCAAAAGCAACCGCTACAAAAACTGAAACCGATAGACGATGAATTAGCCATGCCTCAGATGAGCCAAAAGCACTTAAGACTAACTGAAGTTTGGCAACAATGCAATTTGATGGAGTTTCAATTATTTTGCTCGCTTTCTGCCCTCTCTCTTTGTCTCTCTTTCTCTTTGTCTCTCGCTTTTCATCTTTTTTTATCGCTCTCTCTCTCTCTCTTTCTCTCTCTCTCTCTCTTTCTCTGTTTCTCTGCCTTAACAAGTGATACTCACTCTCTATCTATCTATATTTCTGTCTCTCTCTCTCTCTCTCTCTCTGCCTCTCTGTCACTCTGTCTCTTTCTCTCACTATCATTCTCTCCCTCTCTCCCTTTCTCTCTCTCTCTGAACATCTCTCGCTGAAAAATAGAAACAACAGCTTCGTTCTCATCACGAGGAGAAGCGTTGTTGCCGCACTTCAGGGAAAGTTTGGCTTGCTCTTGACTTCAGTCTGAGCTCATTCGACGTGGGCTCCACTGCAGCATACAAAACACTTGAGTGAAGTGCGGCAGCAATGCAGCGTTTGACGTCCAAAAGCCCGCGTCTCGCTTTGAGCTGCGCGGTTGCCTTTTTTTTCTTTTTTTTCTTTTTTTTTGTGTTGACCAAGTGGAAAACAAAGAGGCGATGCGACTTTTTATCTGTTTATCTGCCGCACTTGAGTTTGTCAAAAGCAATTGTTTGACTTGCCTAGTCAAACACGAGCACACACATAGACAGAGAGGGCGAGAGAGGCAGAGAGAGAGAGAGAGAAAGAGAAAGAGAAACCGCTGGCATAAAGAGCGAATGTCAAACGCAACTGACCAAAGCAGGCAACAGGGAAACTCGATTGGGCAAAAGGTTTTTGCTTTTTTTTTTTTTTCTTTGGGTGTATTCAACAACAACAACAACAACAAAAGCTGCAACATTTTAAGGGCATTTGCTGCACATCGCTGGCCACAAATAAACAAGCTGTGTTTATTTCTCGCAACCCCGTGTCGAGGCAAACGCGTCAGCAACTGCTGCTGCTGCTGCTGCTGCTTGTCCGCCTCCTGCTGCTGCTGCCCTGCTCCTGTGCCCTTCGCTGCAGACATTGAGTTATGTTGTGGCAACTCGTGTGTGTGTGCCCCAAGGAAATGCAACTTCAGCAGCAACAGCAACAACTGCAGCAGCAGCACCAGCAGCAGGCAAGGAAACCTCCTGCGCTCCCCCATCCATTCGGCTGAGCCATTGTGTAATTGCATGCGGCATTCTGATCCCAGCAATAGCTGCAAAATTTACAGGCTTAGAGACAATGACATTTACATGTGACGCATTGGAGAAGACCCACAACATGCGGAAGAAGTGTCTAATAGGATGTGGAGCTACCGAGTGGAATGTTGCCAGCGGCAGTTCCAAGTTGGCCAATTGGAAGTTGAACTAGCGAATGGGAGTTGCAAGTGGAATGGAATGGAGAAAGCTCGAACTGTTAGTTGCCAATGCAAATTGGAAGTGAAGACTGGAAAAGGCATTTAGAAGTGGGCATGGCACGAGAAACCTGAAAGTGGAACCTAGAAACGAGGGCTGGAAGCGAAGCTTAGAAGTGGGCATAGGAAAATGCAGTTAAGCAACGGATATGGACTGGAAGCTGGAAGTTGGGATAGACTGTGGAAGTCGGTAATGAAATCTGAATTATGGTGAGAAAGTGGGAATTGGAAGTGGCAGTTGGAAACGAGGGCTGAAAGCGGAACTTAGCAAGAGGAATTGCAAGTCGCAAGTGACAGTGGCAATTGCAAGAGACTTAAAAGAGCAATGTGGCAGCTGGAATTTGGCAGTGCAGCGCTTTGGCTTAGTCAAGTGTTGACAGTACTACATGACATGAAGGGCAGGAATAAGCTAATGAAATGCGAAGACGTCGCTTCCTGCTAGAGAGAGCTGTGAAGTGCGGCAACAGCGCGCAGCTGCTACCAAGTGCACTGCAAATTCAGATGCAACCACCCAGTTGCATAATTATCATAATAATAATGATAATCATTATCATTAGCATCATCGTTGTTATAATTGTCATCGTTATCAGCAGGCAAAGCGAACAGCTGCCATAATCAACAGCAGCAGCAGCAGCAGCTGCTGCAATTGCAACTGCAGCAGTTGCTGACAGACGACGACTTGATTGTCGCTAAAAGAGCAGCCAACTGGCCAAATGGCCAAATGGCCAAATGGCCAGCAGGCCAACTGGCTGACAACTCTCAAGGAAGTGTGAGCATTAAGGATAAGCCACGCCCTCTACCCGCTGCCCATTGCCGGCCCCCCAATCAAGTGGCATGATTGCTAAGCAGCATTTTATGCCATTTATTGCCACAACAAGCCGGTTCAGAGGCAAAAGTTTGCTTTGTGCTGCTGCTGGCTCCTCTCTCTGCCGCCTCTCTATGCGCTTCTCATTCGCATTCATGACTGCTGCTGCTGCTGCACACAATATGCTAAACACTTTGCCGCCAGCCAATGCAATCATAATTTTAACTACTTTAGTTTTATGCCCTCCCTTTCGCCTTCCTCCTCCTTCCGTCTGCCCAGCCATCCGCCGCCTCGGCCTGCTGCGACAGCTCCTTGCACTTAGTTCTATTATCCAGGCGCTTTGTTTTGGCCTCATTTTGCTCGTTTTTGCTAATTTTGTGCGGCCACACCGAGCACCGAGCACCGAGCAGCGAGCACTGAGCACCGAGCAACCCAATGGCTGAACCGCTGAGCAAAAGGAGAGCAAAAGAAAAACTTGTGGGAAAAACCCAACGAAATGAAAATGAAAATGAAAATTAAAAATATAAATTGGCTTTTGTGGTGTGGTGTGCAGAACTACGAACGAACCGCCTTTAAACCTAATACACGGACCGAGCTAAGTTGGGTATGTGCAGCGGCAGATACCCTACAATGTGCTTAAAACATTTGTAACTTTTATAAGGGGTAGCCGCTCGAGGTACACAGTGGACAACCACACAGTAAATTGCGCGTCGTCAGCTATAAAAAATCATGAAATTTCAAGAGTAACCAAGTTAAGCCGAAAGTTATCAATTGAGTAAAATATTCTCCGGCTCCACATGCCCTACGAGAGTCTACATACAAACTTTCATAGTCGTAGCTCTAAGAGTTCTCGAGCTTATCTAAAGGAACTAAGTTTTTCAAGTATTTATCGAAGAAGTTAAATATTCTTAATCAAAGTTGAGCTCAGCAAAGCTCATACATCAAGCTTTCTAAGCCAGCCTCTGGAAGTTCTTGAGCTATTGTCAAGTAACCAAGTCTATAGAGTAGGCTTACATCAAAATACTTCATACCTAATATTATATACCCTACCATCAACTGCACGCAAATTGCATGCCTGAGGCTCTAAAAGTTCTCGAGTTATGCCTTAAAAATCTGAATTTAAATCGATTCTTATCGATACTAAGCAAACTATCGATTGTATCAATAGCTGAATGCGAACTTATCAACTCATCTTTATGCAGAAACCAATATGCCCCTCCGAAATCCATTGCAGACTTGGCAAATGGCATCGATAAATGCTTTTAAAATCGATTTTAAAGACAATTTTTGCCATTTCTGACTGAGCAAATGCAATAGCCGAGGGAATTCACAGCAGCCAGTGGGTAGACAGAGAAAGGGGGAGAGTGAGTGAGATGGCTGGCCGTAGCATATTTCAATTCAGTTCGGAGCAAGCGCTCTTTGTGGCTTCATTAGCGCCTTTAAGGACCATAGCCAAAGGCGACGCTATCAAGGCAAATGGATTTTAATTAATTTTGCCGGAGCTGCACAATTTTTAATTAAGAAACTTGAAACGTCACTCGTTGCATTTAGCATTTAGCATTTAGTATTTAACTACTGCAGCAGCTGCAGCTGCATTTCGAGCTGCAACAAAAGCCCGCTCGAGGCATTTTATCCCAAAATCCTTTGTCCCACATTTCCTCAGCTAGTCCACTGTGAATAGCACTCGGCATTGCATGACAAATGTTTTCTTTGTTCGCACACATGCCATTTGCAACTAGGTGGCAACGCCCAGACGCGTCCAGTGTTGGCTAAGCCGATAAAGACTATGACAAAGCATTGAATTAGAAATTCGCAAAAGCAAAAGCTTTAATGAAGAAAAATTCTTTGATCGAATCACGATTCGAATTCCACAAAGAAATTGATAAATGTCCGAATATTTTACTAAAATGCGGTGAAAGACAAGAGTCTCTAAGCTACAGTGGTGCCTGCCTTTAGAAGAAGCTATCAAGGCAGATGCTCTTAGTCTCAGATAGAGCCACAGTGAGCTCGGCTGCCAGACGACTCTAACTATAAAGCTAATGAACTCTTCTTTTCGAGAAGTCACAAATGTTTGAGGGAAGCTGTAGCGCAGCTTCACTGTACTCGCATTCAAATTGCTTTTATGCTTAATGCCTTCGTAGCCTTTAACCCCTAGCTGTCTGCTCTCCTCTTGCAGTGCTCGACTGCCAGGTGGGCGACTGGGGAGCGTGGAGCGACTGCGACAAGAGCTGCGGCGCGGGCATGACGACGCGCACTCGCCAAGTCCTGCAAGCGGCCCAGAACGGAGGCAAGCACTGCCCATCGCTGCTCCAGAAGCGAGCTTGCCAAGGCTATCGCTGTCACGGACATCGGGATAAGAAGATCCTGCGAGGTAAGTCCAAATCTATCTACTATCTACAATCTACTATCTACTATCTACTATCTACTATCTACTATCTACTATCTACTATCTACTATCTACTATCTACTATCTACTATCTACTATCTACTATCTACTATCTACTATCTACTATCTACTATCTACTATCTACTATCTACTATCTACTATCTACTATCTACTATCTACTATCTACTATCTACTATCTACTATCTACTATCTACTATCTACTATCTACTATCTACTATCTACTATCTACTATCTACTATCTACTATCTACTATCTACTATCTACTATCTACTATCTACTATCTACTATCTACTATCTACTATCTACTATCTACTATCTACTATCTACTATCTACTATCTTATCTACTATCTACTATCTACTATCTACTATCTACTATCTACTATCTACTATCTACTATCTACTATCTACTATCTACTATCTGTATCTGTATCTGTATCTGCATCTGAATCTGTATCTGTATCTATATCTCTAACTGTATCTGTATCTATATCTCTAACTGTATCTGTATCTGTATCTGTATCTGTAACGGGATATTCGCATCTGTTGTTATATCTGTGAGGCTTTTAATGAAATGCACTTTTAATTAAAAATATTCTGACCTGACATCGCTGCCCTTATCGTATTTCCCTTGCACCTGTCAGGTGAGCCGTCGTGCATTCACATTTACAACAATAGCAGCTGCAGCTGCAACTGCAACTGGGTTACCCTTTTATCTCAATCTGAGCCTGAATCTGTATTGTGGCGTGTTAATTAAAATAGTCGATGGCCGGCCCCAATTGGCAGCCCCATTCAATATATTACAATTAAAATCTAACTGATATTTGTGAAGGATATTGATAAACTGGGATATTTAGAAAGCAGCAGCAAATGGAATGCGATTTTCGATTTATTTCTGCTGCCTTTTCATACATTGTTTGGCTTAATTAATTCCAGCTTTTCGCTCCTGCCAGCATCCTCTTATGTCCAACAGCATTTCAGCTCATATCTCCCTCCCTCTTTGCCTCTTTCCCTCTTTCCCTCTCTCGCTCTCTCCTTCTCTCTATCTCTTACTTCACCCGGCTTATTTCATATTCCATTTTGCATATTTGTTAAGAATGTTGATATGTTGATCCACTTAGCAAGCACTTGGCTCGTATTGTTAGCGCCCCAGAAAATGCAGCGTAAATATTTTACACCCATTGTAACACCCCGCAATGGGAGTTCTTGATGGGGTAGTCTGGCAGAGAGCTTAAGCTACTTTTAATGTGTCTCCATCCATAGCTCTTCACTTCTCTAAGCTCTTCCCGTTAGTTATCTCTCTCTCTCTTTCTCTCACTAAGTCTTTCTCCCTTTCCTACTCACTGCATCTTTCTCTCTCGTTTTCCCTCGCTCTCGTGCTCTCTCTCTCTCTCTATTTGCCTCTGCTAAATCAGCTCATCGCATGCCATTTACAGGGTATGTCACAGTCAGGCCATGCTTGACAGTTGCATTGACAGAGCTGTGCAATGCAAAAAGCTTTTTCATCTAAACGCCCAAGCAAAATGTGAAGCAAACTAAGTCACTTGACGGGTGGTTGGATGGTTTACACGAATCCACACGGATGCTGAGAGAGGAAGAGAGAGAGAGAGAGAGAGAGAGAGATAGAGAGAGGCAGAGGGCGGGGGCATCTTTGCTGCAGATGCATCTGTCAGCTTTCGCTTGTTAGCTGAAAGTTTTTTTCTCTCACTCGACTTTCTTATGCAATACCCTGGAACTAGTCGAATTGTGTAAGCAGGGTAGTTTCATTCTTGATTAAAGTGAAAGTAACAAGACAAGTCGAACTCGTCAACTTGCGAGACTTGAGCTTTGAAGCTTAGCAGCTCAAGTTCCTTAAAATGAATCGATAGCTTTATCGATTATCAAGGAATCGATTTTAGCCTATGGCAAATTTTAATTATTTGAGCACCAACAAATTTGTTATACAGACATCGCTAGCGTTCGTCAACTGGATAGACTCTACCTTCCCATATGCCCAGGCCCGCTATGCATGCAGTTCCAGGGTATTTTCTAGTCGTGCACGCGCCACTAGAGCCGGCTGCGTTGACTTCTTTTTTTTGGCCACGTAAAAGCGAGCAGCTGCCTAAGAAGAAGACGCATATGAACGTCGGTTCTAGGTTCCAGTCTCTGGCCGTAGAACTTTCATCCATCTCCCCTGCAGCCACTGCTCAGCTCTCGCCTCTAGTTCTTGGCCCTGCCACGCCCCGTTCGTACTCAAGCCCCTGGCCTTTGGCCTGGCAAAGCAATTTTGTGCAAGTGGCTGACATAAAAGCCATATTATATTTGGCTAAGTGTCGCCGACGGCACACACACACGCAGGAGACACGCCCCCATTCGCAGCACCAGGGCAATGGACGGGCTTAAGCGACTGCCTAATGCTCGCTCAAGCAACCTATCTGCTTTGAGGTAGAATAGAAACCAATTGAAAGAGGAAACAGATGTCAGGATGGATGGATGAGAGCAACAAAGAAGCGTTCTCCCATCTCTCGCTCCATCGGGCCATTTCACAAAAGCCAATACGCCCACTTTGTCGCGTCGTGAATGAGTATAAAAAAAAAACAAAGCAGAAGAAGTTGCGGCAAGCATAAAAAAAGTAGAAAAAAAACTATTAAAAATCGCAGCCGAAGTTTTTGTTTATGTTTTGGGTCGCCTGTGCTCCATTAGCCACGAACGTGCCCAGTCGCCCAGTCTCCGCTGCCCGCCAGTCGTCAGTCGCCTCGCCGCTCCTCTGCTGTCCTTGTGCTGTTTGGCTCTGGACTTAGTTGTGCTTGCGGTTTTTGTCGACGCTCGTCCGTTCACTCTTTAAGCGTTTAATTAAAACTTTGATTGCAGCCATTAGAAAAAATTGTTAAACTCTGTATGCAGAAATGATTCACACACACCCAGCAGGCGTCACATGTCACCGCCATCAATAGAGCCGTGTGTGTGTGTGTGCATAAAGGAAATGTAATTAATGGCAGTTTAGTGTCAGATAAAGCAGCTGCCATTAAAACTATGAAATTCAATTGAGCAATAGCTGAAAGCTTGTATAGCTTTTAGCATAAATGCTTTAAGTTAGCTATTAGAAACAATTAATTTTTGGGTTTCAGCTAAATTGAATATGGAATAAAGCCTCGAGGAGGCTTGAAAAGCACTTTAAGTTTTTGCAGAGAGACAGAGGAATATCATCTTTTTAGATTATCAGCGAAAAAGCTCTAAGCGATTTCCTCTATGAAGAGCTCTTCCGTCGTAGGCTAACGCTAGTTCCGTCTGCTTGCCTTTTCATCTTCCATCGTTACATTTGCTGCTCTTAACATCCATTCAGTTCGTCCGCTTGGCTCTCCATTGATTCATCTCTAGAGACTACAAATTTGGTATTAGTATTATCAGATCAGCAGCAAGCGAGGTACCTTCACAGTTTTAGAACGCGAATCAACAGTTGTTGCAGTTGAGTCCCTCGGGATCAGCGCAACCAATGCTGGCTTCTCACTTTAGGCACTCGCAGTGCGACTCCCTTTCGTATAGCTGCACAGCTCTCAAGCTAATCACGCTGTTAAGGCTCCACTGTATTTAACTCCCTCTAAAAGCTTTCAGCTTAAAAGTGAGCAACATTGTTGTCCCTCTGCCCCTTTGCGCACTTTGCCCGCAGCTCAGGCAAATATTTAAGACCTAATTGAAATATACAGGTGCACACAGGGAAACAGATGTGAATTAAATGCTTTTAATACGGTTTTAAGCTGTTTATAGTGTTGAGCACATGTGTCTGTTTGTTAGTGTGTGTGAGTGTGTGTGTGTGTGTGAGTGTGTGCGTGTGTGTTTTGTTTATCTTGCAAATTGCTGTCAGACAACGGCGAGCTTTGGCTTTGGCTTTGCGATTTAGCCAGGCAATTACAGAGCATTAAAATCTCGATTACAGCTGGACAGGCAAGAGAGAGAGAGAGAGAGATAAAGCGGCAGAGAGAGGGGGGGGAGAGGGTTAGGGCTCAGAGTAGTTGGCAGCATCAAAACAGTAACTGGGAACAGAAACGCGCAGGCAAAGTAAGGAAACGCAAGCTTCTTCAGTCATGATCGACTACTAAATACCCTTGCCGCGTAGCTATGACAAATGACTAAATGTGTGAAAAGAAATACTAAGATTGGCGAAAGTGGGGAAAGATATGCAAGAATTGCATTTACTCGACTCTACTCTACGCTGCACCTCAACAACAGGTAGGAAGCCACGCCTCCTGCCTCGGCCTGTCACACTTGAATAGCAACCAATGTGGCCCAGGTAGAAATGGAATCAAAGCAAAGGCCCAGCCAGAAAGAAACGGAAACTGCACAGAGAAATGGCAAATTGCACAGCAGAGTGCTTGGCTCTCGACTCTGGCAACTGTTGCACATATTGTTGCAGCAACACCTAACAGCAACAAGAACAACTGACATTAAATACGTGCAATTTGTGTTAGATAATTGAGCAGGGCGCAAATTAAATTTAGCTCAAGACACGAACCAAGCAGCCGCGTGAGAAGCGCAGAGAGAGGCGCGGGCGCGCTCACTCGCGTCATTAGTATGCTATTAAAAATTTGTGTAATGCCAAGTTAATTGCTAACAACCAGGCGTGTCACACTCTCCTTCTCCTTCTCCCTCTCCCTCCCTCTGCCTCTCGCTTACTCTTTTTTTGGCATGTGTGTAATAATTAAGGTAAACAAACACGCCCATACGCCCGCCCACTCACCAACGTCGCCATGCACAATGCCCAGCGCCATTTGCAGGTGGAAATATGTTGTGAATTTAGTCGCATGCACTGAGCGAAAATATTGACTGAGTTTTAGAGTGTGAGCCACGGTTGAAATTGAAATCAATCAATCAATATTTATGCATTTATATACATTCCATTATATTCCCAGAAAAAAATATATATATAAATTGAATGATTGATCAGTCAATTAATCAAGTCAATCAATCAATAAAAAGACTTGGCTGTTTAGACTAGATCAATCAAATGATGTTTGTATCTATCAGTCACACAATCGTAAGTCAATCAGTCAATCATTCAGTCAGTCAATCAATCGCCAGTCTACAAGGGACACAGTTGGTCAATCAATCAATCAGACAATAGTTAGATGTAGGCCAATTGATCAATCAATCAATCAATCAGACAATAGTTAGATGTAGGCCAATTAATTAATCAATCAATCAATCAATCAATCAAAGTGATATGGTTAAGTTCATACATAGCTCAAATAATCAGTCAGCAATTAAGTCATCAGTCCATCATCAATTAGTAAGTCAATCAATCAATCATCAATCAAATGTATAGCTTCATCCATTTACGTGTTTAGACCTATCAATCAATCAGGCACTAGCAAGTCATCTTTTTTACATAATACTTCACATTGTCATTGAGTATTTTGGCATTAGATAACAACATTTCTCACAGTGTAGCTAATATGTGTGCGCACACTTCTGTCGCCGACTGTCGTCGCTTTCATCATGAACCTTCTTCAGCGTTTCTCGTTGTCGCCGCCATTGGCAGGCCACAATAATGCGCAGTGCTCATTAACGTTATAAAAATAATTGCTGTACACTTACAGACACACACACTCGCTTACACACACACACACACAGACACACACATACATATACCTCGCACACTCATTCACTTAGGGCTGTGAATTACGAGCCATGTGCTAAATTCCAATTAACTTGCATGTATGTGTGTGCGTCTGTATGTGTGTGGGAGAGTGTATGCGTGCGAGTGTGTGTGTGCGAGTGTGTGTGTGTGTGTGTGCTGTGCTTGGCCAAGGAGGTAATCGTCCAAGATGAAAAACGTAACCAAAACCAGCCAAACCGAGGCACAACAATATGCCATTTGATTATGTAAATTTATGCGTGTGTGTGGGTGTGTGTGTGCGGGTGTGTGTGGCACTTGACTTGTTAAATTTGCATAAGTTGTGTGCTCCTGCTGACGACCGAAATTATGCAATACATATGTGCAAGCCAGCAATCGTTTAGCCGCACTTTGGCCAACTCTCACTCTCCCTCTCTCTCTCGAGCACTCTCCCTCTCCCTCACACACACATTAAGCTTAGACCGTCATCAGCTGTTGGCTTGACATTTCATTTGCTCTGGCACGTGCAAGTCCTTTAAATATGCCTCCATCTAACTCTTGTCTAGGCTCATGCTGTCTCTCTCACACGCACCCTGGCGCATAGAGGTCAAAGTCTGTTAATAGCCTTGACTTTATGACTGCATAATACTTAGCTGCATTTCCATTTTGGTAACTCACTCTCTTACTCTATCTCACTGTCGCTCAGTTCGTCCTACTGAGTCTCTATCTATCTATCTGTCTCTCTCTCTCGGTCTCTCTCAGTCTGTCTAACTTTGCCTCTCGATCATTTTCGTGTTCGCTCTGTATCTCTTACTCTTTCATACACATCATTCAAGTGACCTGCTTCACGTGTTTACAGGGTATTGAATCGTAGTAGGAGCTCAACACATCAGACCTGTGTAGCCACTTTGACCTTCAGTGCTCATCAGATCTGTCAAAGACAGCGCCAAGACTTGATATGAACTTGAAGTTTTCCTTTTGCTCATAATCAGGGAGTTGTAGGAAGTAGTTCGATTCATGTACAGACCCTAAGCTAAGCAGCTGGACGCTGTCAACTCAGGTGAAATATATTCACGTCTGTGCGAAGTATGTTTCATCAAAGAATGCAGAGCCGGCCAAGGCTGTTAATGGTGCAGACACATTTCACGAGTCACGTGGCTTTACGTGGCTGTGGCACGTGCTGCAAGTGAAGCAAAGTCGCAGTCTACGTTTTTCAGGTGACTATCTCCTGCCCACCTGCCCGCCCGCCTCTCAGTTGGGTGTCAGTGACAGCAGTAGCTCTTGGGGCTCTGTCACTGCGAGTTCTGTTAGTCAAAAGTCGCAGCTGGGGGAAAAGGGAAAAGGGGAAAAGGGCGTCGCAATGGGGGAATGCAAAAAAGGGGGCCACACGTCGAGCGCTGGAAATTGGGAATTGGATGAAGGGAAAAGGAAAAGTTGTTTTGCTGTTTGCAGTTGCTCGCACGCTTGTGTTGTCCTTGTCAGTTGTAGCTGCCACGCCTCCTTGGCTGTTTCCTCTTTCCTTATTCGTTTTCTGTTTTCTTTTTTCGGTTGCTCCTCTAATGGCATGTTTTGATTTCGCTCTCAGCAATGCAAACATCATGCGAAGCCAGTCAAAGCAAATGCGATTCGTGTGGCATAACCGCCAGGCATACAGGCACGCACATCCGCACACACACACACGCACACACACTTGTGCACTCGTTGTTGTTGATAACATTACAGCCAGCTCTTCCGGCTACAGCTATGCCTCGAGCTTTATCCGTCTGTGCGACACGTGACGCGTGGCAACCAACCTACGTATCAAGAACTTACTACTATAACAGCTATAGCTGACTATTTTAACTAACTACGCTAACTAACACTCTTCTTCTTCTCTCTTGCAGAAATGGCTCTTCTGCTGCCTGCCGCACTCACGCGCAATCATCGAGCGAACGACAGCAGCGACAGTCGCCACAATCTGCGCACGCGCTATCGCGACTCCTACAAACACAATCGGGATCATGAGTGAGTAGCTAAAAGACGAAACGATCAAGAAGCTGTCTAGAGAAACAAACTATCTATACTGAGTACTTAGATATATATGTGAAAGTCATAGAAGCTCGTCTGGCTGGCAGAATTAGAAGAGAGGACTACACTCTTCACATCTTCATATCTTCACATCTTCACATCTTCATATCTTCACATCTTCATATCTTCATGTCTTCCTATCTGTATCTGTATCTAGTGCTTCTCTTGAGATGAACTCTTCTAGCTTAAAAATTCAATTCTGGTATTGAGCGTGATATAATTTTCCGTGCCTTGGATCCTTCTTTCACGCTTGATTTTGTTTAATTCCACGTCGCGATTCTAGCCGAAAGGTGTGTGCCAAATCGTTTTCCAAAGCCGCTTTTATGGCATTAGGTTAACGGGAGAAACTGGAGAGAAAAAATGAGAAATTTCAGTATTAATCCCAAATTTGTTGCTAGCTGTTCTGCTTTTTATGACTCGCGCGGCATGCAAACAACAATTTCATCTTGTAATGGGTAAGAAAGAGCGCGGGAGCGGGACATGGCGAGGGGGGGGGGGATTGAGAAAGAACATCAGCATAAGCGTCTGCAATAAAAATCCATCATAAAAGGCGCATAAAAATTGTTCGGTATAAAAATCCCCGCCTTGATTTGACGCGCTGTTAATTTTCGTCCTCACGAGCATTTCGCCTGCTTTGTTTTGCTGCCGCTGCTGCTGCTTCTTCTTGCTCCTATTTGCTTGTGCGAGTTGGAAATGGAAATGTTTATGATTCATGCCATTCAGCCACCAGCCACACAGACAGGTTGCGCAGCAATCCTTGACGCTAGCCTTGCCTTTGATGGCTTCTCAAATGTCCACGAGGCAAGCAATAGAACCAGAGGCACGTCTGACTTACAGATACCCTGTACCCTGCAGGCTAACTACAAGCCACACGGTCCTTTGGCCCCAGTCACTTTCCTTTTTCTTTCTCATACGACTTTCAGTTACCCTGTAAATTGAGTGAAATTCAATGAAGTCCTTCGCCTTGCTCTTTGGCAGCTATTGACTAGAAAAGCTTGTTAGGGATGTCCTGTAAATTGAGCAAGCCTCATTCCTATTGTCGCTTTAACTCTATCGCCCTTAGATACTCAGGTGCTCTATGATATGAACAGCTTAAAGATACCCTGTAAATGCAGCTAAACACACTTTGGCTCCCATACTCCAACTTTTTTTTAAATACAAAAGAAAATTATTTATAAGCAAGCAGCCTTAGGTATTCAGGGCAATCACAACTCAAAGATACCCTATTAATTAGCTCAAAGATACCCTATATGCTCGCATGGCTCACAAGTCACTATTCACGTCTAGCTCCGGCTCAGCTTATCTCTTCCCTCTCTCTCCCCCTCTCCCTCTCTCTCTCGCTCTCTCTGCCACAATCGTGCAAGTGACGTGGCTTGCGGGCGTGGCTTGTCCACTACCCACTTCAAATAAGCAAACAAACATCAATCACGTTCCGCATACGCCACGTTGTCCGTTCTATATTGAGATGGGCTCCTTCAGCCTTAGCTTCTGCTGGCTGCTGCCTGTTGCGGTTGACGTTGCCTTTACTGCTCTAACTGCTACGCTCCGCACTTATCGTCCGCCTCTCTTATGTTTGAGTGCTTCTCGCTGCTCATCAAAAGCCGTTTATTATGCTGCGCTTTACTTTTGTTTGCGAAATTAAATTAAATCCGCAATTTATTATTTTTTATGTCTTTTCCATTTGCTTTCAATTCGAATCTATTTGCACGGCGAGACGCAGAAGAAAACGTGCCGATTTGTAGAGCAAATCGATAGTCCCAATGCTTGGCCAAGGCCAGCGGTTAACCGCTAACGGTAACATATCATAGGAATGTATGGAATTTCTTGTGAATCAACAGAATCTCTGCTGTACATATCGATACATTTATCGATCACACTTGCACAATAATCACGCTCAACTGGATATAATTCAGAACTTGTTTCTCTACATTTCACGAAGTTGTTAATTTAAATTGCAGTCGCAGAATTTTTTTATGATTCGTTTGCTATCGATGTATATTGATCGATGAGACTTTCATATGCATGCACAAAGACCTCCGAGTATTGCCCATTCAATCTAATCTCACAGCAATTCAGGGATTCAAATTCGCTTAAGCATTCGAATGACATATTCAATGAATCCATTTGTACCACTCAAATGATTCAATTCAATTCGATAATTGATTTGTTTCGTTTTCATTTTTTTCGAGTGCCAAAAGCTTTTCACTGAGATCACATAAGCATGATGGATGAATGGAACTCATGAATATTTATTGCGCACAGCGATAAAAATCGAAATCGAAATCGTATTCATTCACGCGCGCACACACAAATCAATTCAAACTGAATCATAAGTTCCATCGCTCTCTCTCTCTCTCTCACACCCGCTTACTCTCCCTCTCTTTTTCTCCTGGCGAGTCGCACAATTCACTTGTCCAATGATTTGTTAACTAGCGACAAACTTTTATTGCCTCGTTGCTGATAGAGGGAGCTGCTGTTGCTCCACAAAAGGACCAAGGACAGGGGACAAAGGACGAACGGCACAAATTATGAATTATGCGCTCAAGCGCTGAGCAGCAGCAACAACAACAATGGAACTTGGCCAAAGAAAATAAATAAATAAATTACGCAAATAACAAAACAGAAAAACAAAATAAAAACCGAAGACTAAGAAGAAGCGAACAAAAAAGAGAAAGAGCCAAAAATAACAAGCAAAAAAATTCTCGAGCTCAGGCAAAGGCGAACAGCAAATGCTCTAAGTGAGATATGGGAGAAATAGAGGCTGCTTCAGATATGCACAACTAGCAGATACCCGTCCGTGAGCAGCTGTAATCAGTGCTAGCCTCAACAACATCAGCGCTCATTGAGATAAACGAGAGATCTGAGGCAAGGAGCACACAAGCCAAAGCTCTCTATTTAGTGAAGAGCAAGGTGTGGGTATACACAAGTTGGAAATCTTGGATATCTATAAGGGGAAGGATCAACAACGGAACAATGACAGTACGGAAAAGTAAAGCGAGGCAGGCAAAGAGATAGGACTAGCTGAACTGAGCTGTCGCTGCTGATCATAGAATGAAGCTTGACATTACAAAGCAAGCGATAAGCTCAACAGCCTGAAGAAGAGACCTATTCCAGACAATAGCTAAGCCAAATCATAGCCTGCTTGATTTCAATAGCTTTTTGTGTGCGCGAACTAGTTCGGCGCACACTCCAATACTCATACCTAATACCCATACTCGTACTCCACACTTCACACGCACTGAGTGCCACACACCCCATCGCAGGTTGAGCATGCTCTTCCTCGCTCGCTCTCTCTTCATAGGGTACACAAATAATAATTCGCCACAATTTCATTTACATAATGACAGTGCGAAGCAATTGCCGCGAAAAGAAATTACAAAGCAACGAAACGGTAATACACACGCAGCCGGAGCTGTGGGGTTGCACAGGATATGAACCTTTACGCACCCCCTGCCTACTCCAAGCGACAACCCCCGACAGCCGGCCGCCTCCCCCGTCGAATTCACACTTTGTTTTCTGTTTTTTGTAATGTGATAAATTTACAGGGCATCAGGGAAATCTGCAGTCGACAGGCCTTTTAAAATATAATAGAAGCAGACAATGTCCGCAGGCCAACGTCCCTTTCTGAGTCAGCGCAGCTCCGTTCCAGTTCCAGTTCCAGTTCCAATTACAGTAACAGTTAAATTTATAGTTAAAGTTACAGTTATAGTTACTATTATAACAACTTCAGGCGGAAGCAAAGCAAACAGGTCAACGGTTTCTGCTGCAGTGCAAGTACCAGTTCCAGTTCCAACTTCAGTTCCAGCTTCAATTAAAGTTACAGATCGAAATACACCTATCTATGGGCCTTTTAAAATAGACAACAAGACACACACTGGCAACTCTATTTCTAGTTCCAGTTCTGGTTCCAGTTCCAGTTCTAGTTCCGGTTCCAGTTCCAGTTCCAGTTCCAGTTCCAATCTAAATTCTAGCTCCAGCCGCAGTTCTAGTTACATCTACAAATGACAGCTAAATTAATAGCTTCAATTGCAATTCCAGTTCCAACTCTAGTTGCAGATTCTATGCCAATTCCAGTTCTAGCTCCAGCTTTAGTTGCTGTTCTAGTCATAGCTGCTATTACACTTCCAGTTACAGTTCCAACTCCATTTAATGCTCACCTACTGCTTCACCTGGTCTTGGGTGCGAGGCGACAATAAAACGTTTTAAGCGAAAAATCCCCATGAGGATTAGCTTGAACCGCATAAATTTGCAGGCAAACAGCAAACGAGTGAGACAGAGAGGAACAAAGAGAGAGAGAGAGAGAGAGAGTGATGGAGTGGGACGGAATTGCCAGCCTTTAAGTCAACTGAAAATTGAAGACAATGATGCTGCGAATTGACAGATTTTATGATACACACACATATATACATACACACGTATAGAGATATATAAATGTATATATATATATATAAATGTATATATAAATGTATATATATATATATATATATATATATATATATGCTAATTTGCATAGCAGGTGCGTCCACGCCCTCCACAGTTGAATAAAAGCCATAAAAATGCGTAAAAGCTGCTACTTTATTTTCATTAAACAAACGCAGCTGCCCACGTTTTATGCCCAGTTGATCTGTGTGTGTATCTGTGTGTGTGTATCTGTGTGTGTTGCCTGTGCTTTTGCAGACGTTCCAAGGGGCACTCCAAAGTCTGCCTTTCAAATTGAATTATGCACTTAATGCGAAGGACAAGGCGCAGCACACACGGCAGAGTGAGAGAGCGAAATGATGAAGAAGAGAGAGATAGAAAGAGAGAGAGACGGCTTAGGCTGAGCTACAGTTAGTGTAAACGCAGCTTAATGCTTTTTAGAGTCCACACAAAATGGATGAGAATCAACTTTCTAATTAGTTCCTAATGCAGTTGACTAACTTAATTACATTGAATATATATACATATAGATATATATATATATATTATATATATATATTATATAAATAAATATACATGGCGCTGACCAGGGTATGCACGACTAGCAAATACCCTGCTTAGTCAAGCAGTTGAGGTCACATACCCAATGCGTGCGTTTTGGAGTTACTTTGCTATGCATGGGCTATATGAGATATGTCACTATAAATATATAAGATAAAGAATGATGGACACAGTTCTTAGTCGTTAAGTTGCCAGCTAAATTATGAGAGTTCAGGCTCGAGTTCCAGCTTGGAGTGATTCCAATATAAAATATAAAAGAGAGGTCGCGACTAGTTCGAGTCAGCTGCTTCATATACTCACTATAGACAGTCTCTATGAGTTGTCATGGGCTAAAATCCGTTTCTTGATTCTGCCTTGAGAATTCTGACTCAGCATTTAGACTTAGACCTTTAAAATTTTCGTAGGCCGTCTGAACCTCAGCCATCCGCATGCCTAATCTAGTCTAGCTGCTTAAGCAACAACATGAGTTGCTCATCCTACTCCACATACTCTCTATATTTGAATTAGGTATAGTAAAGTCTTCCCGAAGTCTAACTGCCTCTCTGAGCTTGCTAGCCGAGATGCCTTATATCTAGGCTCTGGGCAACTTGCCCTCTCTCTCTCTATCCCTTTCCCTTCGCCCTTCTCTCTCCATCCTTTATAGGCTATAATTCAAAGAAACTTCCATTCATACGCCCCGTTGTACCGTCGTCTCATGCTCCATTTGCAGCTCTAATTTTAGCTGGCAGCCCCAGCAACCATCTAAACATTGTCAATATCAATTATCGTATAAATATATTCATAATTGTGTGTGTATATCTGTATGTCTGCATATATTATATGTCAAGCCAAGCGAACGGACATTGAACGGGATGGAGTGAAAGAGGGGAGGGGGAGGGGGAGAAGGAACAGCTGCAAGCTGAGCCATTTGCATTGCTCAGTCGCTTGAAAGTGTGCAACAAGATTTGCGCGAGCTGCTCAATCATCATTAAAAAGTTCGTAACGACGACAAAGCACAAGAAGAAGACGAAGATGAAGAAGAAGAAGAAGAAAGGACAGCCAGGCATGCCAAAGGACACACAGGAAAGCAGCTAAGCGAAAGCAAAGTCCAGCAAAGTCTTCGACTCCGTCTCCATCTCCGTCCCCGTCTCCATGTAGCCATTCAGGCGGCTCACTCAAGCGCCGCAAAGTGTTTCCTTTGCCAGGACGCAAGTCCAGTTGCGAGTCTCCGGCCAGGACTCGAGGGTCCAGTTCAATCCCACGGCTAGGATGGACAATGCTGTTGCCTGTTGCGCCGCCATTGACTAAATCCAAATTGAGATGTCGCCGCGTCGTTTTTCGTTTCCGGTTTTTGTGTGCGGCTGCAGGAAACGCAAGGCAGAGCGAGAGAGAGAGAGATAGAGTGAGAGAGGGAGAGAAAGAGAAAAATGCGAGGAACACCGCAAGCTGTGAGCCAACTTTGTCAAGCAATTATTTTTAGCAGCTGGAGTAGAGCCAGAGCCAGAGTCAGAGCCAGAGCTGGATGCCAATAGAAAGTGGGAATAAAAATGGGGTATATTAGCCTAGAGACAAGGTAGCTAATACAAGAAGAGCGAAGAAGAGCGCAAAGAAAAGAAGAGAGAAGGAGCAGAGAGAAGACAGAAGAGAGCAGAGAGCAACTCTCTTCTGTCTTCTCTCTGCTCCTTCGCTCTTAGAGGAGAGTAGTAAAGTGAGGGTATCTGAGAGTCGTGCACGCCCGTCTCGCGCAGTCGAAATTGTTTTTTATTTGTGTTTGCTTTTCATATAAACGAGTGCAAATACTTTTTTAAGTGCCTGTGTTACACTCATTGTTGTGGTTGTTGTTGTTGTTCGCCTGGCATTGACAGTTGTCGGCGAGTCCTTTGAAGTGGCAAAATATTTGACAAGAAAATGACTTTTTCTTAGCATATGGCATGGAACGAAGGCGGTTCTTGTAGCTGAAGCCAATTGGCAGAGTGTCGACATTTGACTTGACTAAACACACTCACTGCCTGCCACACAAGCCGCACACATGCCAAACACATGCCGCACACATGCCACACACGACTCGCCGCCTCGAAGACTTCTCACGCTCCCTTTCACCTTCGAGTTGGCGCTCTTTCAACTTGTTGCTCGACGCGTTTCAATTTGAATAAATAAAATTCCTCGAAGCGCTTCGATTGAAATATAGATATAACTGGCTCTTGCTCACATCACATGGAGTTTTCATAGCAATAGTAGCAGATCTATGTCTAAGTCGGGGTACAATCAGGCCGAGCTCTCATGATCTCCATTGCTTTCATGCTAGGGTCAGTCAAACAAGCAAAGAAAGTAAACCAAGCCTGAGCTCAACTCTATTAAAGCTGTGTTATATGAGTGTCATATACTGGGATTGCTTGCAAGGAAGGCCTCTGCCCCATGTCCTGCTCCATATGCTAGAGCCTAAGTAAGCTGCTGCTATATTCCCTTCTTTCGGGCATTTCTTTTGCATTCCTTTTGGTGATATCATAAATCGGAGCTCTGGAATGATATGATTTCAAAATTTCATTAAGAAATTGCCCAAAAAATGTATTCATCAAGTTCACGTCCAAGTTGAAGTCCACAAAAGTCTTTTTATGTCTTATTCCCAGCTTCGACCACTCAATGTTCTTCTTGTGGCACCGCCTCCCGCCCTAGCCTGCAGCAAGCAACGCCCCCCTGCCACTTGAGTTTAATTATGTTCTGCTGCTGAAGAGTCCTGTGCCATTGCCTTGTTTATTTTTATTGCTTCTGTGCGGCGACGACGTCGGAGCTTGCCGCCGTCAAGTTTTTATTTACATGCATTTTCTTATGTGTTTTTTGTTTTTCCTTTTCCTTTTCTTTCTTTTTTTTGGTTTTTTCAATTTACCTTTATGGCCAGATAGATAGAGGCTGAGGCAGACAACAAGACACACAGGACACTGCGTCGCCTAGCTGTGGGCCAAGTTAATTAAGTGCTCAGCTCCAGTAGAGCCGACGTCGGCATGAATTATATTTCTATCAGAGCGGCATTTGCTTTAGGTTTGATTTCAATTGCTTTTTGTTTGCTCAGCATACCCTGTAGTCATTTATAAATGGGGTTTATTGATTATGTTACAGACAGCAGCTGCTTGAGGCTCTTAAATCTCTTGCACATTGGGAACTCTTTCTTTCTTCGAGCATAACTCAAGAGCTTCGAGCGCTAGAAGTAACAAATTTGGTATGAGACAGCTCTTGTAGTTAGCAAATATCTATAAAACTTCCCTTTTTGATACATTGACTCCAGGCATAACTCGAGAGCTGCGATCTAGGAATACTTCCTTTTTTTTGACTACTCCAGTTCCTATGTTGCTCCAGTATAGCTTGGGAACTGTAAGATCCAGAGCTATCAAGCTGGGCTTCTAAAGTCATATGCTATATCATATCATATGTTGACATTAAAATGATATTCTTATCGTGCCACATTGCCTATAAAGTCACATCTTTATATAGAAGGCAACTGAAATGCTCTTTGCATTAGCTACAACTTGGCACTGAGCGTATCTGTGGGTTGTTCAGTCGCCATTGAAGTCGTGACTTCATTTTATATTTTTTTGTCCATTTTGCGATTTTGATTTCCGTGGCGTCAATTGTGAATTCGGATGCCTGGCTAATTTGGCGATTTGCTAATTGAGCCCTCGAGGCTAAGTGGACAAATATCCGCCCAACCGATTTGCCGCCGAGCCATGAGAGCAGCAGCGGCAGCAGAAGCATTTGAGGGCACATTTGAATTTCCGACGCAATTTCCGATGTCAACACCTTGACAGCTGTCAAACACACACACACACACACGCACATTTAAACACACACCCAGCGCCACTTGACAGCCGCCTCTTACCTTTTTTTTTCTTTTTCGCTCCCACACTCTCTCTGTTTATCACTCCCTCTCACATTCTCTCTCTGTGTTTTTATAGCGCTGCGTTTTTTGCGTAACGGAAACGGAAATTGTTAGGCTTAATAGACAGTTCGAATTTCCGGTTGACTAGCGACGCCTTTGAACTGTATAACCTAACTCTCTCTCTCTCTCTCTCTCTGTCTATCTCTCTCTCTCTCTCTCTCTCTATATCGCACTTTCAAATTTTTTTACTTACGCACAACTGCACAATAATCATTATTCTGTGAGTTCCTTTGTCTGTTTCTCTGCCTCTCTCCTTCTCTCTAACTGCCTTTGCTGATTATTTCCATGTCAAAGTTCATTGTTATGTTATAATACAGCTAATTTCTGCCAATCATTGAAAAATTCAAATGGAAAATGTTTTAAGTTAAACGCAATCGCATAGAGGAAGAGGTTTTGGCCTATTGTAAGGCATAAGGACATGAACAGAATATGATTAAATGGCACTGGGTAGACTTTGCGAGTGACTCCAAACAACCTTTGATTAGATGAGCCCAATCACAGCCTGTCCATACAAATAACTAATCAATCTCTTCCACTTCTTGCAGATACTGCGTTGAGTTCGAGGTCATCAAGGCATCCAAAGCCTGCCACAAGCTGCCGCCCTATAATCTAATGCTGGAAGGTAAGTAATTCGTTAGTTATCTGTAGTATGCCTTATGGACAATGTGCTGCTGCAGGTGATCGTATAACTGTGCGCTGCGACCTCGAGGCTCTGGTACAGGACAAAGATGCTGCGACTGGAGTTGGCAAGGCGAGCAACAGAGGCGCAACGACGACAACAACAACCACTCATAAGACTCCGATGGCGCAGCCATATCTGACCGATGAGGGCGAGGAGAACAGCAGCAGCAGCAACAGCAATGACAACGAGGATGACAACGAGGACGAGCAGGAGCAGGAGCAGGAGCAGGAGGAGGAGGAGGAGGACGACACCGAGGAGGATGATGCACAAAACATGCTCGAGCCCGAAGTAGATGGCGATGCGGAAACGGAAACGGAAACCGGGACGGCCAGCCGCGAGAACTATGGCTACAAGCACCAGCGCCCATCATCGCATCATTCACGTGCAGCAACGTCCAAGCGCAGCGCCAATGCTGTAGCGCCCATGTTGCCGCCGGTGCTGCAGCAACAGCAGCAACAGTTGCTGCTTAACTATCATTGCCGCGGCGAAGGACTGTCGGGTCGCACGACGCGCTGGAGCGCGCTGCCGGCGCCGTCATGTCGTGGCAAGTGGCTCCGCTTGACCATCGGCCCGCCCAAGAAATGCAACCATGCGCAATTCATCTTCGTCTAAGCAGCTGCTGCAGCAACAGCAGCATTCGCAGCCATCCAATAATATTATTGGAAAAATGTTCTTTTTTTTGATCTGATCGAGGACGTCAATATATATGTGTAGGGTATACGCGTAGTCTATGTAGCGAGTTCACAAACCCCAAAACCCGATCCCAAAACCCCATACATAACCCTCTAATTCCCATTGGGTAATAACCATACAAAGATGGCCGCCTGCCTACACCCAAACTGCGCCATCTTTCCAAACATATGTCTATACTCCTTCAGTTATTTATTCTTCTGCTGCCGCATTTAAAGGTCTTCTCCTTCTTTTCGATCAACAGCCAAGAGCCATTAATGCACACTTCCTCAAGTAGGCTAGTTTAGCTACTGATCAATGTTGTTTCGAACCTTTCAAAAATCATATTTTTTACTGTGAGTAGACAAAGCTTTTAATTAATTCTTTTCTTTAGAGTAAATCGTTCATAATTAAACAATTTTGCTTTAAACGTTTACATAAACAAAGGATATAAAAGGGTATCTGTGTTTCGACATGCCTAATAATAAACAAAATGTCTAGATGCTAACGCCGCAAAAAGGAACAAGCAATAAAACACTAGCACTATCTCTCTCTCTCTCTCTTTAGCATAGTAATTGCTACGACTCGAAGAGGATCAAAACGAAGGCAGAAAAAAGAACCGTTGTCTATTCCGGGTGTTGTTTCTTTGCCGTTGTTGTTTGCTATGGTAAATGACGTTAACTTTTTGCATTTGATTTGGGCTTTCCTAAAAAAATATAAGTAACGGCAGCATAGAACTTCATTGCTCGAACACCCAATGGGACAATGCCCAACAGTTGCTGCAGGCACGAAAGAGAATGAGTAACAAAACACTTACAACCTCTCTTTTCTTTGTATTCATATCATATCCAAGAATCATATCGCACGGCAGCTGTCCTTAGCACCCACCCCCACTCCTCACACACAATGAGAGAAGAACTCGCATATAAGTGTTTAAACTTTAAGACAGTTAATTAAGAAATCAAATACAGTGAATGTGTATTTTTTTTGTCTCCACATGCCCGCGCTAGCTATCTCTTTCTCTCTTTCAATAGATCATGCATAATCGATAGCTGAACAAAATAATATTTAAAGAACAAATAAACTTTTTCGGAATGCCGAATATTAAATACCCTTGCAGCAAACTACTCTAACGAGTTTACCCATTAGATGTTATAGTGATAAATTTCAATTAAAATAGTCCGATCGGAATCTCAGATCTTTCCCTTACTTACTATAATCAAAACTCCTGCAAGGCTATAAAGGTGAGAGTACAGTAGAAATGCGCTGTAAATGGAACGTTCATCCCGGCGAGCTCCTACTGCACCCCAAGTTGTAAATAGATCATTTTCTCAGACCTTGGCGTCTGGGAAATTTCAGCGGCAACTGAACAACAACTGATCGATAAGTCTTAACCAAGAACGAGAGATATAACTAACTAATAATATGATATATACCAATAAATATAATTATATTAGCAACCAACTCCCATGATCGAACGATATATATAGATATATCTATGTACTATCCCTAGAGATACTACAACAAAGTGCGTGACTCGAGCCCAAGCTTTGCTTGATCAAAACAGTGAACCAAATTGAACAAAGGTTCGTGTCCCGCACCCCCCACTATACTATTGCTAAACACGATATAAACTCGAAAAAAAAACCAAAAAAATTTTAGACAGCGCAAATAGAGCTTGTCCAATTGTCAATGTTCTCTCTAAAGCCCCAAGCTCCACTTCCAGCTAGATCTAAGCGCTATAAAAACTTCCCAATATTACAAATTACATACAGTCATAAATGTGAAAAATTGTAGTTATGTGACACTGTCGGTCTAGATACATATGTATATCACATTATATATATATACCCATATATATATTGATTACGTAATTACTTCAACACTCATCCATGTACGTGTCATGTCTAATCATTAGCCAACAACAACAATACACACACACACTTACACTGGTCCACAAAACAAGGAAGAATCAATTTCAAGTGCTGCAAACATATATCAGAGCTTATATAGCTATATAGATTCAGATTCATATTATCAAGATTATTAGAGCTAGCAAGAACTCCAATAAATTCATTGACTTGGTTACGAAAGCTTAAACCAAGACAAGTGCGTCCTTCCTGCTCGAAATTTTGTTTGAGTATTTCTTCCAGGCTTTCGTCAAGCCTTTCGTATGTCAGTCAGTTTGATAAAAAGGCGTAGATATCTATAAATGTCGATCCTATCTCTAAAGCAGCGCCCTTGTATCTTTCAGTCGGTACAGTAGAAGTTCAAATGTTTGCAGCGACTCTCAAACTGTTTCCATTACAAGCACTCACCTATACACACACACACACACACATTGAGAGATATATATCAAAGAGAACAAAACAAAAAAAATTAAAAAAATTTCCAAGCAAAAAAAATTAATAAAATAAACTTTAAGGCACATACGAAAAAACAACAAGAAATAAACAAAAATTAAATTGAATATTCCAATAATATATATGAACATAATAATGATAAATCGAGCATTCACAATAAAAAGAACAAAAAAATTATTTTGAAAAACAAAAATCAAAGCAGCGAGTCAGCCGAAGCAGACGAATTTGACAACTGGTTTCGGAGTTAAGGTTGGATGGAAGCGGGTGGAGAGGGGGGCGTGGCAGTGCACAGCTGATTTTGGATCGTTACCGTTTGACCCAATTGCGCAGGTGCGCAGAGAGGTAAGCGAGCTGTAAGTAAATGCCAGTTGCCGGTTTTCAAATTTCTCCCAAAGAAAAAGAAAGAGAGTGAGACTGACAGGGAGAGAGAGAGAGAGATTATGCGAGTTGAAGCTTTCAATTTTGGACTAGTCAAAGTCAAAGCTGAAATTGATTAGTCGCTAAGCAGACGCTAACCAAGAGAGACGTGGAAAACGATTTGGATAAGGAACATAATACCGTTAGCTATATATATATATATATATATATATATATATATACATATATATATATACGTGTGTGGTGCGTATAATTTTGTATTACAATGATTCATCAAGAAACCTGGCTGTCTGTCAGGTCTTTAGACATAACTGTTCTTATTGTTATTGTCTCTGCTGATGTTGTTGTTGCTGGCTACGAAGAAAGTTGTTTTGGAACATGTTAATTGTCTTTGGTGCGGCAACTGTTTAAAGCGGAATTTCTTTTGCTTTCATCTAAATGAAACGAAATTCATTTGTTCTTAGAGCAACGAGAAATAAGTTTCAACTCCATCAGAAAGAACATTTTTTTCGGGGTTGCTTACAAGTGAATTCAACAATCCAGGCAACAATAACAATAATTGTGAGAGAAACATCAATAGTAAAACTGTTTCTGGTTTAGTTTTCGAGGAGGTTCGATAAAGAAATATATCAGTATATATACATATATATATATATATATATATATATATATATATATATATATATATATATATATATATATATATATATATATATATATATAACGTAGTAATCTATCGATATTCTTTGGCAAATCATTGACTTGGTAGACTTGAAATATGTTCGGGTACATTCATAGTACATTCGGAGTAAATTCGGAGTAATTTCGGAGTACGTTCGGAGTACATTCGGAGTAAATTTATGTGCAAAGCTATGCATTAAGTTTTCAGCGAATTAAAAATTAATTGCAAATTCGGAGTAAGTGCGGATTAGGTTGGATGCAAATACTGAGTAAGCTCACAGAAAGAATTCGGAATAAGATTTTAGTAAATTCAAAGTGAATTCGGGGTAAGTACTTATGAATAGTGAACTCACAAAAATTCCGGAGAAAATTTGGAGTTAAATACAAAATCAAATAGAACTTAGTGAATTCCAGTAAAGTTTCATTGGAATTAAATTAGAGAAGTTTTGGAGTCAGAGTATATTTTATATTTTAAAAGTTAAACTTGGCTAAATCTGCTTACAGCTTTATTTATTAAATACAATAATTCAGAGTAAATTTGGTGTGGATTCGGAGTGAACATAAACCGCTTTCACCTGAAGCCTATTCTATGAGAAAAGTTCAGCATCATATATTTGCGAATGAGCTCAATTAATACCGTGCGCAGCTATACACAAATGTCCGATTCGGAAGGATCGCCGCTGGCGCTGCTGCTGCTGCTGATGGCGAACAGCATGGGCGGTGAGGCGCTGAGGCGCAACTTTGATGCGCGCCAGACGAGCGTCAACTCGAATATTCCACTGTGGAAGCAACGCGTAAGTAGAGCCAAGGCGCTCAGCCCGTCAGCTAGACTAAAGCAGCAGATCCATTGTCACAGGCCTGCGAGAAGTCGCCCAAGTACCAGAAGAACTCGCACTACAGCTGCGATGAGAAGGGGGACGTGAAGTGCCTGCCCGGCTGGCAGGGCGATCTCTGCCAAGTGCCGATGTGTCGGCGCGGCTGTGATCCGATGAATGGTAAGAGAGCGAACTCCAATCGAGACTCAATTCGACTTCAAGACCTGTGTTCTTCACAGGTTATTGCCAGCGTCCAGGCGAGTGCCGCTGCCGCATCGGCTACAGCGGCGAGCAGTGCGACAAGTGCATTCCGCTGCCCGGCTGCCAACACGGCACCTGCAACAAGCCTTTCGAGTGCATCTGCAAGCCCGGCTGGGATGGACTATTCTGCACAGAACGTAAGTCCCGCTGTCCGAGTTATCAGGTAGCTTTATTTACTTTACCACATCTTCACTTGCAGCCAGCTGCCGCAGCGGCTGCCACAGCACGCGTGGCTACTGCGAGGCGCCCGGCGAGTGCCGCTGCCGCATCGGCTGGGGGGGTCGAACCTGCAGCGACTGTGCCACAATGCCTGGCTGTCAGCATGGCACCTGCAACAAGCCGCTGGAGTGCAACTGTGAGCCTGGCTACACCGGCCTGCTCTGCCAGACAGGTGACTACTAGACAGGTGATGTCTCTGCTCTAGAGTATTTATCGAGCTTTATTATCTTGCAGCTTTGTGTGCTTCGGACTGCAGCAAGCAGCATGGCTACTGCCGCAAGCCAGGAGAATGTCGGTAAGTTAAAGTTAAAAAAATTCGGAATGAATTTGACTGTTAATAATCAATGCGCTTATCTATTCGACGCCATTATCCGAAGAAATTCATTTGCAATTCATTTTCAAGAATGGCGTCAAATAAGTAATGCTCTTCTTCGAGTCATAGCAAAACACATGCAAAAGACAGAGATAGACAGATAGAAAGACAACAATAGTGAACAATGCAGACAATGAAAATATGTCATGTCCCTTCAGCAGCTACATTATTTGTCTATTATTAGCTCCTTGCTTATGGCTGCCTGTACATTAAAACCGTAATCTCAAAGAAGTCGTTAAGGCAAAGCCATTGGCTGTTGCAATTGCAAAGATGGCGTCAATACCGACATATTTATATTTCTGTCACAAAATGACTTTAATTTATCTCCACCAGCTGCAAGGTGGGCTGGACTGGCTCACAGTGTGATAAGTGTTTTCCGTATCCTGGCTGTGTGAACGGCGACTGTGATGCACCCTGGGAATGCAATTGCCGTCCCGGCTGGGGTGGCATGCTTTGCGACGAAAGTGAGTACCATTTATACTCGATATATTTATGTTATAATTGTAAATAACTGCATTCTTTGGATAACAGAATTGAGCTACTGCGTGGACAATCCAAAGACCTGTGAAAATGAGGGCAAATGCATTTCGCTCAGCCGCGAGGATGGCAGCTATCGCTGCCAGTGCCGACAGGGCTATCTGGGCAAGAACTGCGAGATACTCGATGAGTTTCTGTTGACCTCGGTGGCACCGCCGCGCATTACACCGCCGCCAACCAAGCTCGAAATGGAGCTAGAGCAGGCCGCAGCTGTGCCTGATGATGGCAGCATAGTAGAGCAACCAACAGCAACAACAACAGCGACAACAACAACAACAATGGCAATGACAACAAGGAGCACAACAATGTTGCCAGACATTGGATTAAACGAGACCGCAGCAGCGACAACGTCAGCGACATTGGGGCTGCGCACACGTGTTGCCAACCACAATGCGTCTAATGAAGCGTTAAGCTATGGCAATGCAGCTGCTGATGAGGCGACAACAACGAGGCGTCCCATAGCAACAGCAACAACAACAGCAACTATAACAGTAAACGAACTTGGCAACAATGCAACAAGTGGGCCACAGTTCAGTGCACACAAGCAACAGCAGGCGTCAGCGTCAGCGTCGGCGGCAGCAGCGGCGACGGCGGAGGAGGAGGACGATGACGAAGATGAGGAAGAAGAGGATGAGGAGGAGGAGGAGGACGAGGATGAGGACGATGGCGATTATGATGAGGAGGACGATGACAACGATCAAATCATACCAAATATTATTTGAGAAATATGTTTTTTTTTCATAGATATATCAATATATACAAATATATATTTATTTAATAAATTATTTATTTTAAAGCGATATTTGGGAGTTAGCTAAACTTACGATAGCTAAACTCACGCTGGACTAGCCAATACCCTGCATCCGGTACTGAGCTGCTCTAGCAATCCTTATGTACTACTCTCCCCACACACACACATATATATATACAAATATAGATATATGCTTCTCCTGTTCTACCATCAGTTCCCTACAAAGTTCACGTGTGTAAACGTACTTCAAGATCCCTTCTATTTCAAATGCCATTTTCATTGAGGTACAGATGGAAAGGGACAAAATATCAAAACCATTAAAGAAACCTTAAAGCCTTAGCTGCTATGGGCTGTAATTAATACTTAACATAACTTCTTATTGCTCGATTGAGCAGGTGGATATAGCTAGATTAACTCGCTGATATTGCTCTAGAAAATATAAATATATATATACCCCAGCTACGGCCTATAGCTGGCCACTTTAACAATACCCAATATACCCTGACACCCTAATTGTACAGGGTATATAAGTCTGCAGTGTAAATCTGAAATAAAGACAAGATATTTGGATATATTGATATATGGTTTATATAGAATTTCATTTATTACACTAAACAATGAATTCCGCTTAACAAATTGTCAAAAAAAATCAATTTATATATATATTTAAGATTCTTAAGTTTAGCATTCAAAAGAATTGTACGAAAAATAGAGGGAAAAGAGACAATAAAAGGGGGGAAAATACTTGTATTGCGATTGCACGTTGTTGCTTAATTATTCAGATTTGCAAGGCGTCCGAAGCCGGCAAAGAGATAATGGAATACGGCTAGGATAGATCCTGCTCCCATATAGGTATATATATATATATAGATACAGGTATAGGTGTCGATATAGGTATGGGTACAGGTATAGGAATTGACATAAGGTAGACTTAACAAATATAAAAAAAAATTGTGGTCTTTATGTTAATAATAATCAAGATATATCCATATATATAGATATGTATATATATCTGCATATATATTCGAAATATTCGTTGCATTCTAGTTGAGCTCCCGCTTGTCGCGCTGACTGATCTGTGCCATGGTTATATATTGACGCACCAGCCGTGAGATCTCGTGCGCCTGCTCTGTCTGCACTCGTATAACACGCTGCTGCATCAAATTGCCAACCTTCATATCAAGGAAGAGGGCGCCATCCTCCGAACGAACCTGAAAGTCAGAGAAGCAGAGAAGGAGAGTTGAGTATGCGATATTTATGAATAGATAGATCAGTAGTAGATCTATAAATATATCAAGGATATGTCAAGTGACCAATCGATAAACAGATAGATAGATCGATAGATATATGCATGTATTGATGATCGACCGAGAGACAGATATTGAGATAGATAGATAAATGTAATCCTATGTTACCTTGCGCGTCGATATGACCTCCATGAAGCTCCAGTGCTGCAGGGTTTCGTGTGTGTTTGGATCCAAGAATAGAACTCCGCGTCTATTCAAGGCCAATATTAGATCTCGCCACATGGGACTGTGATTGTCCTCGACATGGGGCCCCGCCTCCTCGGCCCAGATGCGTTTCACCGCAAAGAAACTGCTGCCGAACAGTGGCCAGGTGGCGAGCACATTTAGAAATTGCGCCTTCACCTGCCCCGGGCTGAGATTGGCGACCTGCGGCCAAGCGGACTGCACTAGTCCTACCCATTGGGCCGGTCGTATTTCACGTATGCCCAACGCTGGCTTGGGCAACAGAAATTTGATCTCCTTCATGGCTGGTACATGGCTCAGATCGGCGGCGCGATGGAGCAGAGCCGCGATGCGCGCCATGTCGCGCACCATCTCTGGCATTGGCACCCCGTTGCCGGGCAGCTCGAGCAGCAGACCCTCGAGATAGTCGGGCGCCACCTGGTTGAAGAGCACCTCCACATAGAGCGGCATTGGCGCCGGTTCGCGCTTTAGTGCGAAGTGCCAAACGCTGCGACAGAATATCAAATAGAATGGCTGACCGGACTTGAGCAGCTCGGTGGTCACATCCAATATGTATTCGTCGGCGGCTAGTGGCATGGTGAAGGCATCGCCTTGCACGATGCAATACAGCGAGAATTCCTGCTGCTCGGCCTCCGATTCAACGCCCAGCAGAGCGCACAGCTCGGCAATGACGTCGGCCACCACAGTGGAGCAGCGTGTGTTGACCACACGCTCGGCACCACCGGGCAGTCTATAGATCTGTCTGCGCGCCGAGCGTCCGGCTGAGACGGCGGTCACCTCCTCAACGCTGGGCACATTTTTGCGACCGCCACAGCGGGCCGTTTTGCGCAGATTCGTTAGGCAGACGGCGGCGGTGCCATGGCACGAGCGACGCCGATCGGAGGCGGCAGATGTCAAATGTTCCATCAGATACGGACGCAGTGCGTCCGAGCAACCAAAGTAAGCGGCCAGGATGCTCAGCAAACGCCACGCACGCTGCGAGCTGTCTGGACAAGGCGAGCGATTCGCTGTCGTCTGCTTCATCAGCTGACAGTAGACCTCATCCCGCAGCGCCAAATACTTGTGACAATGCTGAAAGCACAAAGACATTAATAAAACTTCAATGATCAGCCTTAATTCACTTGACCTACCATCAAAACGGTGTAGACACATTTCACCTCGGTGAGCTCCGGATCGAGCGGTATGTCGCCGCAGTAGCGCAATATGCAATCGAAGCACTCCAGCGCCAACGGCGCCAAATCGTTAGGCAAACGCAGCAAGGGCAAGCGTATGGCATGGCCTTGCCACTTGACCAGCTCCGCATAGGAGCGATTTGCAGCAGACGACGACTGATGTCGTTCATGATGGCGATCGGCATCACGTAATTGACTGTGAAGTGAGGAGGAGAGCAACTGATTGGTTAATATGATATTCAAAATGGCGTTTCAGCAATAAGCTATAAATACATCATGTTCCGCCATCTTTGCAAGCAAGCAATTGTAACGGAAATCAACGCGTGCAAGACAGAGAACGAGCACTGTCTGTCTCTCCTCATGTGATTTGCCGTGACTCGATGAGGATCAAAAGAGAGGACGATAACTTAACAGTTATCTATGCGCACTACTTTGACTGCGTTATTATTGCTTTCTATGGCAAATGGGAATTTTTTTTTTTGCAAAAATGGCTGCACTTACTCGTTGCGGAAGTGCTGCATGGCGAACTGCAACAGCGAGTACTTGGTAACTGATGGAGGCGTGCCGCTGCCATTGAGTTCCTCCTGCAGCATATAGTTGCCATCTAAATCGTGATGGGATGTCTGCTGCAAATGTTGCTGTTGTTGCTGTTGCTGCTGCTGTTGTTGCTGTTGTTGCTGGTGTTGCTGCTGCTGCTGGTGGCCATTGGTCAGGGAGTTGGGCTGTTGACCAGCATTCGACTTGCGTGCCGAGTGCAGATAGCTTTGTTGTTTCATGAAGCGCTGCTGATCGGCCAGCTGCTGCTGCTGTTGTTGCTGCTGCTGGTGCTCCTCGACAGCATCGTCCAGCTGCAGCTGCTGCTGCTGTTGATGATGCAGCTCCACTTGCTGCTGCTGCTGCTCATCTTGGTCATTGGAGTGGGCATGTTCGTTGCGTCCAGCCTGTCGGCCCTCCAGACGCTCCAGCGGCACGTTGAGCGTTTGCGCAGCGGCGCGTGCGCCCGACGACAAAGTCGACGCCTTCGATTGTGACTGTGGAAGAAGAAGAAGAAACAAAAGATAAAGATGAAAAGTGCAACAATGAATGCAATTTGTTAATTGTCTGCGCCGTTGTCTAAAGTCAAGTCAACGGCTTGTGAAAGTTGCTGGGCGCCTTTTTGGCCAACGAAACACTTGACCAGCTAACCGGTCGCCCAGCCAACCGCCAAACGCCAAGCTCCAAGCACCAAGCACCAAGCCGGTTTGAATGATGTGTATGCAGTAAAAATATATAATATCATACAGTTGTTAGTACACAGTGAAAGCTCGCTAGAGCGAACACACATATCAAATGTGCGAAAAAGTTTTGGGCATATTAGCTGCGCGCAAGGCAGCTATATGAACTTGTCGAAAATTGATTCTTTACACACGCAATAAAGTTTTCGCTGCATCGGACTGAGATTGCCTAAGATGATCAGTGAACGAATGAAGCTCATGAAATTTAGATCAGAAAATTGGTCTTCAATATGCAAGCAAACAGCAGCTGTTCATCAATAGAGCTTTCACTGTACTGTTTAATTTTTTTGGCAACGAAAGTGTGCTTTTTACTTTTATTGCCAAATGCATTTGCTTTCCTTTCCATTCCACATAACACCCACACACTAAATAGCCGCAGAGCCCCGCAACCGCCACTGCCACTGCCACGCCCCCTTCGTAGCAAATTGTTGCATTCGAAGACACCCAAAAGAAGAGCCAAAAGAAAATTCATTGCACACGCTCAAAAGCGCATAAGCAACCACAACAACAACAACAAACAAGCCAGGTGAGTAAAAGTTGTTGTTGTTTGTTGTGGTTTTGTTGTGGTTTATGAAAGCGGAAATCTTTCACTAATCAATCATGATGTTTGGCTTAGTCAAACAGTAATTAATTATACAATTTCAATTTCAATTTCAATTTCAATTGCCACTTTTCAACACTGATAAGCAGCAAATGACCATGGAGGATAGATGGATGCAGATGGCTGGATAAAGGCAAATGGGAATTTGAATGGTAGACAAGAGGAGAGGGGAGACTTATCAGTAAGGTAGCTAGGATAAGAAGTTGGTCCAGCCAGAGATAAGAGTTTAGAAAAGACTTCGAAGTGCAGCTGAAGCGAACGCTATGAAGGAGGAGGAGGAGAACAAGAGCAAGAGAGCAAAAGAAGACGAGAGAACGAGAGATTAAAAAAGAGATGGAAGAAAGCATAAGAGGCGCAGAGCAAAGGTTTAGGAAATGTGTACAGAGGAAGGGAAGAGTGAGAATGGCAGAAGAGAAAAGCCAAATAGAGAGGAACTAAAGAGCAAACTTCCAGATAGATGATGCAGCAATAGCGCAGACAGCCAGCCAGCCAGCCAGCAGATAGCTGATGTGACAGAAGACCAGTTGCTGGAGGCTGTATTGAGAGACAGACAAACATTGAGTGCAACTGCGAATTCTTTTTACAGTTTCCCGTGGGCTTTATCGCTGTGCCAAATACTAAAGCAGAAGCTGACAAACGAGCAGTCAATAAAAGCAAAAAGAGAAGCAAAGCAAACAAATAGATCGCAAACGAGACGCACAAATGGAGGCTGGATCTGGTTTACATATATATCTGTACATATATACAGTACATATATATATATATATATATATATAGATATATGTTGCTCCCATACTTAGAACCGGGCACGCAACTGGGTCACATGACTTTTGCGTTTCTAGAGGGTCGCTCGAGTGGGCGTGGCTCTGCCCCAGTTGCTGCCACATGCGGAAAGCCAACAAAATAAAAACTTTAACAATGCGAAAATAAACTATTTAAAAACTTTGATTTGAAATATGATTTTAAAAGAGGTGAAGAATAAAGAGAATAGAGAGAGGTGAAAGAAAGATGAATAGGACAAGCGACAAACAGTAGAAAAGGAGCGGAGAAGAAGGCGGGAAAAGGAAAGAAGAGATGGGAACAAGAATAAATAAAGAAGGATGAATTAAAGAGAAGGAGAGAAGGCGAGAAGAAAAATTGACGAGAAAATTGCATAATGAGAGAAGAGGAAATGATAGGAAGGGGAAAGGAGTAGGAAAAGAGTAAGATGACAAACGCAGTACAACTAAACAGAAAAAAGTGATGGAGATAGAGATCAGGATACGCGAGAAGACAGCAAGAGAAGACCAAGAGATAGAGGGCGAGAGAGACGAGAGAGGAAAGAGGTGGGGCTAAGCAAACTTTCTTTTTAGCATTTACTGTTTAAAGCGTAATTTTTTATTTGTATTTTGCTCGAGTTAATTAAAAAAAAACAATTTGAAATTAATGCGCAACAGCTGTGTCAAAAGTAGAGAGAAGAAGAAGCAGACGAAGAAGAAGAGGCACAGCTGGAGCCGTGGCTAAAGTGGCTAAAGATGCAATTAAACCCCTTTTACCATACGTAGAACAAAAGAAGCGATGCTACCCGACCCGGCCTACAGCAATAAGAGAAAGAAAGAAGAAGAAAGAAATGACGACGCACGAAATGTAATTAAATTATTGAAATCAAATTACAGTTAAATAATAAGCAGCAGCTGCCACGGCCGCCGCTGCTGTTTCTTCTTCACGTTTCGAGTGGCACGTAAAAGTATCTCGGCATCTGGTAAATGTATCTCTCTTGGTATCTTTGTGGGTCAACGGTTTATTTCTACTGCGGCTTCGTATGTAGTTTAACGAGTGCTCAAATTCTAGCTTCAGCTTACTTTTTTGGCACTTAAACAACCCCTCGATCCGAAGCGTAGCATCCGATGCGCTTCACATGCCACCAGATGATCCCAAAAGCAGAGAAGAAATATCACGATTGCAGAAGAAAGTCGAAACGATTCTAGAAATCATTCTGCTAAAGACTCTACTGTCAAAGCTATTATCGATATATGCAATCAAAAGGACTTTGACTATCGAGATGCTTCGATATCTAAATATTGTAACTATTTTATGGCGTAAAAGCAGTGAAGATCGATATTTCGATAGCGAAACAGTTTCAACTGTCGATATATAGAGCAATTTATATAAGTTAAGAGCTATTATAAGAGTGATTGGTCATTAAACTCTAAATAAGCTAGCGATAACTATCGATATAAACATATATTTTATAATTGATTTGCTTTAACAATTAACCTAATCATATATTGATAAAAAAGTAAAAGAGCAACAACTACTTAAGTTTCAATACCAATAAAATAGCGATATATATATATAGTTAGATGTGTATCGACAGAGAATATAAGGGCAACGATATATATTGGTATAGTCAAACGGACTTTATACCAATAGAGATATAGCCACCGACAGCTATGAATATAGACATAGTTAACGATGGCTTGCCTCATGTAGCAAAGCAATGACTATCGATAAATCGATATATGTCAAAAGATAACATCTACTTTTTAACTATGTTTGAGGTTTACTTTCAGTTTCATCAAACACAAACAAATGAGCTCCACACTTCACCTGCGCCGAATACGAAAGTGAATATTCATCTCGATATATAAATCGATATATCAGTTATGTATATGCGTATGTATTTACAGATCTAACAGCAATTGTATTGGGCAGAGTTGAAAGACGTTGTGAAGCCCAGCAGCTGCACCAATTCCAATCGAGCCAGACACAAAGAGACGTCGCAGCTGTTGTATAATCGAGACCTATGATCGGGCAGCCACTGAAAGAGCAGATGAAGATGCTGTAGCTGCAGCCAGATGATGTAAGCATGTGGTTCAGCTGGGTCGCTGGCCCTCTGTTTGCTAATAATGCGATTATGCGTTGATTAACTTAACCGTTAGCCCCGACACTCGCCGCCAAACTGTAAAGAGCTCTCTTTTCTCTTCTGTGTCAGCTTTCCTCAGCAGTCGCAACTTCATTTGTGCTTATGAAACGACATTGTGAACATTTCGAGTTCAACTAAAAGAGTTTCTGTTATCAGCGACGTGACTTGATCTTTTGCCTGTTGATCTTTCACTTGATGAAGTAAATCATGAACCAGTCTTAGCAGCTTTCGCGACATATGATAGACGATATAGATATAAATTATATTTCAGAGTGTCATGTGTAGAGTTATATACTAACCACACGAGTATATAACTATCTGCTAAGCTATCCGTCTATCTATCCATTCAAT
This sequence comes from Drosophila hydei, assembly GCF_003285905.1. Lineage (NCBI taxonomy): Eukaryota > Metazoa > Arthropoda > Insecta > Diptera > Drosophilidae > Drosophila > Drosophila hydei. The sequence goes on along the minus strand of NW_022045716.1, from coordinate 703,386 downwards.
TATCCATCCATCGATCAAGTAATCCATCTATCATAATCCTTCAAACGTTCATGCTCAAGATTTGTATTAGAATTTCATTGAAAACTTCCAGAATTCCAGCTAGGAATACTTCAAGGCAAGCATATTCATGCAATATATCCTCTTAGCACAGATGGAATCTCCATATATATTTTCTGAATCATTGGGCAAAGCAAAGACCTTACCTATAACTGGGTAACTGGATGAAGTTAGAGTCTAGAGTCTCGAGGGTCAAAGATATATTACTTAGGAGATTCCATATACTATTTGCTCTACTCCACAGAGTTGTCCTTGCCTATAGAGCTCAGCTTATTGTCTTTCCTTATCTATTATCTCAATAACACTCCTCATACTCTCCGAGCATAGAGCGAAGTGTCTCAATGGACTGAATTCAAAAACCCCTCTGCCTACCTCATTGGAGTTCATGGTCTCGAAGCGTGCCAGAATTTCCTTGACAGATATTTTAGACTCCGTTGGCTCCTCCAATATCGTTTCCATGCGACTGACCGAGCCGCTGCTGGCATTGCTGACGCGTCGCGTCTTATTGCCCAGCATGGGCAATGGAATGGGTATGGGAATGGGCAGGCTGATGGCGCTGGCTAGGGCCATTGCTGCAGCATCATTCGGGTCCTGCTGCTCCTCATTTCCCACATGCTGCTCCTTCTCGTGCTCCTCCTGCTCCTCCTCCTCTTCATTGTTGTTGTTGCTGTCTCTTTGGTTAAGCCGCAGCTTATAGTTGAGCTGCTCCTCGAAGCAGCACTCCTCGCACAAGCTGCCATTGGCGCTGATCGTTGAAGTTGCACCACTGCAGCACTTGTACACGATGTCCTCCTCAACGCTCCACGCATTATCATAGTCCAGCCCAGCTGCGGCACCACCAGCCGCACCACCGCCACTCGCAGCAGCATTCGAGTTGGCCAACTCCAAGCAGCATTGTTCATTGAGCTCGCGTATGCTCTCATTGGTCAACTGATCGAGATCGCTGCGACGGTGCAGCTGCAGCTGCTGGTGGTGCACCTGCGCCGCTGTGGTGCCCGTAATGTGTGCGATTTCAGCATCATCAGAGTCCGTATAGAGCAGCTCAGGTTGCTCCTCCTCGCAGCTATCCTGGTCGGTTAGATTGTTAAGGGAGTCGAGTGAAGCGCATTTCTCAGCTTCACAAACGTCCTGCTGCACCGCAACCTCCTGCTGCTGCTGCTGCTGTTGCAGCAGTTTAAAATTGTTAGCTTTATCGTGATGCATTTTGTGTATAAGCGACTCGACTTTGTTCACAATGCTGCTGAACTTATGTGGCACGCTGCCACCCGCATTGCTGCCACTGTTGCCGCTGATTGACTCGTGTGTCCTGGCCTCGCAGGACTTGCTGCTTCTAACGCTGTGCGACATGTTGCTGTTGTTGTTTTCTGGCTTTTCGTTTGTCCGAAATTCCGAGGCGGCGGCGCGTGCCAGTGAAAGTTGTTAAGCCATAGAGCACAACTGGCCAAACTACTGCACGATCATCATGAATGCTTCACTATATTATTTACACACGCACACAGCTCGAGCCAGAGAGAGACACTCGCGCTGCCTGTTGATTTCGTGTAAATACGCTGCGTATACGTGATTTTCAGTCACTTTTTTAGCCACTTTTTTCTGTTTGCAGTTTTTCAATTTTCGTGTCAGACCTGAATTTAATTTGATTTTTAATTTGCCTTTTGTCAGGCTGGCTTTTCGCTGCCCCCTGCCACCTGTCGAGAAGCCATCAAAAATTTGTTCAAGCCACAAAACAAAGCCAAAACGCTTGCAATTATGGCAACTGTTGCAACAGGATGCTCAAAGCAGTTCATTGAACTTCCACAAACCAGTCAACTCAAGCTGATTCAATGTTGAGCTAGAGCTAACAAATTTTGCAACTACAACATAATAGAATAAAGAAGTCACACTGCTCCCTCTACAAGGGTTACTAAGCTAAATGAGCTAAGGCAAAAAAAAAATCTGATACATCATTACATTTTATTATAGTCTTTCTCTCTCTCTCTCTCTCTCTCTTTCTCTCTCAAACGACAATCAACATGCCAAATTTTAAAGATCTAGCTCTAATACTCTTTATATTATGCCTCAGGAACCAAGTCATAAGTATCGATATTTATCGAATTAAGGCACATACTATAAGATCGATGTGAATGTTATTTCTAAGAGAGACTATTTATATTAGCTAGTTTACAATATCCATAGTCAAATATATCAATGTTTATTTGGATAAAGTGTAACTCTATAGAGTGTCGTGTCTCAACTTTCAAATGCTGCAAGGCACAGTCAAGTGAATAACTCGAAGTTGGGTCAAGTAATAATTTGAAAGCATCGGCGGGCCACGTTTGTGCCACAAGGAAATCGAACTCAAGTCAAAAAATATGTCAAACTAACGCCAAAGACTATAAGCGGAAGACTTTTTGGCACTGAAACGTGACTATAAGGCAAGCAGTAGTCTTCACTAAGACTAAGAGGCAAAGAGCTGCAAATTGTGAAGTTGGGCATTGACCAAGTGATCGCAACAGCTTAAGGGCGCCGGGCAAGCTTAACAAAAGCTATAGAAACACATATACACATGCCAAAGAGAGCTGCCACAGCGATCTTCTTGAGCTTCAAGCTATTGATGGAATGCCCCGCCACAACAGACCGACTTGCCCTATAGCCTATGCGAGCGATCATTGCTTCAATTTCCCTCAAAGGTCAACTGTGATCTGCTTGTAAGTCCTGCTGATCGTCGTTCTAAAGCTGTGCACTTCGCTTCACGTTAGAAAACTAGCTGAGCTTGCTGATCGTAGACTAATCATATAATTTATGGATCAATATTTGCTTAGTCAAACGTGAGCCAACTTCAAATCGTTGATCCTCGATCGAAAATGTTGCTTTCTGCACGATTTGCCAAGCACTCAGCGGACTTAGATATATGAAATGGACATTGTTAACTACTTTTAGCAACTGTTATAGGAATATATATAAATATATGGCAAATATCATTTCCTAGCTGTAAAAGCAGCATCATTTTATTGAGAGCACGAAAGAGGCAGATTCTCAATGCACAAAAGTCAATTTAAACTGATTACACTGGCAGCAAAACGTAGTTATATATCTAATAACTATCTCTGAAGATATCTACATACACTTGTAATATCTAATCTTTATATGGCTATGATTTGGCATTCGAAATCTTTGGGCTGAGGCATCGAACTGTTTTCGTTATTGGGTCAGGCACATAGAACAGCTAATGCACGATACAAAATAAAACACACTGGGAACAAAAACTTGGCCAACAGAAAAAAAAGGTAACAGCAAATAAATCTGTATGAATCTGAAGAATTCGAATATCGACGAACGTTTCTTTTTTTTTGCTTGAAGAAGCGCGCCGCGTGATGCCGTTACCGAACGCAACTGAAAACTGGGCAGAAACTGGTCAAAAGACCGACTTGACCAATACCGTCAGCCTGAAGAGAGGCAGAGAGTGAGAGAGTCTCCAAGAGACAGAAAGAGAGAGAGAGGAGAGAGTGAAAAGTGCAGCAGGGCCAAGCGGAGCGTAAAACTTCAAAAGAGACCGAGGCAGAGACACAGAGGGAGAGCAAAGACTCTAAACGAGTAGTGCAACAGCTAGAGGTGTGCGTGTGTGTATTTGTGTGTGGCTAACTGTTTTTTATTCGGCCAACAGTCTCGAGCAGGTTTTGGAGCTAGCGCCAAGATTGGCGTTCGACTAGTTTTCACGCATTAAACTGAATTAAATTAAAATAACTTAAAACGAGCTGAACTCAAAGAAAAGCAGAAAACGCTGATCAAATTGAATGCGTATGAGTGAAATGGAACTGTATATGTGTGTGTGTGTGTGCGAGTGTGAACGAGTATTGAGACAGTCAATCAGAGCGTATATGGTCACCCTGATAAAGAGACAGACAGAGAGGAAAGAGAAAGACAGACAGAGCCAGACTGATATGCTGTGATTAATGAACGCGAATGTGATTTATGTGAGCGAGTATCAGGCAGTCAGTCAACGAGTATGGCACGTACATGGTGACACTGACAGGGAAAGAGAGAAAGAAGAGGGAGAGAGAAGCAGACAGACTGATCTACTGATAAATGAATATGAATGCGAATGCCAATGTGAAATACGAGTGCGAACGAGTATTAAGACAGTCAGTCAATCACTATAACACATATATGGTCACCCTAACAGACGGACATGGGCAGCGCGACCGACGAAGCAAGTCCACTGAGCTTCAAGCACGCGTGTAAAAATGCGAAAACCCAAAGAGTTGAGAAGGCCAACAGAAGAAGAAGAAGAAAAAGTAGGCGAAGCAAAAGAAAACTGCGAGTGAGGGCGAGGAAGGAGCAGAAATACACACAGAGAAATTACATATGTATGTACATAGATCAAAGTAAAGGTCGGTTACAAGATAATAAGACTCTCTCAGAGCACAAGGAAAGGTGGGATAACAGACGAGGAAATAGGCATATATTATATATATTTATTTATATATTATTTATATTATATATATGTATTTCAAATAAGAATACCTCATGCAGTATTGCAACAGACTTTGCTTTCGATTGCATATCAAAGCTTATCAAAGAGAAATAAGTAGACATAAAGAGAAGAGCAATATATAGAATCGCAGAGGATACAGATAAATAATATTAAAGCTCTGCTAGAAATAAGAAGAGAGAAAAATAATGCGAGAAGTGCAAAAAAGCATTAAGTGCAAAAGAAACAAAGGCAAGCTCCGTCTCTGCTAAGCTCTGCCACAATAAAGCTCCAACCGAGACTACTTTAGATATCAAATAGGACACAATCAATACAATGGATCAAGCGCTGTCAGCCACGCAGCTCTTAAAGCCTTTTCGCTTAAAGTTCATTTAAATAGGGCTTAAAGCTGCCACCAGCCATCAAAGCTAACTGTCAAAGCTTTCAATAATTTTGCATGCAAAGTGCACGGAATTTGTAATGAGAGAAACGAAAGTGAAGCCAAGAAGGCGCGACTAGCAGATACCCTACAAGTTGTCAGAGAAGATAAGCCTCATATACCAGCTTACCAGTGTTGGTAAATCAACTTAGATGAACTACTTTATGAACAATCGTTCGTGAACTAAATCGTTTATTATATTCATTAGTTCCCTGAGTTGTTCAGTTGTGCAGCTCGACAGCTAAAAGGGCGAAAAGCAGGCGTGGTTCATGAACAGCTAAAAGAACCAGTCGTTCATGAACCATACAGTAGTAACACAATATAATAATAATAAGTGTTTCTAATGGACTATGTGAACTAGTTCATTTAAGAGACTAGCTCATGCCTAACGATAGGAGCTCTTAGTGAACTAGTTGAGTAGCTCAAAAGAACAGCTCAATGGAACTAGTTGCTTCTTAATAAGTGAAAAAAGCAGAAGTTCGTGCATGAATGACCAACTCTATCCTAGTTCATTAGTTCACTCGATCTTTGTCTGTTACAAATGAGTGCATAAGACCAATATACCCCGTCTGATTAATTCTGTAATAGATCATGGCTTGTAGCTTACCTTACGGAACTCCTGCACAAAGGATGTGATCATCGTTTGGATGGCCGCAGCCCGAGTCGCATGCAGCGCCAGATGCTTCCCGTTGCGCAGATTGAGCTGCAGAGCGGCTGGGCGTGGCAGGGTAACAGCATTCTGTATTTCGGCAAACGATATGGCCTGAACGACAATCAAGTAGTCGGCGTCACGCCTAGCCAAATAGAGGCCGCTGTGCGAGACGCCCATGATGGAAACATCCGGATAGAGAGGAGCACCCTGGACAGCGAAGAGCCGAGCGAAGTATAGAGGCCAGTCCCGGGCCATATCCACCAGATGCCGCTTGACCAAGGCGCGCACCTGCTGCCCACGAGCAGCTAGGGTATCCACGCTCACGCCATGCCCGTGCAACATATTCAGGGCAGCGTTCTTCTCTTGGGGCGTGATGCGCAGGCAGGGCGTTACGCCAAACACATCGCTCAGCACCTGAGCGAACAGCAGATCCAAGGCGACAGGCGGCCCGATTGGCTCGTGCGGCTGAAAGACTTCCTTGCGTACGCGCAGCTTCCATGGCACCCGGTTGTAGGTGAGGCACGCACTGACAGTGACATTCGCTGTGTTGGCCAGCGGCGTCACTGCTGCTGGCGGTGGAGGCACTGGAGCTGGCACCACGACAGCCGGCAAGCTGGAGTCGAGTGGTTCCTCACGCGCCGAACTGGCGGAGCTTTTGCGTTTGCGTTCGTGTTCGTATTTCTGGGCCATGTGCGTCCGGAAGGTAGCAGGCGTGGAGGCGAGCGACTCTCGCTCCCTCTCCCGTTCGCGCTCCCTCTCCCTCAGCTTGGCTCCGGTGTTATCCATGCTGGCCTGAATTATTCTGGGCGGCGCTGGCTGATAGACCTTGTGGCTCTCCTTCTCGCGCTCCACCTGACGCAGCTCGTAGAGACGTTCGCGTTCGCGTTCACGTTTCTCGCGCTCCTTTTCACTGCCGCTGCCCGAGGCTGGACCCTCCACTTCGGCACGATCCCACACAGATTCAGAGTAGTCCTCGCGATCCCTCGACCGACTGCGGCTGCGCGAACGTTCACGTTCGGTCTGCAGCTCCTGTTCCCAGGCTGCATGCGATGACGCCGTCAACTGCTGCTGCTGCTGTTGATGGTAGTGCTGCTGATGCTGCATCTGCAACTGCTGCTGCTGCTGCATCTGCTGCTGCTGCTGCTGCTGCATGGGCTGCCTGACTGCGCCGAATGTGTCCCGCTCTTGACGCTGTATAAAGGCCGGCACGTGCTCCTTTCTGTAGTCGGGCTCCGGTTCGTTGAGCTCAACGGGCGGACTCTGTGGTGCCGGCGGTGGTGCAGGCGGCGCCATGCTGGGCGGCCTTATGGGCGGCGGTGGAGCAGGCACATTCGGCGCCGGCGGCAACAGCACGCCCGGCCAAGCATTGGGCGGTGCTGGCACTGGCATCGGCGGTGGCGACAACTTGCCCTCCATGCGCTCGATTTGAGTGCGAACTGTGGGCAAGGCCTCGCCGGAGCTGGAATTCGCATTGGCGCTGGCAAAGAGTCCGCCCAGCTGCTGCTGCAGCATCAGTTTGCGTGTATCCTCCAGCTTGGCCGGCGCTCGCTGCTCCGACTTGTTCGAGACCGTGGAACGCACCGAATGACCCGCTGTCACCTGCTCCAAGCGCTGTCGCATCTCCGAGCTCAGCTTTAGCTTGCCCACGCTGCCCGGTGGCGGACGATCGGCGCCTATCTCGAAGCTCTTCTTCGCCAGCTTCGTGGCTGTAATTGTGGTCGTGGTGGTTATAGCCGAAGTGGTTTGCATTTGCTGATGCTGATGCTGATGCTGATGCTGATGTTGTACAGCATCCTGCACATCTCGTCCATTGCTCTCCATTCGTATGCTGCTCCGCATTAGCTGCGGTGTGGGACTTTTGCTAGACTCGATTTCGAACTCCTCCCATTCGATGGCCGTGTGCTGTTGCGCTTGGGGCGTTGTTTTCCTCTGCTGCTGACGCAGCTTGAAGGCAAAGAAGTCCTCCTCGGTTTGGAACTGCGGCTCACCCTGCGGCGGCGGCCAGCGCCACTTGCCAATGCGCACCGTTTTCGCTCGGCCATATGGGTCCAGGAAATGTCGCGTTTCCGACGGATCTTTGCACTCGAGCGGTGGCGGCATTGGCGGCGGTGGCGGTGGTGCCGGTGGCTGCATGCTAGACGTGGCCTCCATTACCAGGCTACTCGATCTGGTGCTTGTCATAAGCGTCGTTGTCTTCAGCCTCAAAGGCGGCGGCGAGATGGGCGCAGCTGGCGGCGAGCCACTGCCATTGCTGACATTCGAATTTGAATTGGCATTCGCATTGGTCGTAGCATTGGCTGCCTGCTGGCTGAGCAGCGTTTGCAGCGCCTGATTCTGTGCGAGCAGCTGCTGCTGTATCTGCAAGTTCTGTGCCATGGCTGACTGGAGGAAGGCGCGTTGCACCTGCTGCTGGTAGAGCGAGGCAGCCGGCACGGCGTCCGGCTCTCCACCTGGCAGCTGCATCAGCTGATGTATCAAGGGATCTGCAGCACCTGCTGGGCTATGCTCAGTGCTGCCGCCGCCCTTGATGCAAGCCCCCAAACGCTCCTGGGTAGCAAGTGTATCTAAGGACTCATCGAGAGAGAGGTCCAGGAAGTCCGCAAGATCGGACGAATCCTGCTTGAACTCCTTGTCGTGCGACTTATCCTCACTTTGTTGCGGCTTCTTACTGCCTCCTTTGATGCATGCCACCAGCTGCTGCTGTGAGGCAAGTGTGTCTAAGCCATTATCCAGGGACAGGTCAATAAAATCTTCCAGGTCGGAAGAATCCTGTCTGAACTCTTTGTCGTCCGACGGATCCTCTGATTCATTCAATAGCAACAGCTCATCTATAAACTCTTCCAGCTCTTCTTGATCCTGCTTGGCTTCCGATGCTTCATGTGATGAATCATTCAAAAGGAGCAGCTCATCTATAAACTTCACAAGTTCGGCTTGATTCGGTTTAGATCCCGTGTCATCTGATAGATTTGCCTTGATGCAGGACACCAGCTGCTGCTGTGGGCCAAGCCTGTTCAGCGGCAGCAGCTCATCTGTGAAGGTCTCCGCACGTCGACTGCCACGTATGCTGGCGGCAAGGGAGCGAGCATCGGAGAGCTCATCCAGTGAACCGTCGAGCACTGGACTAAACAAATCATCGAGGAATTGATCCACATCGGAGGCCTGCGAAGGCACGCGCACGCGTCGCACATGGGAGGCCAAAGAGGGCGCCTCACTGGTGTCCGACATGGCCGAGGAGCGCGTCGCATACTCCGACTTGTCCATGTTATATTTGCTGGAGTGCGCCGAGCCATGTGAAGCAGCATGTGACCGGCGTCCGGCATGCTGAGACTTTTGATAACGCGGCGCTGACTCTTTGCCCATGGGAGCCAGACGCTCAGCCGAATGATAGCGATCATTCAGGCGGCTCTCCGAGAGACCCAGCGCCAAGGTGTGTAGCGGCGACTCCTGCGAATCGCTGTCGGGCAGCGGCAGCTGTTGGCTGCCCATGTCGGAGGCTAGCAGGTCATCCAGCGACTTCGAACGCGACTTGGACTGAGCGCCAGGCAGCAGATGCGGCGTAATTGGCTCCTCTGTGCGCTCGAAGTAGCGTTCGTTCAAAGCAGAGCTGCGCGAGAGCAATTCGCGGCTGCTGCGACGTTGCGGCTGAGCGGGCTCCTCCTGCTCTCTTTGCTGCTCCCGCTTGGCTGCTGTAGTGGGTGGTGCAGGTGGCGGCACGCCGGGCCTCTTCACAGCCTCCGGCAGCGAGGTGCGTGCAAATTTCGCGCCGGAACGCAGCAGATCGCTGCGTGGAGCTGGAAAAGCTGGACACAACTCCTTCTCGGCAATCAGATCCATGACGTAGTCCAGGCCACAGCTATCCGTCAGCTGCTGGCCATCATCGAGTACCAAAGTCCAGCCACGACTAGCCACTCCCAAGGTAGAGACAGCCAAGGCAGCGGCCTCCTCGCAGCTAGTCCAGGAGTCAACAGCGACCGTTTGGCTAGCCTCGTCGGGCAGCGTCAAAGGCAAAGCCATATCGCAGCCACGCGACAAGGCGCGCCACTCCAGCCAGGCGGGAACGAAGCTGCGGCAAGCAGCGGCGCCCGATGAGCTGCTTTGCTGGCGCAGCAGTTGTCTCTGCAGCATCTGACGATCGCTGGCTGGAGCTTCATCCGTGACAAACTTGAGCAAGTACTTGCTGAAAGCCGGACTTGGCTGGAAGCAGCACAAGCACTGCCCGAGCAGCTGCCAGAGGCGCGCCGACACAGCCGACTCAGCGCCATGCAGCTGATTGCACAGCTGCACGAGTATCTCATCACGTAAGCCGCGCGAGCTCAGCGCCTTGTGCACAATGTAGTCCGAGAGTAACTTCTCCTTGGCACCTTCGCCCTCTAACGCCTTGTCGCTGCTCCAGCGCAAGATGAGCTTGAAGACAGCCAAGGCATCCTGAAAGTCCTGATCCCGGGAAGCAGCGCGCGTCAATAGCGGCGCCGTAATGGGTTCTCTTCGCGGCTGCAGCCGCAAGCCATTGCAGTAGACGCTGCTGAATTTGCCAAAGCTAAACTGAGCCAAGTCTGATGGCAATTGGGCATTCGCTGACGGCGGACCTGGCACAGTGCCGAGCACTTTTACCAAGTGGCGATCGCTGTGCGGCGGCGTCCAGCCTTGCAGCTTCGAATAGATGAAGGCCAGCTCGGCGGGTATATCCAGGTAGCTCAGTTGGCTGCGCTCCAGATTCGCCTGCTTGGCTTCACGTGCCTCGCGCGCACGCTGGGCTGCCTCGCGCGCCTCCTGGCGGCGGCGGTGATCGGAGCGCAGCTGCTGTACATGACGCCGCGCCTGCTTGCCGCGCCACAAGCGCTGGGCGGTGCGTGCGCCATGTCGCAGCTGCTGGTAGCGCTGCTGCTGCCGCTGCCCGCGCCAGCGCGCCTGCAGTCGCGTTGCGGCCAATTGCCGCCGCGCCAACTGGCGACGCACCAGCATGCCACGCACATGTCGCTGAATGTGGACCGCTGCCTGCCGCAGACGTTCCGTGCGTCCGCTTTCCAAGGCGCGGTGCAGTGCTTCGCGCAGAAAGACGCGTGTGGCGCCCAGCTGGTAGTCAGGCCCCTCCACGCCAGTACGTGGCATCGCCTCCAGCAGCAGGCGACAGAGCTCTCGGTAGGGCGTGCCGCGCGCTAGTGGAGTGCCAAGCAGATGTCTGTAGCGCTCCACGAAGTGCTGGAAGCGCAAGCGCACGGGATAGCCGCGTTGTCTGATCTGTATTGTATCGAGCATGCCGAGGTAGCGCAGCTGCTGGAGCACACATGGCATGTCCATGCGCAGCGGCTGCTTCTCCTGGTTCGGCTTGATGCAGCGCACAAACCACGGGTGACACCGGCCCATCGACTGCAGCAGCTGTTGCAGCGAGTCCGCGAATCGGGCAGCTACAGTTGGCGTGCGCGGCTTCATGGTGACGAAGCGTCCGTTGCTACCCTTGGGCAGGGTCTTGCCAGCGTCGCGTTGGGCACGCAGCTGCTTGGTTAGCTCGCTGACCAAGGGCAGTCGACTCGTAGCCAACAGCTCCAGCACATCGCTGCGCAACGCATCGCGATTCTTATCCAAGAAGCCATCCACACAGTACCACACCTGCCCGGCGTAATGGGTGACTCCAAACTCCTGAGCGCCAATCCGCGGGCGCGCGTAGAGCTCGCTAAGCGCATGATTGTAATGGCATTTCTCAAGGAAACTCAGGTCGGTGGCACGCGGGAAGTTCGACTCGTCATCGAGCAAATGGCAAATGCCCACCGGCTTCTTGGCCAACAAATGTATAACCGGCAGATTGTCGTCCCAGGCCAGTGGCGTCCACTCGAGACGCTCCCTGGCATATTCTGCCTGCTCGAGCTTGAAGACATGCTTGTTGAAGTACAGCTGGAGGTTCTCGTTGGCGTAGTTGATGCACAGCTGCTCGAAGCTGTTCTCAGCCAGATCCTCGAAGCCAAAGATATCGAGTATGCTGATGCGATGGGCATCATGCGTGCCGCCCTTCTGCACGATCGAATTGATGCGCGACACTAGCCAATTGAAGAGGCCAGCATAGAGGGCCTTGGCAAAGGCATCTCTGGCGTCCAGGGCCTGATCGATGCCAAGCGGTGTGTGCAGACGCTCGGCACGCGCTTCGGTTGTGCGACTCGTCAGGGCACGATGCATGCCCTCAGCGCTGATGTGCAGCAAGTGGGCAGCCCATTTGATTTCGGCATCGGAGCCGATCTCAACGCCCTCTTGGCCATGTCGCAGCTGTCGGCGATGGAAGTAGACATTGCCCAAATGGAGCACGGCCGCAAGTACCCGTACAATGCCTTCGCGCTCGCCCTCGGTAACGCCCAGCACTTGCATTGCACTGAGCAGCGAGGCCCAGTCGACACGACCGCTGGCGCAATCCGTAGCGCCTTGATTCAAATAGAAGTACTTGTCCGCCTCGAGCAGGCCGTACTTGGCACGCTCCGTTTCACTGAGTCCGCCCAGCATTTCGTAGAAGACATGATAGTTGCGTTCACCGGGCGCTTGGGTCACGATGCGCGACTTCTCCAGCAAATATTGCGTTATCTTCGCGCCCACAATTGCGCCGCTCTTGAAGTAGACCTCGAGATATTTGCCAAATCTTGAGCTATTGTCGTTGCGGGCGGTGCGCGCATTGCCGAAGGCCTCCAGCAGCGGTGCCGCTTCCAGAATTTGCTCCGTGATCACAGCTGAGGCGCTGCCACCACCGGGCACCACCGCGGCCAGATACTGCATGACCAGCTTCGTGGACTCCGTCTTGCCAGAGCCGGACTCGCCAGAGATGACCACCACTTGGGGTGAGGGCAGAGCCGCATGCGCTGCAGCGCCAATTGCAAATAGATGTGGAGGTAACGCGCCAAGTGGACGCCCAGCATATTGCTTGGCCACCTCCAGGCCATAGGCATCGGGAAACATCTTGTACGGATTGACGGCTATGAGTATGCTGCCGGCAAAGGTATAGATCAGCCCCTTGTCGTAGCGCAGTCGCAGATTCCAGAGCAGCGAGGCCTCGTGCAGGTCGTCCAGCAGCGTCATATCCTCCACTCCGCTGCTGCCCAAGTCCTGCCGAGCTCGCAGGCTGCCCTCGCCTGGCTGCAGCGCGAACGTTTGTGCCTGCGCGGGAAAGAAATTTCAATTAGTTTAGGTTTCACTAAAACAGTATTTAAATTGCGAATGTGCAAGATGCTAAGCTACTGAAAATCTAGCTATATTGGGAAATTAGCCAAGGGTTTCTCAAGTCTGACATTGGGTAAGTGTAAGGGAAAGCTAAGGCTGGAATAAGTTCAGGAATGACAAGTTTCGGGAATTTAATCTTCGGCAAGCAATTCACTTTCGATAGAAGACTCGATAAAAAGCCTCTGATCGAGGATTCTAGACAAAAGGATAGCAATAGAAGATTTCCGATGTCAGACGTCCGATTGAACATGTGGATAAAAGTTTCCATTATCAGACTGTGACGTTCATCGACAAATTCCTGTTAAGATTTAAGATGATTGAAGTGCGATTGGATAAGCTTTAGCGATGTCTCTTCTGCTTCGCGCACATGCTGCCTAGAGCGAGCTCTCTCGGCTCATACTTCAATTAATAAACTGCTAATATGCATGAGAGCTGAGAGCAGTTGAAGAAGAAGAAAACTCGTATTGCTTGACACTAGGCTTAATTGGATTTTGGTTGGCGGATCGGCATCAGATTCGGATTTAGAATTTAGACTCTCACATGGCGGGCCATCGCGTCGCTGCAGAGTGTGGAGAGGCGCTTCACCACCTGCGGATAGCGGCACTTGAGGCGACGCTGTCGGCGCAACAGCAGCTGTTGCTGCTGCAGTGGAGATTGCTGAGCGAACACCTCATCCAGATCCTCGAGGCTGGCCGGTCGCTGGCGTCGCAGCACGTGGGGCGACAGCAACGCCAGCGATGGTGACTGAGCCGGACTCGGCGTTACGGAGCCGCAGCCGCTGCCTCGCTGCCATGGCTCCAAATGAAAGCGTACGATGCGCATCTATCGACTATCGGATATCGAATGTCGACTATCGAATCACGACAACCGAACAATAACAACAACAATAAGAACAAGAAAGAGACACGTTGTTGGCCGCCGTCTCGAATGCAACTGAAAGGAGTCAAGAGCCAAGCGACTAGACATCGCTACAGTTTTCCCCCCATCCAAGCGCCTCACCCCGCCTCCTCCCCGATTACCCATGCCTAAACGGTGTTTTTATTTGTATGCTTTTCTGAAAGCCAATCAATTGAAACAAGTTTTTTTTTTGTATTTTCTATTTCGAAAGATGAGACGCCTCCTGACCAACTGGCAGCCAGTTTTGGAGAGAGAGAACAACGGAACAGGCAAAAAACCTGTCGCATGTCGTTAGCTTTGATCTCAATTCCATTAAGAGAAGAACGCTCTCTAGCTAACCCCCCTTCCCCCTCTCTCACTCTTTCCACCTCTCTTGCTGAGCAGCACTTTCTCCAAAGGCCAAAGCAGAACCAGTTAAGCTCTTTAATTCTTTGTCACACGCATGCGCTGCAGCGTGCAACGTTTGCGGCATTTCGATTATTGTTATCGATAACGAAAAGCAAATGAGTAATCGAAGCCACAGCTCAAAGAAGTGATGCTTGACATTATCGATAACTGAACATCAATATCGATAAATCACTAATATCGAATACTTATATAAAAGCATGCATTTGCCAATCGATAATATTTTTGTACACAATAATCGATTCTCACTTAGATATATTTCTTAAGTTTTTTTGTTATAGTCTGTAATCGCATAGGACGAGCAAGAGCTTCTGAGGCAACTGCTCTATTCGGGCTCTGAGGCTCTTTCAGAGCTCAGCTAATTGCAGTTCTCGCTCCAGCCGGAGCTAATTCGCTGTTGCTGTAACTTAACTGAAATGCTTCTTTCGTTTCTCTTTCCTCGGGGCCAACAAGTTGTCAGACTTCGAACAGGATATACGCCGACCGCTGTATGTGCGTGCGTGTGACAAGCTTAAGTATGCGATCCAGTTTGGGGATGCACGTTCACAACAATCAAAGAGCGGTATATTGGCTTTGCTAAGTAAGAAGAACAACAAATCGATATTTATCGACATATGCCTGCAAGTTTGCAAACTCAAAAACTGAGAAAGAGACGAACTAGCTCTCACTCAAACGCAGATCAAGAAGAATCGATTAGCACATGCTATGACGATCAACACATAAAATAATTAAGAAACAAAAAACAAAGAAACAATTTACTAATTGACACAACTGCGATATATATCGATATGTTTGACTTAGGAAAAACGAGAGAAGCATTTAAGAAAGCAAAAGAGAGTTAACAAAATCGAAAAGTAATAAGCAGATGCTCAAAGAGCTTTATTATTTATGCATCGATAATTATCGATTTCAATAAATTAGTAGTGTCACTGAAAACAGAATGAAAACCGAAAGCTACTCTGAAGCAGCTTTGATGAAGAAGCAAAGAAATATTGTTAGGGTTATATATCGTGCATACTTCATCAGGAATATATCGCTAATGGACTGAAAGAATGAACTGTGCATACCCGCCTTGGCATATGGTGACTTCTTATTCTTGAACTCTTTGCTGGCAGCAGGAACTGCAACGGCATCGCTAACTGTTAGCAGCTATTATCAGCATCAGTTGCAGCAGCATCAGTTGCAGCCTCTGGCTGACAGACGCTCGACTCTCCCGGACGGTCGGGTATAATTGCAAAGGAAACGAAGCCGGCAGTCGCTGCCGGCTGCTAAGCAATTAGAGAGAGCCGGCCAGACACACAGCATCGAGTTGAGAGTTGCATACAAAAGACTTCCGTTTGACAAGCACCAAATTGGCAACTGGGCACTTTGGGCAGTGCACCAGCTCCCAATGGCCAAAAGACCATTTGCCATGCCATGAATTCCAAGTGCTGCCAAAAGCGAATTTCAGTTTATATTTTTCAACTCGCTGACAGGTGAAACTAGTGAAATGCAGTCATAAAGCCGACGAAGTGGACCCTTTACTAACTCGACGACTGCTCAACTAGCAGATGCCCTCTAAACAAAACAAAGCTAACGTCTAATGCAACGAAAATAATATATTTTTAGATATTTAATTTTTCAAATGGGATGCAAAACTTTTGAGATATGTTATTGATTGAGTTGAAGACGTGGAGTTATTCCTATAATATATATAAAACTGTAAAATCGATATTTATCGATATTAATAAGAGCGGCAGAGATCAGTAATAGAAAGGTCAGAGGCCTTATAGACTTGAAGCTTAACATCTCAGACGCACAATCCAAATACTATGGGACTCAAGTCTATCGTCATTCGTCTACTCACCTTGCCCTTGATCATGGCCTGAACGACGATCACCTGGGCGGCGCGATGCACTTCCTGAATCTCGCCGGGTATGGGATGTCCGACGCCCGGATCGAACCACACCAGATCCCCCTCGGCCCAGTCCATGGTTCAATCAGCTTT
The DNA here is from genome assembly GCF_003285905.1 of Drosophila hydei. NCBI lineage: Eukaryota > Metazoa > Arthropoda > Insecta > Diptera > Drosophilidae > Drosophila > Drosophila hydei. The sequence continues at coordinate 687,305 of NW_022045716.1, read as the reverse complement.
GGATCGAAGCGCTATATATCTATAAATATATATATATATACACACGCGATCTGCCGTCGAACGTGCAGCTGCTGCCTTTTCCAATCCAACTATTCGCCAATTATTAAAATCAGGTGCTTTTGGTTTTACTTTTCAGCTTCTTCTTCGGCTCTGCTGCGGGAGGGAGAAACGGGAGCTGGCAAAATCTTCAAGCCGCGGGCCGATGCATTGCTGCAAAAGTAGAAAATAAGAAAAACATTTGATTAAAAAACATTTCACACACAGCAGACACAAAAAGTGACAAAAAATTCACGTAATTATTTTACCTCTCTATAAAAAGTCTTATCAGAGTCGCTCACCCACCCCCGTCTTCCACCACGACAAGTGATTGTCATTGTTATTCGAGCTGTGTGTGTGTGTCTGCATACTATTCACACTCACTGTGGCACAGGCGACAAAGTTGTCAACGTTTAGTTGAAGCTGCGCTCCGAAGGCCTCAATGAATGAAAGTAAGTTTTTGTCTTGCTTTCTGCCTTGGGCCTTTCTTATATACATTTTCATTTCAATTTCCATTTTTCCAGCTTTTTTGCTTTGAAATGCAATCGAATGCAACGACAAAAATCATCATTTTTTTTAGAGCATTTGCTCAAAACACAAGTTCAGCTGAATGGCAACGTTATTATAGAGCTATATATATTTATAAATATATTAAAAATATATTGTATATATGATATATCATAAATATATATATGATATTGTATATATGTATATATATACTATACAAATAGATATACTATGACTCAAGCCTGAAGAAATAAGTTAAAGGAATGCCTAAGAAGCCCCATTCTAGCACTCAAATCTGATGCTGCAGCATTTGTGAACTAGTTTTATGTTTGGTTCAGACGTGAACTAGTTCGCCACTAGGAATATCAGAGCATGGTATATACAGAGGTATACATCCATTAGTGAACTGAAACAGTTCTCAATAACTATTCTATATATATATATATATATATATATAGATATATATATATATATATATATCTATATCTCTATTTATATATGTACATCCATTTGTCAGCTATATTTGTGTTGCTAACTTTCAAGAAAGATTTCAAATTCATAAGCTTCAAAAATTGGCTTTCACCTTCCGTTTAGAATTTGACCCGAATTTTGCGATGAAAATTGAATAAAATAAAATAATATAAGAACTCTGCAGACGGGTGTCACTGACTGCAAAATGCTCGTTCACAACTCGAAAATGGAGGCGTCGTTATATAAATTCTAGGTTTATTTGTCGAGCAATTCAAACGTTTTCTAATTTCAAAGTCCTTTCAATGAAATGTTTTGTGTCTAGGGGGAGAGAGTGGGAGAGATGGAAATAGGAACGGACAGAAGGAAGCAATGACGGACCGCTGGAGAGTTGGACGAGCAGATGGACCGATGCAGAGACGGAGGCATGGAGAAACGGACGGGCGGGAAGTAGGAGCGATGGAAAAACAATTGTAAAGACGGACGGACAGAGGGATAAGGAGCCGAAGCCAGGCTTGGCGAACATCTCCGTGCGCTGCGTGAGCGAGCATTGGAAATTGTTCAGAGCAAAAATCATAAATAATACAAGAAATTTAAAAACAAAAAATGCTGGTCAAGAATTTTAAGCAGTTCGTTGCTTGATTAACATTTGGTGAGACAAACTTTCACCTGTTTAGCGGCAAAAGGCCTTAACATAAATATGGTATAAAATGCTGTTGCTGTTTGTTGTATGATGTTGTTGTTGTTGCTGTTGTTGTTGTTGTAATGCATGCGCGCACTGAATTTGGCTTTTGGGATTTGGCTTATTCGGTTTTTGGCCAACAAATTCGTGCTAAATGGCTAAACAAGTGTTTACGCATGTATAAGGGAGAGTGAGGGAGAGAGAGGGAGCGGGGAGTCAAGAGTTAAGAGTATAGACGACTCGTTTATAAGCGTCACAAGTCGAAGTACTGTTTTGCTCAGTGGCGCAGCTGCCACTCATTCATGCATTCATTCAACCAGTTCGTCACTCAGTCAGTCAGTGAGTCAGTTTAAGCTCGCTCCCTCACACACACGCAGCATACACTCTCGTTCGCTAGCACGCTTTCTCTCTCTCTCGCTCTCTCTCTCTCTATTTCTGTCTGTCTGTCGCACTCTTTTGGGCAAATAACAAAATGTTGTTGGCTTGGCAGCCGAGGCGAGTTCGACCGCATTCCAATGCTAAGACGTCGCTGTCGCTGTCGTCGTTGTTGTTGTTGTCTATGCTGAGGCAACAACAACAACAACAACAACAACACACTTTTAATGTAAGTTCTCATGTGTAATCAATGAGCAGTAGCTGCGCAACATTTGCCAATTGATTGTGAACAAAAAATAAATATATAAATAATGCTAAGATCTGAATAAAATTTAAAGAGCAAGAAAAAAGAACTAAATGAACTTTAGTGCTATAAAAGATCAGATAGCAACTAGCTGATGCAACGGCACTTATAGCTTGAAGTAATGTATGCTCACTTAGGGCATAATTCATAATTCAAGATCACGAACTAGTTCATTTCTATACATGCTATATATATAAATAGATATTGAAATTGCTGCTAAGTCTCTTTTGAGCTAGTTCTGAAATTCGTTTAATATCAATTGCGAGCCAGTTCACAGCTCACAGCTCCAGCTTCAGCGCAGTGTCAGATGCTCAAAGTCATTTGGATGGCACGCTGGACACTTTGAACTGCGACCAAGTCAACTATGGCCCTTGACTTGCTGCCCAGTTCAAGGTTTTCAGATAAACCAACTCAACGCAACTCTGCTCGTCCCTCGCCCGCCTCTCGCTCGATCTAAAATTTCTCTCTCTCTAGTTGTTGGCTTAATAAAGTGTGTTTGGGTGTAGCTGGTTGAGTTGTCATTGTTGTTGTTGTCTGATGTGTTGCCCGCTAAGTTCGTTGTCCAAGACTTTTGTCAAGTTCGTTGCCAGAGTCTTTCGTTTCGACTTGATTATATTCGAGATATTTGAAATGCATTTTCTAGCAGCGGCTTTTCCCATGACCAAACGCGCTAAAAACAAAAAATTTCGTTGCTCTTCGATTGCCACAGCTATATCATTTCTGAGTGTGTGTGCCTGTCTCTGTCTGTGTGTGTCATAAATTTGTGAGACAAAAAGGTAGAACCGCACCTGCATAAATGTTTAGCTCTAACTGATACAGGTGTGCTTCTATACATATGTATGCGTCTAGCCAGCGTGTGTGCTAGCCAGTTTTTAGCTATACCCATTAAGAAAGGGGTCGATTGGTTGGCTCATGGAGTATATGAATATATCTGAAAAGCATTAGAAATTGAATCAATTTAAGCATAACTCGCAAACTATATCTGTAGACATTTGTATGAGGTTGCTCCGGGAGCATGACAAGGTCTACAATATTTTACTTTGGATGACCAAAATTTCCAGTTGTGCAGTTGATCTTTCAGGGTAAAGAAAGAACCAGAATACATTTTTAGTTACATAGCTCAACATATACTCTAAGTAATCAGAAGTAGAATCATCTCGAAGAGCGTTTGGGATATATCTAAGCGTAAGTCGATGACATTATAGCCAAATGCATATAAAAGCCAAATACATATAAAAGTCAAGTGCATGAAATGCATCAATTAAATAGATGTAGATCCAAAATTGATGACAAATGGGTTTCTAAGGTAACTGTTAGTCAATCATAGCCCACTACAGAGCCTCAGCTTGTTTTTTAAATATTAAAGTGATTTTTTTGCCATAAATTCTTGGCATAGCTGAAAACGCAGCCAGCTGCCAAATGGCAGAGCCCAAGCATGGCTCGCCTGCGTGTTGTGTTGGTGTGTTGGTGTGTGTGTGTGTGTGTGTATGTGTGTGTTGAGGGATTTGGTACATGCGGCAAACACAGCAAGACGCAGCTGCCAACACGACAAGTGAAACTTTTGACAAGATCTGCAAGAGATGAACAGAAACTGATTTTGGCTTTGCCAATTCATTTCCATTTTTATGGCACGCACAACAAACACACGCACAACACGCACACACGCACACACACACACCAACACACGCACAACTTGACTTGGCTATCAATTTCGATGGCGACTTTAATTGAAACAGTTTGTCGAACTGCAATTTATTTAATTTATTGTTCATTTTACTTTCAACTTTTGTTTGCTTTTTTATTTTTTCTTGTTTTTTTTTTAGCATTTAATGTTTAACATTTAACACGCTGCTCCATTGCATTTCTCTTTGCAAAAAATGAAGTAGCTGAAGCGCAACGCTTTGCGTTTTCCTTCAATTTGTTTTCAATTCGTTTTCAAATTAAGCTATTTGGCCATTCCACACAGGCCACGCCCAACGGCCCAGCACGGAATTCCAAGGCATTTCTCGAGGAATTTATCTTTGCTTCCAGTCAACTTAGGCGCGTTGTCCCAGCTCTGATGAATCGTTCTCGGTCTAGTATCGGTCTATCGATAAATGCCAATTTATTCGTTGCAGCTGAATAAAAATCATTTGCTAATTTATCTATACCATTGACAATTCTGTCTCACGTCAACATTTATTATACCCTGTAGTGATTGAAGTTGTCTAGCGGAGTATATTAGAACATAGCGAAATCTATATAAGATATATATCCAATTGATCGGCAACAGAAGCATAGCTAAGCTGAGCTCTTTTCACCTGTCAAATCTCATATAACTGTGAAAGGTAGAGATCGAAAGTTGTCAAGTTCAGCTTAAGTTTCTAGCTATCAATAAATTATCGATAACTGATATCGATAATATGCATTCTTATTTACTTTATTTTTTAATGAAGTACTTCCCACTATCCCATAAAGTTTGTTGTCTAAGTCTTTTGTGATTGTCAAGTTCGTTGCCTAAGTCTTTCGTTTAGTTAGTTTTTGCAATTTTCTTAAGATAAACAAGTGTTCCCGCAGAACTGTTTGTCTAACTTCAATTTTTAACCTTACTGCGTCTTCTTCTTCTTCTTCAGCCAGATCTAGTGAGGCTTGTCCTGCTTCTCTTACTAGCCGTCTACTTTTCATTCTTCCGTGTCATCTCTTCTTCTTCTAAATTTCTTTCTCTTCCTTTCAATTGCTTGTTCTTCCAATGTTTTTCTCCAACTTTTTATTTTTCTATACTTTCTTCTACTTCTTGATCCGCTTCCTTCTTTTACTCTTCTTCCTCTAATTTCGTCTTCTTTTTGGTGTTTTCCTCTCATCAGCCTCCTTATTCTCCTTCGCCTCTTTTACAGCTTTTGCAGCGCCTTCTTCTCCTCTTTCCACCTTTTCTCCTGCTATTTATCATCATCTTCTTGTTCTTCTTCACAGACAATTCGATTTATTTGGCTGCTCGTCAGCCCCGCTGACTAGTCACATATTAACATTATTTGTTAGCGAAGTAAGCCGCTTTATGTTTACCCAGTGTCCCACACTCTCCCTCTCTCTCTCACTCTTTTTCTCTCCCTCTCTCTCTCTCCGCGACGACCTCACGATTTGTTGTACTCGCACAAATAGAAAATTTCATTGTAGAAAGAAAGAAATATTTTTAGCAAGAAGCCAAAGTCGAAGCCAAAGTCAAACTCGAACTCGAAGTCGATTTCACTCACACAAGGGCCAAGCCAAATGCTCAGCAAACTTGGCTAAAACACACACACACAACGACAGCGCAGTGAGCCAAAAGGCCAATAAACCTTTTGCCAGAGACAGCGTCACAGCCCAAGCGCCAAAAGTTTGTGCCACAAATGTAGTTGTTGTTGTTGCTGCTCATCGATCACAGACATTCACACATATATATACACACTCACACACAGCAGCAACAGCAGCAGCCGCAGCAGGGCCATAGCATAAACAAAAAAGGGAAATTTTCAAAGAAGTTTTGCTTTTGTTTTGCTTTTTTTCCAAGACAATTGAAAGTGCGAGACGACAACTGCAGATGCTGCTGATGCTGCTGGTGTTTGATGTTGTTGTTGTTGATTAGTTGTTGCTTGTCGCTGAAGTCATTAAATTATTCTAAAATGCATTCGTGTTGCTATTTGTTGTTACCTCTTTGTTGCTTTGAGGTGCGCCGCTGAGGCTCAACTGTTGTTGTTATTTGACTGTTGCTTGACTGTGGCGCACCCACAACTAACAGACACGACACACAGACAGCCCCCCACACACAGACAGCAATTGAATAAAAGGGGCGTGTACGCCCCCGCACACAGACGGACAGGCACTGCACAATGTTTGCGCATGAGCAATTGGCAAAAGAAACGTATATCGATAATATATCGATAGACAAACACAACGAACTATACAAATTAGCTGCACCTAGAAAGTTATGCAAGAATTTTCATATCGAGCATATCGAAATTGTCGATGTATAGTTTGATAAAAGCAAAGTAATTGGCATTTTAAAACAATAAATAAGTTTTTCTGCCTGATACTTTATCGATCAAAGATGGTTAGTCATCGATATACGACAACAGCTCGGCAGCACTTTTGATGGCAATACAAGCTAAGGATAGACAGAATCAGTCGAATTAGCGATGTTGATGTTATCGAATAGTTATCGATAAGTAAACACTTGCTGATATGTATACAATCTGAGACGACAAGCAATAGGTTGAAGTCTACGTCAGAAATGTCTATGTGCAATAGATATCGATAACCGTTTCGATACACACAGACAAACTAATTTGCACTCGAGTTAGTAAATACAAATGATCGAATTTTAAACGGATGCATATGCTATCGATCAGTCATCGATAACCGTCGAGGCAGACACAATGGAAGAAGAAAAGAAACAAGAGACAACAAATAGCTATGCAAATGAAATGGCGCGACAACAAAAATTAAATTTCACTTTGATGGATTTCTGTGTTGTTAGTTTGTTGTTGTTGTATTTGTTGTTGTTGTTGTTGTTGCTGTTGTTGCTGCTGCTGTTGCTGTTTTTCGCTGCGACTAAGTATTTTGTTTGAGTAAAGTAAAAGCCAATTAACATCTTTGTCACATTAACATGCACAACTCTTACTCTATACGCATACATATGCAAATGTGTGTGTGTGTGTGTGTGCCACTCCTGTGTGTGCCTCTCTTTGTTATGCATTTGAGCAGTTGTACTACGCCTTTTCAGAGACTGCTCAGAGCAGAGGCATTGAGCGGGGTAAAAAAAAACAAAAGACTTAGGCAACGAACGTGAACCAAGAATGTTGAGAGGCAGCCGCAACTGTTGCTGTTGTGGTTGGCATAGCTATGCACGTTATATACGGAAGTGGCACACACAGAGAGCGATAGATAGAGAGAGAGAGGGAGAGAGCAGCGAACGACGCGCGTTCGTCGAAGCAATTCGAATGCGGAATTCTTTGGCAGCCGGAACCAGTTTTTTGTTGCTTTTTTTTGTGTTACTTCTACCAATTTTTCAGCTTTTTTTTAGCTACTTTAGCCTTTTTTTGCTGCTTTGCTTTGCTTCTTTTTAATATTTCTGCACGCTTAACTGTTTGGCTTTTTATACCGTTGCAAGCAGCGTTCTCGACATGATTTGCCAAAACGAAATGCGAATGCCACGCCCCCAGCTAGAAAAGCCCGACCACTCCATCCCACTTGAATTGCAGTTGAACGCCAATTCGAGCTGCGTTTTCAGAAAGAAGAAATAAAGTCGTCGCAGCTAGTGCCACGCCCCCTCTCTCGTACCCGACTGTGCAGCAACCGTTAGGTTATGCAACTGGGAGAATAAAAGGAAAGCACCGTTATAGGCAATAAACTGAAATCGAACAAAAATAAATAATAAAACCAATCAGCATAAAATCTGAGCATGGACCAAGAAGAACTGTAAGAACTGGTTCCTCAATTTAGAATTCGAACTCGAAAATTTTAATAGTTGAACCGATGCCAGTTCTAACTGATATAACAGTAAATTTTATTTTCTATATATTTTTTTTCTTTTAATTTTTGTAATATAATATTTGATTTTTTTTTAAAATTTATTTTTTATATTTTTTCATTTATATTTTTAAAAAATGTAATTAATTTTTTATGCTTTGGAGTTTCAATTTTGCCAAGGGCTTAAGCTAATTTGTTGTATTTAATTTGAAAAAAAGTTACATTCACATTTTGAATATGAAATAGAAGCAAATGGGTATATACTGTAGTAATAAGAATCAATCCTAGCTTCAATCAGTTGCCAAAAAAAAGCTATTTACGTTACGCTTGAAGATGAGCTCATTGTAATTTGGTTTATGTCATTAGAATTCAATGCAAAGCGCGCAAATCAAATCGATTCAGACTGCAGTTAGTGGCATCTCTTTTCTACGCCCTAGGCTACCACTGATCTTCGTTCAGTCTCTTCGTTCAGTCTCTCTTTCCCTCTTTGACTACCTTTACCGGCAAAGGCAATGCAAATGTATTCAAATTCCAGTGCATTCCAATGCAATTTACCGTAGCAAATTTCTGATTGGCTGCTATTTTGTGGCAATGACATTTGGCAGCGAGCCAGTTATCGATAGTCGATAGCTTTATGTATCACTCACTTGTTGCTGTTGTTGTTTTTTTTTTGTTGTTGTTGTTGTGGCTGTGTGCTGCTCCCTTGTTTCAGTTAACTGTTGCGCTCCCCTTTGCTGATGCCTCTGTCTCTGCCACTGCCTCTACCTCTGCCGCTGCCGCTGTTATTGTCCACGTTTGTATTTTAAATTACTTTCTTTGTATGCGTTACGATGTTTGTATATGTAGTTATGTATGTGTGTGAGCTGTTTCTTTTTTGTCTGCTTCTTCTTCACTCTGCTTTCTACGTCACTTCGTCACACACATTAGAAGAATTCTGCTACATTTCATGCGTTTTGTTGCTGTTGTTCTTTTTGCAGTTGCAAAAAGCTCTCACTGTGCATATGTATGCCTGTGTGAGTGTGTGTATGTTTGTGTTTCACAGTTAAATATATAAATCAAAAATTAAATTATTAAATCGCGCACTTGCAAAAAAATTAAAATATTTGTGTTTGTTTTGTGACTGTGTATGCGTGTATGTGTGCAATAGTAAATCGTGGCACGCGCGCACTTAAAAAAAAAGGTTCAAATTATACCGACGGATTCTGCGCACACGACCTGCCAGCTATAAAACAGAATATACAATGAGAGGTGAAGTGATGCTCGCAACTGCTCTTGACTGTTGTTCGATAACGTTAGGCGCAACTTGCGCACTGTTATCGTTTATGTCAGCAGCGCAAGCATTCAAGTCCTGCTAACAGTGCTGCTATGTAATTACATGAGCGCGACAAAGTTAGTTCTCCTAAGATATGGAAGCATTTAAATACTGATATATTTCACAAAGTAGATGAATAGTAGCTTTATCTTAGCCAACTACGATACTTAAATTTGATCTCGATCATTCTCCGATATCAGTCTGTTAGCGCACATTCTGCCCTGTTATCTTCATCAAATTTCTCAAAGTTGCGTTAACATGTAACAAATAGGTCAAAGTTGCGTTAACAGTGGCGGCGTTTAACTTCCGTAGAAATCAAATATATTATTAAATTATTTGATTTCAACCAATTACAATTAAAGTGAAAGTGAAACGCCGAAATTCAACTGATATTGGCCTCAAATATACTATCATAAAATACTCACAATTGGATATTACTCAAAATGGTACTGTTAATGGCCAGTGCAGCATTAACAGCTCATTTGAGCATTACCAGCCCAGTTGAGCATAACATTGGTATTTGCAGAATAGTAAACGAATAACAAATTTTAAATAAACAAATCAATTATAAAGACTAAAGACCTTATATGTGTTGCTAAGTTAAAACAATGGCCACAGCAGCTGATTGCGAGACGCTGACAAACAAATGCCAGAAGGACACCAGTCAGACAGATGCTAGCGCTGAACTGTCACAAAGTGTGAATTTTGCAGTCTCGGAAATCGCAGCAAAAGTAACGGAGCAAATTGTAAAAATGGAAATCGATACAGATTTAACCACAACAGAGACCCTAGATGATTTGGATGACCTGGACGTGCAAGCAGGCCACGGCAAAGGAAGCAATGAAAAAACAAAAGAGCAGCAGATGCAGCCAGGCAAGCCGCAGCACTTGGGCAAAGCGCAGCAGCCAGGCAAGGAGGAGCATAAGACTTTCCAGGCGGAGCAGCCATCCCAGGGGCCCGAGGTTCAGCCAATCAAGGCGGAGACAAAGTTGGAAGGGCAAGCAGCAGCAACAACAACAACAACAACAACAGCAGCAGCAACAGCAACAACAACAGTTACTGTAATTGAGATGGAAACCGAAGTCGACTTAAATCTCAGTTCATCCAAAATGGCGTCGCCCTGCAACGCCACCACGCGACCTGCAAAAATCACAAGGAGCACCCTGAATGGCGCTCGTTCGCCCACAATAATCAAGAGGTTACGCAAAAGCACGCGTAGCACACGCTTCAAAGCGAAGCTCCAAGGACGCAACAACCCAAATGGCGGAGCAGCCGGTGCTACTGGCAATCACAATGGCCAGCTGAATGGAAGTGGAGCTGGAGCTGGTGCAGGATCGGGATATGCGCCAAATGCAGCTGGAGCAGGCAAATCGCACGGCAAGGCGGGCTTAGGCGGCGCTTCTGGCGGCTCCGCAGGCGGTGCAGGTGGCGGGGGCGCCAGGAACCGGCGCTCCCTGTTCAAGCGACCCGCACAGAAGACGCCGCGAGTCCAAGCCTCGATGCAGTACGTCAAGAGCGTTTTCTACAAGGGCAGCTACATGCAGATCGGCGACATTGTGAGCATTATGGATAGCCAGCGCAAAATCTACTACGCCCAGATCCGAGGCTTGCTCGTGGATGCGTATTGTGAGAAGTCGGCGTTTCTAACATGGCTAATACCCACCCAGGATAGTCCAGATCCTCAGGAGGGCTTCGACCCAGCCACCTATCTAATAGGTGAGCGAATCTCTTAATCTCAATGGAGCACAGCACTAAATCCTCTCCTTTATTATGCTCTATTTCAGGCCCCGATGAGGAGCTGTCGCGCAAGCTTTGCTATCTGGAATTTGTGATGCATGCGCCCAGCAACTACTACTATGATTGCACCACGCCCTTTCCACTGCCCGATGTGGATGAGTATCAGAGATCTGGCGGCTACATTTGGACGCGCTTACCCACTGTGAAGCGTGAGCGGGAGAAGGAAAGGATTAAGGACCGAGATAGAGACATGGAGCGCAAGTCAGGTGCCTAGCAGTGGCCACGCCTGCGCCGGCAGCTACAGCCCATTCCTCGCCAGCACATGTCAACAACTTAACTTATTTTTTTTTTATATATTTTTTGATTTTTTGTGGAATCTTTAAGAAACTCGATAAGACACGGAAAAATGTGGAGGGCTATTAATGTTGTTTAGCTACTTTCTCTCGTCCGTGTTACTCGTGCTCCTGGGCTGCTCCACAATATGCATGATAAGCTCGTTCTACATCCAGCTCCAATTGCTGTGCCCTTCGAGCAGCTGCGTCCAAACCCTTGCGCTTACCACGCTTTGGCTTGGCCGGACGCTGTGGCTTGGCCAGTGCTTGTGAATCTGCGGATGCCTGCTCAATGGCCACCAGATGCATTTGGCTATTGACCAACTGCAGCAGCTGCATGCGCCGTGCCACGCAAGCCTCAGCTAAAAGAATGCTAAGCGACGACTGATCACCGGGCAAAGTTTCGAAGGCAGCTGCATGAAAGACGCCTGGAATGCCAGCTGTTAACCGAGACTCCTCCTGCTGCTGCTGGTGCTCCACCTTCTGCTGCTGCTGCTGCTGCTGCTGTTGTTGTTGTTGTTGGTGCTGCTGCTCCTCCTCCCGGTACTCCTCCTGTATAGCCTGCGGTATTGAATCAGGCATAAATATGGCTGCCTGTCGAGCCGCACGCAATTCGCCAATTACCTCATTGATAGCCGTCTGCAAACGGGGCGTCACATGTATGTCGTTTGCATTTCGTGTCATGAGCCAACACTGCTCGACCACATCCACAAGCAGGTGATATATCATCTTGACCAGCTCCCGCATCATCGTACTGCTAACACTGGAAATGCTATCCACAGTCTGATTGATTGCCTCCTTGTTGCTCTTCAGCAGTGGATCAATGATTTCGTCGTGTATCAATTGACTACCGCTGCCGATGCTGGGCAACAGCCAACAGAGTAGGAATAGCTTAAAGCCGGTCAGGAAGGGTACCCACGGCTCCAAACAGGCAGTGAAAAAGTGAAAGGCATTGAATACACCAAATACGATCCAATATTTCATCCACGATACCTGAGTTCGAACATTACCGCTTAGACTATTATATGTCGCGAATGCCGGATATAGCCAGCCGACTACCATTATAATCAATTCGTAAATCATCTTCCAAAATTGCTATATTCACCTATATATATAAACCTATATTTTTTGTGGTTTTTGTTATTTTTTTTTTACACGGTTTGAAGACACTTTTTCGCGGCCACACGGAAATTTGTGAAGAAAAATTTCCTATTTCAAGAATTTCGATATTTCGGAGCACGCCTCTGTTTTTGTGAAAGCACTGTTTCGAGTGAGCCCCACACAACTGCTCCGAATACAACAAAATATACAATTAAAACGGCGACTACTTGATTTAAATCGCTTTCAGTTTTCAAACAGAAAACGACAAGCCCGCTCCGTTTCAGTGTTGTAAAGTGTTGCACATGGATAAGAAATATCGATTGGTTTTGCGCCTTGGATAGCAAACTGGAAATTCGCAAAATTTTAATAACATATTTATTCAAAAATTATATACAAAAGTTTATTTTACTACGTTTATGTCAACATACATATAAATATATATTTAATTAATTTAATTTTAATTGAAAACGGAAAGCCAACTGCGCTGTTTGAAAGCTGTTGCGCATCGAAAGTGGTAACGGTTAGAGACCAATTTAAAATATAATCTAGCATTTATTTTCTCTTCTTATGTTTTATTAATATACAAATAAAACCATATAATATAATATTAAAACAATACAATTTTGTATTAGTTATACTGATGCATGTTAGATTGTGGGCTTAGCCTTCCTCTTCGTGCTTGTTCGTGTCACGAATTGCGCTCAACTCTGGTGTCACTGTGACGTCACAGCAGCAGTTCCATGGCTTGCGTTACCTTACCGTTGTCTTAACTCTAAGCGTCTTATCTGGAAAATGGAAGCAGAATCAAATATATCAGCCCGGGAAAGATGTGCCAATCCACCTTCTGTGTGCTTGAGTGATGTGGATGATATATCCGATGTTGATGTGGAAGATGTTGTGGACAAGCTGCATAAAACAATAACATCGAAACCAATCTACGATGAGAAGAGAAGCATATTCAATACAACGCTCGACTTGACAGATGGTAAAACAGACAAAACTGCATTTCATTTGAGTTTTATATAAATAATATTTCTGTTTTGTAGCTGACTCTGAATGCCAAAGCGCCGGCGCAAATGTGGATGCTTATGTTGCGTCTGTTGCTGAGGAGAAACAACTATGGGAAACCTTTACCACCAAAATTTTGCATAAATCGGATCCAGGAAAGATGCTTGCAACCAAGCCGAGCGGCGAGCAGCAGGCATATCTGAATCAGGGACCCAATTTTCCCAGTTTTATGCGCAACTTCAGCAATCTTATGGACGATGGCAATGCGTTTATTCGGCAGCATGAAGAGATGCAGGACCTACAAGAGAACTTAATGGATTGCTGCATGATCATTCAACAACAACGGCAACATAATTGCTTAGCCGAATCGTTGGCTAATGGAATTTCCATAACAAAATAGAATATATGTAGATAAGTTATACGATATATAAATAAACTGGCGATAGTCACGCTTAAGTAGATATTTGAAATTGCAATATTAACCGAAAACAAAGGTATATCGATATATTGAAAAGAAAAAATATATTCATATTGATTGACCATCGGTATTTCTTCTGCTAGCGCATGCTTATCGAAAATCAACTTTTTACAAACAACGGAACATTCCATTAGATCGTGTGAGCAGTAACGATATATATTGACATGTTCTGTATGCGATATTTGGATAATCAGACATAGCTACGATTATGCTTTATTTTAAGGTACAAATCAAATATAAAACTCAAAATGAAATGAGTTGTACAATTGGCGTTTATTCTACATGTTTATAGGTGTGTATGGGCTTACTCCTTGTTCCAGGCAGCTAAATATTTCATAAGATCTGTTAGGCTTTCGAAATCCGTGCGACTGTTAGCTGGCTCATCTTTGCTAATCCGCGGCAAAGCGTTGCCCATTTTCAATCTAAACTCCGCGAACTGCAAGATATTTTACAATTACAATTGTAATAACTATATATCGTTTAATAATACTAATGCGATAGTTACATCTTTGGCACCACTCAGCTTCCAGAATCCATAGCAAAATGCCCCAGTGCCCAATACAGCATACAATGTGCCCCAGCCAAGGGCTCGCATCGCCAGCGTTGTACCTTCATCCATGAGGATGATGCCCTGTTTTGTGGCTTGCTGCTGGAGTACTTTGCTGTCCGATTTCTTGGCTGTGGCCAGCGTGCGAGAGAATCCAAACAGCGCAGAAATGCCGCCGACGAGGCCCATGAATGCAGCCGCTAAAAACAGATATTAGGCGTGTGTCAATTCAATTGGTTTATTAATTTACCTTGTATGCGAAATTTGCGCTTCTTTTCCGCAGCGACTGCATCTACGGCAGAGCCGGCTTCGCTCATTGTTTAACCAGTTTACTTATTTGATTAGTCTTTTATTGTTGTCGTAACCGTAGCACAAGCGATATATCAATACGTTACGAGTTACTATCGCTTGCTGAAATATATCGCGCGAGATAGCGATAGTTACGTTTGTGTGATTGTAATTTAAATTTAACTAAGTATAGAAACAATTTTTTTTTTTGTAATTTAAAAGTTAACTAATGTATTTAACAAAAATTAAATATCAATAGCTGCAATTGCTTATAATTATTAGACAATACTTAAGCATTGTTAGAGCAACACACAAATATCGTTAATAACATTGTCATTAATGCAACCATATTATTTTTTATATCATTAATTGTACCGACAACCCTAGAATTGCTACAAAAAAAGAATTATACTTGTCACTGAATAAAAAAGGAACAAACGTCAATTTTGTTCCGCAACAAAATCAATTAGCAAACTATTGTTGCTTTTGCAGACGTTTTGCCGCGCAAAAAGACTAGCATCGATAAGCGCTATCGCATAAAGTGAAAGCAAAGCGCAGAGTTGCGTTGGAAACTAAATCGAGCACCCACTACATTTTTTAGTGCGCTTTACGGACTGCGTTGCCTCGCGTCTGCATGTAAAAAACCGCGGATATAGCAGCAAAAGTCCATTTCGAGCGTTCAATTGTAATATAAGAACATGCGCTAAACACACAGCAAACAAACGACAACAACTTTATTTTGTTTTCATCGCTGCCAAAAACAAAACGCGTGTGGCCAACCGTGTGCGCTGTACGCTCGCTGGCTTTGTCACGCGTGCAAAAAGTTTTTCAGCAGTTTTTCTCAGTTGCGGATAATTCGTGTCAATCGCGACACTTGAAAGAGTTTTCCGCAACAAGACAACATGAGCACCACAACGGATTCGAAGGCGCCGCTGCGCCAGGTGAAGCGCGTACAGTTTGGAATTTTGTCACCTGATGAAATCGTAAGTAGCTAACAAATCGAAAAAAAAATAGGTGAAATGCGAAATGTGAAATCGACGCCATATTGAAAATCAATTGTCGCAGCCAAAAATTATGCTGCAACAGGCCCATGATTCACTTAGCCAGCGATGGAAGCGCCAAAATCCAAAGCCTAATCCTGATCGGAAATTCGAAGAAATTCGAATTTCAGCATATTTCTTTGATTACTCGAATTGCAAAGCGCATTTTTCTTAATGAAAGTCTGATTTGACATAAATATATCTTGCGTAGCTTACGTCCGATTTGATGTATTCGTTATATATGTATGTATTTGGGCAGATCTGTGGACTAGTCGATATAGACATAACACATCAATTAGCCACATTATACGTGATATGATATTCTAGTATATAGTAGTAAAAAATTATGTACATAATAGTAGTAGTGCTAGAAGTACTAGTAGATCTAGTATAAGTGCGAAAGGTGTTAGTAAAAATACACATGATCAAGTCTAATGCTTTATATTTTTGCTTAACTTTAGCGTCGTATGTCGGTGACAGAGGGTGGCGTTCAGTTCGCTGAGACCTTGGAAGGTGGTCGTCCGAAGCTGGGCGGCTTGATGGATCCTCGCCAAGGTGTGATTGACCGGACGTCGCGTTGTCAGACGTGTGCGGGAAATATGACCGAATGTCCGGGACATTTTGGCCACATTGACCTGGCCAAGCCCGTCTTTCACATCGGTTTCATAACGAAGACAATCAAAATCTTGCGCTGCGTTTGTTTCTACTGCTCTAAGATGTTGGTCTCCCCACACAATCCGAAGATCAAGGAGATTGTCATGAAATCAAAAGGTCAGCCACGCAAACGTTTGGCTTACGTTTACGATCTGTGTAAGGGCAAAACGATTTGCGAGGGCGGTGAAGACATGGACATGACTAAAGACAACCAGCAAGTGGATCCAAACAAGAAACCCGGTCACGGTGGCTGCGGTCACTATCAGCCATCGATACGTCGTACTGGTCTCGATTTGACAGCCGAATGGAAGCACGTGAACGAGGATTCGCAGGAGAAGAAGATCATTGTCTCCGCTGAGCGTGTCTGGGAGATACTCAAACATATAACCGACGAGGAATGCTTTATTTTGGGAATGGACCCGAAATATGCTCGACCAGATTGGATGATTGTCACCGTGTTGCCAGTGCCTCCTTTGGCTGTACGTCCGGCCGTTGTTATGTTCGGTGCGGCCAAGAATCAAGATGATTTGACACACAAATTGGCTGACATCATCAAAGCCAACAATGAGCTGCGCAAGAATGAGGCAAGCGGTGCTGCGGCTCACGTCATACAGGAAAATATAAAGATGTTGCAATTCCATGTGGCAACGCTGGTCGACAATGATATGCCCGGCATGCCGCGTGCGATGCAAAAGTCGGGAAAACCGCTGAAAGCGATTAAAGCGCGTCTAAAGGGCAAAGAAGGACGTATCCGTGGTAATTTGATGGGAAAACGTGTCGATTTCTCTGCACGGACAGTCATCACACCCGATCCCAATTTGCGTATCGATCAAGTCGGAGTGCCACGTTCGATAGCACAGAACTTGACCTTCCCGGAGCTTGTCACTCCATTCAACATCGATCGCATGCAGGAGCTAGTGCGTCGTGGTAATTCCCAATATCCAGGCGCCAAGTATATTGTACGCGACAATGGTGAACGTATCGATTTGCGTTTCCATCCGAAATCCTCGGATCTCCATTTACAGTGCGGCTACAAAGTGGAGCGACATTTGCGTGACGATGATTTGGTCATTTTCAACCGTCAGCCAACTCTGCACAAGATGAGTATGATGGGTCACAGAGTGAAGGTGTTGCCTTGGTCCACGTTCCGCATGAATCTGTCCTGTACTTCGCCTTACAATGCTGATTTCGATGGGGACGAGATGAATCTGCATGTTCCCCAATCCATGGAAACACGTGCTGAAGTCGAGAACATACACATAACACCGCGACAGATTATAACGCCGCAGGCTAACAAGCCCGTCATGGGCATCGTGCAGGATACACTCACCGCAGTACGTAAGATGACGAAACGTGATGTGTTTATCACGAGAGAGCAGGTGATGAATCTGTTAATGTTTTTGCCCACGTGGGATGGAAAAATGCCGCAGCCATGCATCTTAAAGCCACGTCCGCTGTGGACAGGCAAACAGATCTTCTCATTGATCATACCCGGCAATGTGAACATGATACGCACGCATTCAACCCATCCGGACGAGGAGGATGATGGACCTTACAAATGGATATCACCCGGTGATACAAAGGTCATGGTGGAGCATGGTGATCTTATAATGGGTATACTCTGCAAGAAAACTCTCGGCACCTCGGCCGGATCTCTATTGCATATCTGTTTCCTTGAATTGGGTCACGATATTGCTGGACGTTTCTATGGCAACATTCAAACGGTGATCAATAATTGGCTTCTGCTTGAGGGTCACAGCATTGGTATTGGCGACACCATTGCCGATCCGCAGACCTACAACGAAATCCAAATGGCCATCAAGAAGGCGAAAGACGATGTCATCAACGTCATACAAAAGGCCCACAACATGGAGCTGGAGCCAACGCCTGGTAATACGCTGCGACAGACCTTCGAGAACAAAGTGAATCGCATATTGAACGATGCTCGTGACAAAACTGGTGGATCGGCCAAGAAATCTCTCACGGAATACAACAATCTGAAGGCTATGGTGGTGTCCGGCTCAAAGGGTTCCAACATTAACATCTCACAGGTACGCATAGCGAAAGTTTTAATAATCTTTAGCTAAAGCTAATATTCTTGAATTATCTTTGTCTAGGTTATTGCTTGTGTGGGCCAGCAGAACGTTGAGGGCAAGCGTATACCATACGGTTTTCGCAAGCGCACGTTGCCGCATTTCATCAAGGACGATTATG
The DNA here is from genome assembly GCF_003285905.1 of Drosophila hydei. NCBI lineage: Eukaryota > Metazoa > Arthropoda > Insecta > Diptera > Drosophilidae > Drosophila > Drosophila hydei. Next base: position 668,741 of record NW_022045716.1, on the reverse strand, counting down.
GTCCTGAGTCCAGAGGCTTTGTGGAGAACTCCTATCTGGCCGGCTTGACACCTTCCGAGTTCTATTTCCATGCCATGGGCGGCAGAGAAGGTTTGATTGATACAGCTGTGAAGACTGCTGAAACTGGTTATATCCAGCGTCGTCTCATCAAGGCTATGGAGTCTGTAATGGTCAACTACGATGGCACAGTGCGTAATTCTGTCGGACAACTCATTCAGTTGCGTTATGGCGAGGACGGCCTTTGTGGCGAATTGGTCGAATTCCAAAATATGCCCACAGTGAAGCTTTCGAATAAGGTCTTTGAGAAGCGCTTCAAATTCGATTGGTCAAACGAACGTTATATGCGCAAGGTTTTCACAGACGATGTGATCAAAGAGATGACAGATAGCAGCGATGCCATTCAAGAACTGGAATCCGAATGGGATCGTCTGGTCAGCGATCGCGACAATTTACGCACCATCTTTCCTAATGGCGATTCAAAGGTGGTTCTGCCATGCAATCTGCAGCGAATGATCTGGAATGTCCAGAAGATCTTTCACATCAATAAACGCCTGCCCACAGATCTGTCGCCGATGCGTGTGATAAGAGGCGTTAAAGGATTGCTGGAACGTTGTGTAATTGTCACGGGCAACGATCGCATCTCCAAGCAAGCCAATGAGAATGCAACGCTACTCTTCCAGTGCCTCATCCGTTCGACGTTGTGCACCAAATACGTATCCGAGGAGTTCCGGTTGTCGACAGAGGCATTCGAGTGGTTGATCGGTGAGATCGAGACCCGCTTCCAGCAGGCTCAAGCGAATCCGGGTGAAATGGTTGGCGCTTTGGCCGCTCAGAGTTTGGGTGAGCCGGCCACACAGATGACCCTGAATACTTTCCATTTCGCTGGTGTGTCCTCGAAGAACGTAACTCTGGGTGTGCCTCGTCTCAAGGAGATTATCAACATATCGAAGAAGCCAAAGGCGCCTTCACTCACAGTTTTCCTTACCGGCGGCGCTGCTCGCGATGCTGAAAAGGCCAAGAATGTGCTCTGTCGACTAGAGCATACCACATTGCGTAAGGTAACAGCCAACACAGCTATTTACTATGATCCAGATCCGCAGCGTACGGTTATTGCGGAGGATCAGGAGTTCGTTAATGTGTACTATGAAATGCCCGACTTTGATCCGACACGCATTTCGCCGTGGTTGCTGCGCATCGAACTCGATCGCAAACGGATGACGGATAAGAAGCTGACTATGGAACAGATTGCCGAGAAGATCAATGTTGGTTTCGGCGAGGATCTCAATTGCATCTTCAACGATGACAATGCGGACAAATTGGTGCTACGCATTCGCATCATGAATAACGAAGAGAACAAGTTCCAGGATGAAGATGAGGCAGTCGATAAGATGGAAGACGATATGTTCTTGCGCTGCATCGAGGCGAACATGTTATCTGACATGACACTGCAAGGCATTGAGGCGATTGGCAAGGTCTATATGCATTTGCCCCAAACGGACAGCAAGAAGCGAATCGTTATCACCGATACGGGTGAATTCAAAGCCATTGGCGAATGGCTCTTGGAAACGGATGGCACATCGATGATGAAGGTGCTATCGGAGCGTGATGTCGATCCCATACGCACATCCTCCAATGATATTTGCGAAATCTTCCAAGTGCTGGGCATTGAAGCTGTGAGAAAGTCCGTGGAGAAGGAGATGAATGCTGTGCTTCAGTTTTATGGCCTCTACGTGAACTATCGTCATTTGGCTTTGCTTTGCGATGTGATGACGGCCAAGGGACATTTGATGGCCATCACGCGACACGGTATCAATCGACAGGACACGGGCGCCCTTATGCGTTGCTCCTTTGAGGAAACCGTGGACGTGTTGATGGATGCAGCGGCGCATGCCGAAACCGATCCTATGCGTGGTGTTTCCGAGAATATTATAATGGGTCAATTACCTAAAATGGGCACCGGCTGCTTTGATTTGTTGCTGGATGCAGAGAAATGTCGCTTCGGCATTGAGATTCCAAATTCTTTGGGCAGCAGCATGCTGGGCGGTGCAGCCATCTTTATGGGTGGTGGCTCCACGCCAAGTATGACGCCTCCAATGACGCCATGGGTGAATTGCCATACTCCACGTTACTTTTCGCCATCCGGGCATGGTAAGTTCCAATTTTCTCTCTCGCTCTATACTATATGCTTATAATTCTCTCTCTTTCTCTGTTTGCAGTAAGTGCCATGACGCCTGGTGGACCCAGTTTTTCGCCATCGGCCGCTTCGGATGCCTCGGGCATGTCGCCCAGCTGGTCGCCAGCACATCCTGGTTCTTCGCCTAGTTCGCCGCGACAATCGATGTCGCCGTATTACCACGCTTCGCCAAGCGTTTCGCCCTCATACTCGCCCACGTCGCCGAATTATACAGCTTCGTCGCCGGGCGGCGCTTCGCCAAATTATTCGCCATCGAGCCCCAACTATTCGCCCACATCGCCGCTTTACGCGGCTACGAGTCCACGTTATGCCTCGACCACGCCCAATTTCAATCCACAATCGACTGGATATTCGCCTTCGTCGTCGGGCTATTCGCCCACATCGCCTGTGTATTCGCCCACATCGAATTTCCAGTCGAGTCCCTCGTTTGCGGGCAGCGGCAGTAATATGTATTCGCCTGGCAATGCATATTCCCCAAGCTCATCAAATTACTCACCCAACTCGCCGTCGTATTCACCGATGTCGCCGTCATATTCGCCGTCAAGTCCTTCGTACTCGCCTACGTCGCCCTGCTACTCACCCACCTCGCCTTCGTATTCGCCGACTTCGCGAAACTATACTCCCGTCACGCCTTCATATTCGCCGACGTCGCCAAACTATTCGGCTTCGCCGCATTACTCGCCCGCATCGCCGGCATACTCACAGACAGGTGTTAAATATTCGCCGACATCGCCAACGTATTCGCCGCCTTCGCCGTCATATGACGGATCACCAGGCTCGCCACAATATACGCCAGGCTCGCCACAATATTCGCCAGCCTCACCCAAATATTCACCCACTTCGCCGCTCTATTCACCCAGTTCGCCGCAACACTCGCCGTCGAACCAATACAGTCCAACAGGATCAACATATTCGGCGACAAGTCCACGCTATTCACCAAACATGTCCATCTACTCGCCGAGCAGCACCAAATATTCCCCCACATCGCCCACGTACACGCCCACAGCGCGCAACTATTCGCCAACATCGCCTATGTACTCGCCCACAGCGCCCTCGCACTACAGTCCGACGAGTCCGGCATATTCCCCGAGCAGTCCCACATTCGAGGAGAGCGACGATTAGGCTACACCCAAGGCTGATACTCAAGGTAGAAGGCGGAGTAGGCGTAGGAAGCAGAATTCCCAACTGTAAATTCGACTTATCTAGCAATATATATATATATATATATATATATAATATATATATATGTATCGCTGATTTCCAAAGTATGGACTCGACTGATGTATCAATACTTAAAAAGGAACAGGAAGTCTATATAAATATATATTATAATACCTTACGATCTTTGTATATCTCATTATTTGTCGTACATCCAACTATGTATGTCCGTATATATAAGCTATATATACGACAACAGAGAGACAGATATATCTAATATATATTATTATGATTTATGACTTCATTATTATGTATCTTAATATCTCTATGGTCATACATATGTATATATATGTGTATGTATGTGTAGTAGCTAATTTTTTTTTGCTTTTATATGTCAATCTATCAAGATGTTATGCGAGTTATATGCGACGAGTTCTATCCACAAATATTTTAAACTTTTAAGTATAATGCAAGCTCTGATTATGCACAATGACAAACAATAGTCGTAAAAACAAAAAAAAATATATATATATAAAAAATAAAATTTATAAAAATTTTTGTAAACTACAAAGAAATATTTGAGATTGTTTCTTCACCTCTAGGTACACATAGATAGGTTTATATCTGATTAGACGGAAGTAAGAGGGCGATGATAAGATTATGTATGTAGACAGATAATATATATTGAGAACAGATATATAGATATAGACACGGATAGATAGTAAGACAAATAGATATGTTGGTTATATATACATTTTTCTTGCCGTTTCTCTAGATATCTGATCTATTGTATCTATAGTATAGTATATATGCACAAAATCTAATGGGACACGCCTACAGCTATATATAGATATAGACATAGACATAACTGTAGATTGATAATATTCCCAATTCATATAGAATATGTTATCAGATCGGTAAGCCTTTATGGACCCAAATCCAAACTGGGAAATAAAACTTTTGTCTTTTAAATGTAAATAAAAAAAAATTAGGTATATATGTATTTTTGCCATAGTTGATAAACGATATATATATATATGTATATATCGGTTGTACGAGTAAGTGCCATTATGCTACATGGGATTAGTTAAAACGAAATATTCGATACGAACTATGATTAGGTATTAGCATTCTGACTATGCCTAGCAGACGGGACTCTATGTAAAATAGTTAGTTAGTTCATAAGTATCTAAGTAGGTGCGATTATATATTTATAGGTATATGTATATCAGCTACTAGTAAAAACTCTTAATTAGTTCTGGGGCCTTGAAATGTTCGACTCGAATGATCTCTCTGTCTTAGAGGCTACGCTTAACTAGTTATAAATTAGATTAGATGAAAAAAAAAAGTTGTTTTTTGTTTTGATTGGTACAATTGAAGAATAGAACTATACATGGGATTTAATTGGATATTGGGGACTTGAGGGGTTTATCTTTCGTATTTGCTGGCTTAGGTGGTTAGTTTTGGATAGGCTTAGGTTAGCTGTGACTAGTATTGGTTGAGAATTGGCTTATGAGTATTTCGATTGCTCTGATTGCTGTTGCTGCTGCTGCTGCTGCAGTGCAAGCAACTGTTGCTTGCGCGGTCAAGCGACAATGTCGCTGCCCGGATTATAGCCAAAGTAATTGAGATTGAAATCATCGCTGAATAGCACCTCCTCCTCGGACGGTTCCACCTGGTGGGACATCTGTATGCCCAGCTCCATGGGATCGATCTCTGTGATGTAGTATTGCGAGTTGCCGAGGCTGCCCGCAAGTAGGCTGCTGCTGCTCCCGCTGTGCAGCTGCTGTTGATGCTGCTGTTGATGCTGATGCTGATGTTGATGCTGGCGCAGTCCGCTCTCCGTAACAACGACGTCCTTGTGTATGGGATTGAGATAGTCTTCTGGAAGAAAGGCAGCCATCAGTCAAGCAATCAGACACCCAACTAATCAGTCAGTCAAGACATCAATCAGTGCATCTACACCTAATCCCGTCACTCAATCAAACTTCCAAATAATCATTCAGATAATCAATCACTAAAACAGTTCGCTCATAGTCCCCATTCTCTACTTTTAGTCCAGTTTATCAAGCAATCAATCATTCTATTAATAACTTGTTCAACCCATCGTTGAATCGTTAACAATCAATCATTCAATCCTCATCAAGCAGTCGCAATCAAACAGTCCATATAAAAATGGCTAACTAATTCAATCACCTTTTTAATCATTCAATCACCCGCTCAATCAATCACCACTCCATTACGCTATCAATCACTACAAACACGCATTTCATATATATCACTCTCTTATTCAATCATTGACAGACAGTTAATCTACCAGTTCCGAATTCAATTACAGTCAATTACTAACAATCAATCACCGACTCAATCATACCTATCAATCAATCAGTTCTATTGCTACTTACCATTGTCGAGCAGAACATCCTGATAGGTGCTGATGATGGAGTTGACGGACTGCACCTCCACCTCTCGATGGATGCCATTGAGGATCTGTCCCGCCGTCTTGCGTAGCTCATCGTCGCTCAGCAGATCGCTGAAGGGCAACAGCCGCTGCGAATGCGGATGCGGATGCGATGAGGGCGACGATTCGCTGGGCGTCTGCTGCAGCATCTCGTGGGTGAGCGCAGCAGCAGCAACAGCTGCCTCATCATAGATGCAATTGGTCGATTGCTGCTGCGGCGAGTGCGAATGTTGTTGTTGCAACTGTTGCTGCTGTTGCTGTTGTTGCTGTTGTTGTTGCAACTGTTGCTGCTGCTGTTGTTGCTGCTGCTGCTGTTGTTGCTGCTGCTGCTGTTGCTGCTGCTGGTGCATTTGCTGCTGATGCTGTTGAATGCGCTCGCGATTGATCGATTCCATTTTGAAGAACAAGTCCAAGCGTTGCTTTTTCTGCAAATGTGTTAAGTAAGCTTTGTTGTGCGTGTGTGTGTGTGTGTGTGCTACTTACATGCTCCCAGGCTAAGACATTCTCCGCTGAGTCGCCGCTGGATATGGCCCACAGATGGCCAGCGCCTTGCGGTGCCTTCACGCCTTTGCGAAAGTGCGGATTGATCGAGAGATTGTGCCGCACCGAGTTCTTCCAGCGATCATCGTTCGATTTGTAGTACGGAAAGCGATCGCTGCATCAATTAGAAAGAGACAGACATATAGAAGAAACAGAACACGGAGAGGGAGAGAGAGAGAGAAATATTATATAGATTGGCATTGAGTTTGGCTGAGAAACTTGTGCGATGTAAGTATGTGATATGTGTAGGTAAGCAAATAAAAGGGTCTGCTCGACTAGTAAATACTCTGGAATCAACTGCTTTATGAAAATGTGAATGCAGAACGAATTTAGCTTATACTTCTTGAAGAAGCCTGTCGAGCACCCAAATATTGTTTCGGGTTTCCCCAAGTTATGGAGTTCTTAGCACTTTGAAACTGGCAAGTAAGATATTATATATAGATACGTTATCTGCTAGACTTGAGCTCATAGCCATTAGAAAATTCTTGCGCTTGGAAGATGTTGTTGATTGGTCAAGGCGCTGAGGGCCTGGGGGTTGAAATGGTGAGTTCCAACGGCAGCTGATTGGCTAGTGGTCAGGTGTTACCCTCGGTTTGTTGGCTTGGTCGAGCCACTCAGAAGGTGAACAACTTTTTGACCAGTCGCAATTAAAGTTGGCAACATGCGAAGCCAAGCTAGCAGGCAATTTGCAGCGAACACGTCACGGCACGGCACTGCGGCAGAGCTCCAACAGGGCTGGCGGCGCAACCGGCGGGGGCAGGAGCAGGGGACAACATGGACAGGGACACGGATACGGATACGGACACGGACAGCGGCAGTGGCACAAATTATGCGTCGTTTTGTAGGCAGTCACGAACAGGCGATTTGGACAGAAAAAAAATATTAAAAGAACAGAAGCAGGAGTGAAGTAGTGGGCAATGCACGACTAGTAGATACCCATCCAATTAGGAAACAAATATTAGAGAGACATTTGAGATAGCAGAGACATAGAAATACTTTAAACAATGATCTTCAAGTTTTTCTGTTCTCGTTCACTTTGTCGACAAAGTTCCCAGTTTATTGGTTAATTTTGAAAACTAGTTCATTTAGTTCAACTTGCTCATATACTGACTCCATCTTGAGACTATTACTCAGCTATTTACTGGCTCATAATTGGCAGCTGAATAATTCCAAGGAACTAATGGTTCATGAACAGTTAGCTAACTCAATTAAACTGATCGATGAACTAGTTAAAATCACATCGTTCATTGTTCACTGAACTTGTTCAGCTCACATGAAGAACTAGTTCAATCTTTACAAATACTAAAAATATAGTATTCTTGATGAATAAGCAAAGTCTAACCCCTGAACTAGTTCACTTGTTCATTTTCAGAACTAGTTCATTTAAATGAATAACTCAATAGCATGCATCGTTCATTTCAGCAACTGGTTCATTGGAAATGAACGAATGAACTACCTTTTTAACACACCCACATTGAAAGTTAGTTTTCCAGGGTATACAAAATGGAGTAGCTGGCGAGCAGTTGGGCAGGTAAAAACCTGCCCGCCCCCACCACCTGATATACGCTGTGCATAGGGCATATGTAAAAGGAAACTACGTCGACCGGAAAGGACATCGCGTGCCAAGGCGCGCGCCTCCCACTCGGGCAGGGGACGGTTGGCAGGCGGCTAGAGCTGGGCAACAAAATGGAAAGTATTTCGAATAACGGCACACAGAGAGAGAGAGAGAGAGAGAGAGAGAGAGAGAGAGAACGACAGAGAGAGGGGGAAGTTGAGAGAGTGTGCGCCACGCGCCAAGTCCAGAAAACAACCCCCGCAATGAGCGCGCTCTGTCATTGGCCAACAGCTGCCCCCCTGACCCTGTCCCTGTCCCAGCCGCTTGCCCTGCCCTCCCCATCTGGTGCTCCACCTGCTCAAGCTGAAAAGCAATCCAACAATTTTTCCTCTTTTTTTGTGTATTTCAACACGCGAGGCTCGCATTCAGACTCGACTGGCTGCATAACTATATAGCTTACATACGTATATATATCTATATCTATTATAGCTTATATTTTGTCGACTCATAAATGAAATGGAACAATTCGAAATGGAGTGCATAAATCTAAGGCGAACCCCTTCGTCCTGGCTTCTCTAGCTGAAAGCCAGCGTCAGGCAGCTCTTTAATGAACCAACTAAAAAAATTTCACCGGCCACCACCCACTTTGATATTACTGTCATGGACTACCCCGCGCCCCGCCGGTAATGTTTGGGGCACGCAGACGTCATGACGCATCAACGGAAACACACAGCCAACAGTCAACAGCCAACAGCCAAGATGATGGCACTTCACATTCCATTCGAGTGGAGCGGGAGATCATACACACATATCCCAAATACTATGTGATATGCGAGCTTATCATATGTGCCTGATATAGATACCGATTGAACAGGTGCTAAACGGGGTACAGTGGGTGGAGTGTCTGGTTGAGGATGATTGAACTCACGATTGTTTTGATTGAATATGACTATTTTGGTTGTGTATGAGCCATAATTTGATTTATGATGATTGATCTGATTGAGATGATAGATGCGATTGAGCTGTTTGAGTATGATTGATTTGATTGATAGTAATTGATCTGATTTGAGTTAATTATGGCTCTGATTGATGATGAAACATCTGATTGAGATTCAGACGTACTGAGCTGTTTGATTGATTTGATTGATGCTGATTGATCACATTTGAGGTAACTGCTTCGATTGATGATGTTACATTTGATTGATAGATGAATGATCTGACTGGGTAATGATGTCTTTGATTGAAGATGAAAGACTCGATTAAGACTGACAGTGAGATTGATTGAAGTTCACTTCTTTGAGTATGATTGATTTGATTGATGTTGGCTGGTCTGATTGGTGATGACGCTTATGTTTCAATATGATTGACTCAACCATCTTGATTTCTGTTTTCTTTCGATTGGTGAGTTCATTTGATTGATGATGATTGCTAATGATTGATGATGATTGCTCTGAGTATGCTCTGAGTATGCTTTTCCTATAGAGAGTTTTCTCTCTGTATGTGTCGATTGGTGATAATGTTTGCTATGAGTATGTTAACTGATTGATTGTTAACTGATTGACTATAGACGTGATTGATCTGATTGTCCTTGTTAATAAGAATAAGTTTTCCAAGTAGTGATTGCTCTGATTGATGCTGGTAGTTAATGATTGAGCTAAAGTGGCCATCGATAACTATCGATAGTACACATCTCCACAGATATCGATATACCAAACGAAGTATGACCCTTGCCATTACAGGGTATTTGCTTCTATGTACTTCGTTTTCTGTTTTTTTTTTTGTAAAATTGGTTTGTTTTGCTCGGTGTTTGGCATGTTTTAGTTATTGCTGTGGGTATTATGAAACACCCAAATGCACTTGTAAAATTATAAATACGAAATACGAAAAGTGGAAAATACGCTGTAGGAAAATGGGGAAGCGGGAAGTGGGAGGGCTTGGGCTGTTTGTCTGACAGGGCTTAATCATGCTCCAAGCCAATCGATACGCAGACGGCTCTACTTATATATGTATATATCTCACACTTGTCGAATTGTCAACGTTGCTGTGGATGATTGAGAGGGTGTATATATATGTGTGTATATATAGGAGCGGGGGTATATGCAAATCATCCACTATCAACTACCCACTATCAACGTTCACATCATTGTCAATGAATTGAATGAGTGACTGCGCCTCGTTCATAGTCACAATCACATCCACATCCACATTCGCCTTCAGCTTCAAATTGTCCTAATACACGGCATGGTTGGGTGGTAAGCCCAACTGCCCCGCTCCTACGTCCCCTGCCTGCTAGTGTGCATAATAATAAGAGGTATATACTGGTCTTCTTTTACAACATCAACTCGAATTGTCGGAAGTTTCGTTTTCGATATCGAAAATAATGCGAGTGGCCGAACGACATCCGGCTATGCTATGCCTTTAAAAGGGACGCAGGGAAGGAGAGGATGAAGGTATGACAGGTGGGGGCGGCTTGTCTGTAGGTGGGTGGGTTGGCGGGCAGGCGGTTGGGGGTTGGGGTGGTCCCGCCTGCTGTCCGGCAACAAGCTTCAGGCGCTGTAATAGAGTTTGAAATTCGAATTGGTTCACTGCTGCTCCGCAAAACGGCCCTAGAGTGGGGTGAGCGATAGTGGAAGTTAGAGTGTGCCTGCTGCCTGGACGGCGTCCGTATAATGCATTCTGTCTGATAGGCTGGGAGCTGGTCGCTCGGACTGGTGGCTGAATGGATGGCTGACTGGTTGGTTGGTTGGCTGTCCGTGCCGTGTCAAGGCGTGTCTGGCACGCAAGCCAACACACACACACAGTGAGAGAGAGAAAGCGAGACAGAGATATAAGGAGTAAAAGAGACCGCCTTTCATTTTTGACATGGCGCCCAGGAGCTCAGCTCCTCTGCTCCTCTCCTCTCCAGCAGTTCAGACTGGGCAACTACTTCTGGCGGTTTGTTTCGAGTTGATTTCTGCATTCATATATATTTATATAGACTCTATATATACCTATATATATATATATATATATATATGTATATATATAGAAAGAACAACTTAGTTCAGTTCATAAATTGTGCAAAAATTTATGGATTTATGGCAGTTGAGGAAGCTTGCCTTCGCCTTTGGTCTCTGGTTGAAAAATGTGAACGAAACTTTTAAATACAATAATGGGGCGTTGCTGGCCACGCCCCAACGAACATCAGACAGACACAGTTAGAGATACAGATACAGATACAGATACAGATACAGATACAGATACAGATACAGATACAGATACAGATACAGATACAGATACAGATACAGATACAGATACAGATACAGATACAGATACAGATACAGATACAGATACAGATACAGATACAGATACAGATACAGATACAGATACAGATACGATACAGATACAGATACAGATACAGATACAGATACAGATACAGATACAGATACAGATACAGATACAGATACAGATACAGATAGATACAGATACAGATACAGATACAGATACATATACAGATACAGATACAGATACAGATACAGATACGATACAGATACAGATACAGATACAGATCGATACAGATACAGATACAGATACAGATACAGATACAGATACAGATACAGATACAGATACAGATACAGATACAGATACAGATACAGATACAGATACAGATACAGATACAGACATATACAGATACAGATACAGATACAGATACAGATACAGATACAGATACAGATACAGATACAGATACAGATACAGATACAGATACAGATACAGATACAGATACAGATACAGATACAGATACAGATACAGATACAGATACAGATACAGATACAGATACAGATACAGATACAGATACAGATACAGATACAGATACAGATACAGATACAGATACAGATACAGATACAGATACAGATACAGATACAGATACAGATACAGATACAGATACAGATACAGATACAGATACAGATACAGATACAGATACAGATACAGATACAGATACAGATACAGATACAGATACAGATACAGATACAGATACAGATACAGATACAGATACAGATACAGATACAGATACAGATACAGATACAGATACAGATACAGATACAGATACAGATACAGATACAGATACAGATACAGATACAGATACAGATACAGATACAGATACAGATACAGATACAGATACAGATACAGATACAGATACAGATACAGATACAGATACAGATACAGATACAGATACAGATACAGATAAGTATACAGATACAGATACAGATACAGATACAGATACAGATACAGATACAGATACAGATACAGATACAGATACAGATACAGATACAGATACAGATACAGATACAGATACAGATACAGATACAGATACAGATACAGATACAGATACAGATACAGATACAGATACAGATACAGATACAGATACAGATACAGATACAGATACAGATACAGATAGATATCTTCTATCTATAGGGTATTTCTTGAGTCTTATTGCCTACTTGGCAGTTGGCTTTTTCTATAGAGATCGTTGGCATCTAAACATTTTTCCCTTTGGAGATCCTTCACGCATATGTCCTGCAAATGCCATATCCTGCACCCTTAGCCCTCGCATTGGTCTTGTTCAATGAAGCATGATCCGCATCCAATAAACACTCAATATGCAATTCAAATTGACCGGAAGAACAGTTGCCCCTCACCCCTAATCGCTTTGCTGCTGTCGCCTCCTACGCAGGATCGGGCTTGAGCCTCGCTGCTTACGCTGGGGAGTTGGCTAATGGGTTGACCGAGTAATTGCTGGCAATTGTGCGCCCGAGTTGCGCTTGTCAAACACCTGATATCCGTATGCATTGAGCCATGTCAAAGGTGTGTGGAAAGCGGAAAAAGGACGGAAAGGGCCGCAAAGCGAAGCGAAGCGGCGCGATGCCGTTTAACGCAGGCACAAAACGTTTCCAAGTTTCCTAGCCCAGGCAATTAATAATTATCGTGTGTATAAATTTCATGGACAGTTGCCAGAGAGAGAGAGAGAAAGAGAGAGAGAGAGGGAAGGAGAGAGGAAGGTAGAGGGCGAGCGGAGGCTTTGCGTGGGCGAGCCTTTGCGCCGGCGCGTCCTTTGCCTTGAACAAGGCGAGGACGCAGAACAGGTGTAGAAAGCACTGCCTAAAAGCATTGAAGACAAACCCCCAACTTCCAACCCTTCCCCCTTCAGAGCAGCCCTTGCCACATCTCCGCACCCGCCCCACCAGCTGCTCTGCTGGAGCCACAAAGTAAATTTGTAAATGGTTAATGAAAACTTGCCCAAATATAAAGAAAGAAACAACAACTACAAGAGTTGAGCAGAGGGGGGTTAGGCAGTGGCAGTGGCAGCGGCAGTGGAAGGGATAGGGCTAGGGGTAGGGGTAGATCTAGGGGTTGGGCTGGAGAGCTGGTCGGTGTGCTGGCTCATTACATTTAATGAACAGGTTGCCCACGGGGGCCAGGTGATGGGCAAATGTCATAAATTGCTGGCAAGTTGAGGCTAGGCCTGGGGGTAGGGGTAGGGCTAGGGTGGGTAGCTACCTTGGGGGCGGCTTTTTCTCTATATAAATTTACATATATATAGGATATTTACACGCAACATTTGAGCCGAGTTTACCAAATATTTACAGTGATTCGGTGGAAGCCGATTCGAAACAACTTTCATAATTTGTGGAAGCCCAAACCCCCAACAGGGGTAGACGGCTGGACGGGTGGGTGCGTCGGATGGGGCAAATTAATGAACCTTGAAAAATGTGTTAAAACTTTTTTATTATTGTCATTGCATTGACATATGCACATATAGACAGCCCTATATCCATACACACATATATATCTATATGATTCCTTTGAAAGTGGGACGTACTGAAGGAGGACATAGTTCTACATAGTTCAGAAACATCTAGAAGCGTAGAAGTTTCCAATTAAAAAGTTCTCGAAGCACAAAGAAATTTTATTTTAGTTTCGATAAAAGAAATTTGCTTGCGCCTCAAACGAGGCAATTCAAAGGAAGTGAAGAAGATTTTCGACTTGGGAAAATAGTTGCGAAATTGGCATTCAGCGCGACCTTCGAGAAGAAATCGAGTGGGAAGCAGAACTTTGCAAATAATTTACCATCTCAAAAGGCACATGAGAAGTGGGTCTATGAATACGAAATACTTCAGAGATAGATTACCGAAGGGTTTGAGCAAAGTTAGGTTGAATATAACAGAAGGAAAATATAACAAATAGAAGATAAATTCAGATTCCAGAGAGAGATGGAGTAAAAGAGTGATTGAGAGGGGGAGAGAGAGAGAGAAAGAGCGAAGAGAGGGAGCAGAAGCTGGAGATGATGAAATCAAAAGGGAGAAAGAAAGGGAGAGTGAAAGATAGAAAGACCGAGAGAGGAAAAAAGTAGAAGATGGTGCCTGAGAAGGAGGAAGAACAAAAGAAAGAGCGAGTGTGAGAGAATTTGTGAGAAAGAGAGAGCGAGAAATATAGCACTAAATAAAGAGAAAGAGAGTGGGGGAGACAAAAGGGAGTGAGATTGATGCAGAAAGACAGAGCTACAGAGACAGAGAGTAAGCTACAAACAGAGAGTGCTGAATGGATGGAGAGACAGAGACAGAGACATAGACACAGAGTGCGACAAAGGAAAGAAAGAGACAGGGATAGATACATATCTCGATATGCGAATCAACTTGTTGAACAACAAACAACAATTTGAAACATTTTTGATTAGCAACAAAGCGCGAAATGAGGTAACGGCAAAAAGAACAAGAATACAAAAACAAAAGAAACGAAGAAAAACAAAACAAAGAACACGGCAAACATTTTTAGCAGGTAATAAATTATTGGAACTGGAAACTTTTTAACTTAAAAGTTGTTGTTGTTGTTGTCGGTTGTTAGCCAAACAAATGCGAAGCCAGCAAAGAGTTCATTTAAGCAAGACGAACCAAGAATACCCTAGAAAATGTCATGGATATAGATATGGATATGGATATAGATATAGATATAGATATAGATATAGATATAGATATAGATATAGATATAGATATAGATATAGATATAGATATAGATATAGATATAGATATAGATATAGATATAGATATAGATATAGATATAGATATAGATATAGATATAGATATAGATATAGATATAGATATAGATATAGATATAGATATAGATATAGATATAGATGTCTGTCGAACATACTGCATATCTCTTACTAAATTTGAAAGTATGCACAGCGCTCAAATACCCTGTGAAATGAACTGCTCTAAGCAGCAGGGGAATTTGGCAGAGAAGGCGAAGAAAAAGTGAACAATGAGAATGCGCAAAGAAATGCTTGAGATTTGTTTAATTACATCCGGCATAGTCACAGCTACACACACGAGCACACAGGTATGCACACACAGGTGTACACACAGGTGCACACACACAGCACAGGCTATTCGCCCACACAAAATGCCATGAAAAAAAGGAAAAACTACGAATTGTGGGTGGTTCGTTCTCTAAATGGTGGCTTGGGTGGTTGGGTGGTTGGGTGTGTTGGCTGTGGGTGTGGGTGTGCCATGCCATTTGGGGGTTGTTGTGGTGGGTGTACTTACGATATCCATTGGTATATTCCAGACACCGTTAGCTCACCCTTGTCCTCGAGGGCGTATTCGATGAGTTCCGTGTATGTAAACGGTGGTTTCTTCGGCCTGCTGGTTTTGCGGTGGTTGGTGGTTCGGTGGGTGTCCACATCGATTGGCGAGTGAGAGGGAGAGAGACAGAGAGCGAGAGAGAGCAAAGTTGAGTGAGTGAGAAACTACGCCAAATAAATATTTATTAAAATGGAGTTTCCATTTGAAGACCCCTAGTGAGAAGGAGAGCGTTCAGCCAACGTCCTATTATCCGATATATTAAGATTCCTTGCTACTAGCAGTTGTTCACTGACCAGCTACAGAGACGCCTTCCTGTCGTCGCTGTCTTCCTATGGAGGATAAATTGCTTAGCCTCACAGCTCTGCAGAGCTGAGCCTTGTGAGACTCTCATTAGCCCTTTGGGGCTATCGGACATCCTTGAAATAAAATATGTGTGAACCTTTCATCTTAGATACATCCTTCTCTCTGGCTCAGGGCAAGCTGCTCAGATGATCTCTGTCTTGCTGCAGACCAAAGCCAGCTAGGCTCCTCTTGTCATATAGAAGATATGTAAGCCTTTCCCTTAGGCCTTATTTTGTGCCTCCCTCACTCCCGACGTGCCTAGGTCTTCCTACTCGGACTAACTCTGTGTTCATTTAGAAGAAAGTTATCTGGGACTCGCTTCTAAGTTGATGTTTGGCTCTGTGGGTCTACCTGTCCAGCTGTCCTCTGGCATAACCTCTGTCTATACAGAGCTCTCTTTTATGTTTGACCTAGACCTTTCTCTGGGTTCTCAGCTAATCTGTGGCTCCCTTTGCATTGGTTTTCTCAACTGATCTGTGGCTTTTCTTAAGCAGGATCCCTCTGTTGGCCGTCCCGTACTTACGCCTTGGACGCCGTGTCCTCGACTACAACGTGCTCGGCGACAATCATATCGCTGCCGTCCATCTCCGAAGTGACCTCCATGACCAGCTCCTCGAACTTGCGTCCAGTTTTGGTTGGTGTCGATGTTGTTACAGCGTTTGTTGAAGTTGTTGCTGCTGTTGTGGCTGTGCTTAGTGCTGCTGTGGATGGGGAGTTGGAGCAGCTCTTGGGCGAGCCGCGCTGCTCCAGCTGCGACGAGTGACTGTGACTAGAGTTCGATGCAGATGCGGATGCTGGGGACGCCGAGCTGCAGGGCGATGCGCTGGCCATGTGAGCATTCGTAGCTGCTGTGGGCGTGGCTCCCTCCAAGCCGACGCCCAGCCGTGCCATGCCGCCGCCCACATCGGGCGAGAGATGCGGAAATTCATCGAACTTGAAGTTGAGTAGCCAGGAGAGATTCTTGTCCTCGAAATCGGGCTCCGGCGAGCAACGAGCTGGGCAGGTCAATGAACGGGATTGCGATTGTGCTGTGGGCTGTGACTGGGGCTGCTGCTGCTGCTGCTGCTGTGGCTGCTTTTGCAGTATGGGCACCAGAAAGCCACTGCCACTGGCCGCTAGATGGAGCTGCTGCTCCGCCTGCGACTCCAACTGGTTTTCCGATTGGCTTTGCATTGGCGGCAGCGTGGCGTTCAGCTGCGAGATTTCCGTTTGCAGTCCCGTCGTATAGCGATGATCCAATTCGAGCAGCTCTCCCGCTTGCCAGCCGCCAGCGTCCGCCTCCATGGGCGCTGTGGGCGGCGCGCAGTAGGAGGCAGCGGGCACCAACAGCTGATTATCATAGGCGAACAAATCGTTGATGAAGGCGGCGCTAGCTGTGCCGCTGGCGCTTGTGTCCAGCTGGAGCTGAAAGCACAGATCGCCGGCAGCGCCGACGCCGACACCAACGCCAGCGCCCACGCCCACCCCGACGCCATTCACATCGTAGTCCAGATGACGCTTCTTCCAGGGATTCGAGTTGAGCTGCTCGTAGGGCTCCTCCAGCTGTGTTTCGTACTTGCGCTTGAGAAAGTTGAACTCGCAGTTCGAATGCAGCGCGTTGCAGCTGTTGTTGTTGCTTTTGCTGCTGCTGTTGTTGTTGTTGTTGTTGTGGCTGGAAGTGTGACTGGAATGCTCAGTGGAATGCGGCTGAGCGCCTGAGCTGCTGTTGGGCCCATTGACGGGCATATTGACAATCATTTTCCTTTCCTTTATTTTTCTTCACACGGATTTGCACGTCAATTTTTCTTTCACGTGGCGCACAGAACAAACAAAAAAGAAGCACAAACAGCGCGAGAGCGACAGAGCGCGGGATAGAGAGAGAGAGAGAGAGAGAGAGAGAGCGGAATAGAGAAAAAGGGAGAGAGAGAATTTGGAGTTTTCGGATGAGGCTAAAGGAAATTTTTGCGCGATTGGTTTCCGTCTCGCGCTGCGACTGGCCACGGAATGCGGCTGAAGGATTTGACGGAAGCAACATTTGGCCAGGAGCTGAACGCTGCCAGGATTGGCAGCGACTGCAGCAGAGGCAGCGACTGCAGCAGAGGCAGCGTTCTCTCTATCCCTCTCTCTCTCTCTCTCGCTCTCTCTCATTACCCTTGCGCACTCAGTGAAGCACAACAACTATCGATGAACCCCCTAGCCAACCAAAGCCCAATTCCAAACCCAAACCCAAACCCAGCCCGAGCCTACGACCTTTTAACGGTACTCAAAAGCGTGCTCTTTCATATACCCTGTAAGCCGTGCGCCAACGGGGTATATCGGTTGTGTAGGACAATGCTCTTTGGCTCAATAGATTCGATTGTTTATGCATATACCCTGCTTAACAGTGTCAATTGGGGTATATTCATTTAGTTATTCTACCAATAGATACCCTGTTCAACTCAAATAGGGTTTGTTCATGTAGTTTGCAGCCTAAATACGATTGTTAGGGATATACCCTGTACTCTATGTGCTTGTAGGGCATATGCATTTAGTTTTTTAAGGTATTTTCAATCAGATTTAAGACAAGACTCGCTCTTCCACGAATATACCCTGTAAAATGGGGCGTATACATAAGGCTGACAGCTGACACTCGTTATACCCTGTTCTCAGCATTCAAATGGGAAGTATTCTGTGTTTTTGAGCAATATACCCTGTTCACAATGGCTACAAAAGGTATATGCAGTGCAGCTTTGGGCGGTGTTTGTTTCTATCCACAGTCAAATGGGGTATATACATTTCGTTATGCTGTGACACGCTGATTTTGACTGTTTGCACGGGAACATACCCTGTTTATGTTTAAGGGGTATATACCCTGTTTGCAGCAGTCATATGGGGTATATTCACTTAGAGTTTCAGTTAGAGAAGCTTCCAAGCAACTCTCGACTTTTACAGCTTTTGGATTTACTCTACTATTATTTGCCACCTTTTTTAGGGCTCCAGAGTTGAGAAATGTTTATAGTAGTTGACTTATGGAATGCATATACCCTATATTGGAGTTAAAGTTTCAAATTTGTATTGTCAGTTTCCAGACTTGAGTCAATTGAGCGTTCACTCAGCAGCGGCTAGCATGTGATTGCAGGGTATTTACTAGTCGCGCACTCCTCGCAACTTAAGCACTCTCACTTCGTGCTTGCTTCTCTCCGGTTCTGCTCGGTCGCGCTTTGCCCATAATCGAACATGTGCCACAGAACTTGGCTGATGCCTGTGTGTATGTATAGATATATATGTGTGCACGAGACATACATATATAGATATATATATTTGTACAGATGTATATATTCGTATACTCCAAAGCCTATTGAAGACTTGTCGACGTGGTGCAGGGAAATGCGTTCATTGAAGCGCCTAATCGAACACCCTGTAGCAGACAGCCTGCCGAGCTGACTCGCGCACAGGTGTTGCGCAGTTGCCAATAGGGCGAAGGGGGGGGGGGGGGTAGTAGAGAGAAAGAGAATAAGAAAGAAAATCTCTCTCCTCTCTCTACTCCAGCTCTGAGAGGGAGAAAGAGAGTGAGAGAGAGAGAGAGATAGGGAGAAAGAGAGGCAGAACGACACAGCAAGAGAATCTCTATCTCTCTATATCTGTTACATCGTTCATTTCTCTCCGTGTCATAGATCGAAATACCTTTAAACACTCTTTTCTTTGAGTGTATGTCAAGAAAAAAATATATTACCACATTATTCTCTAAGTGTAATTGACAAAAATCAGTTTTACTCACTTTTCTCCCAGTGTAACAGTTGAAAAAATACTTAGTTATATTTTGCTCTCAGTGTAGTTGACTATACTGTGCTGAGGCCGCGTTTTCTCTGAGTGTAATTTAGCTAAATAAAGTTTTGCCACGTTTTTCTCTCAGTGTACCTACTTAGATACGTCGCAACACACTTTTCTCCCAGTGTACTTGACTGGGATTTTCTATGCTCTTCTCTCAATATAATTGACCAACTCTTTTCGCGCAGTGTAACGGCCGCAAATAAAGTTTTCTGCAGCTTTTATTGACAAAAATCCAGGAAGGCGCGTCACACCAGGTAATATCCATAAATTTAAAGAATTTGCTAGATCTCGAGTGGTTTTTAGATCGGAAATGCTGCAGCTCAGCTCGTAAAGCTCTGAGCATGATTCACGAATCGGATCGGATCGGGTCGAAGCTGGCTGAGAGAGAACACGAAACACTCATCCCAAATGGATTAGGCGCCGACTGATGATTTGGGACTCCCAGCTAAAGTCGTCGAAATAAAGTAATAACTGAAAACAAGGAAATGCGATTCATTGTGCAAAGCGAAGTGCGAATACCCTGACCCAGGCCACATATGTGATAAATGCGAATATATAAATAGATAGAACTGCAAGTCTCTCCATATAATACTATATTCAGTCTAGATGTCAGTAGAGTATCCAGCGAGAGAGAGAGAGAGAGAGAGAGACTGAGAGAAAAAAGATCGAAAGACAGAAAGAAAGAGAGAGAGGCAGAGATCGAGAGATATACCACTCACATATATATATATATAGATATAGATATACATATAGATATATCGAAAGATCTTTAGAGCTCAGTGAAATCAATCAAAGCTGCTTAGCTCACCCAAACATCAACATACTCTGCCGTTCCCTACCCCCATCAGAGTCTCCGCACAGGTTGAAGATTAAAAACAAAACTTGTTTTCATGCTCATATTCTTTAGCCCCGCCTCCCTCCCCTAGCCGCCCTCGACGCGCTGCCCTCTCTTGGGACGTCAGCTGCTTCGCTTGATAAGAAGACGGCGCGCTGCGGCTGCTGCGATCAGTTGTGAGTCGTAGTCAGAGGCGAGCGGACGTAACTGCCACTGGAGGAAGAAGAATCTGTGGAAGAAGCAAACGAAAACAAAGTAGAAGAAAGAAGCAGAACAAGAAGAAGAAAAAGAAGTAGAAGCAGAAGATGTCGAGCTTAAAGCATTCGCTTTTGCTTCTCTTTGTCTGCCTTGTGGCAATGTCTGCCATTGCCGGCGCTGCCGGCTCTGGCAAGGGACGCAAGAAGGGCGTGGCTTGCCCGCCCACCAAATTGAAGCGCCAGTGGGGCGGGAAGCCGGCGCGTGGCATCAATTATCAGCTGCGGCCGATACGTTATGTGATTATCCATCACACGGTGACGGCCGAGTGCTCCAGCTTCATTGAGTGCGCCGACATATTACAGGGTATGCAGGGGTATCACCAGACAGAGCTGAACTACTTCGACATTGGCTACAAGTGAGTGCGCTAACCGACAATCGCCGTTTACAGGGTATTCTACTTCTACTTCTCGAATAGCCCGATCTACAGGGTATTTAGCAGACACTCTTTGCACAGAGTAGTTCAATGAATGCTAGCATATGTTTTTCTATAGGGTATTTATATTTCCATAACTCACAGGATGTTCCAATGTTTCACAAGCTTTTTCTGCAGGGTATTTCAATGTGTAGCAAACTCCTTCTTTTTCCATTGAAATTGTTTTCATTCTTTTCACAGGGTATCTCTATTTTTAGAGTATTTGTACAGTTTACAGGGTATAAAAATAGGGCAAGCTATTTTTAAGGGTCTATTCATATGCATTTTACAGGATATCTCAGCTGCTGGCAAATTTAAGTTTAATTTGAATTTCTATTGATGCCCCACCCAATGCTCTGTAGCTTTCTTATAGGGAATGATGGACTGGTCTACGAGGGCACCGGCTGGGGCGTAAGAGGCGCGCATACCTATGGCTACAATGGGAATGGAACGGGCATTGCTTTCATCGGCAACTTCGTGGGTGAGTAGATGCAATCTTCCACTCCTGCTGCGGCGTCTTCATGCTCTTCCACCTGCTCCTCGCCCTCGTCCTCGTCCTCGCTCTTGTCCTCCTTCTTACAGATAAGTTGCCATCGGAAGCCGCTTTGAATGCCTGCCGCAAGCTGTTGGAATGCGGCGTTAAGTTGGGCGAGCTGAGGGAGGATTATGACTTGATTGGAGCATCCCAGGTGATAACTACTCTGAGTCCAGGTCTGACACTCTACAATGAAATACAGGAATGGCCCCATTGGCTGTCAAATCCATAGGGAGAGAGAGAGAGACAGATATAGAGAGAGAAAGAGAATCAATTTTATTTTTACTATTTTTTTGTTGTTTTGCATCGACTTGTGTTTTGCACACAGCTACGTTGCTAATATGATAAGCAATAAAACGAAAACAATAACAAATACAAGCCGCCGCTGATAACCTTTTTTCAAAAGTTCGCGCAAAAATGAGCAAACAAACGCTCTTATCGATATATATACCAACGACAGTGGCAAAGGAACAGTGATCATTTATATAAAAACTATCGCACCTATCGATAAATGTTAATCATTACAGTTGTAGAGCCACTGCTAAGCGAACATCAAATGATGTAGATACAATTTTTAAATAACAGCTAAACACAGCTGGTCTGTGCACAACGTAAAAATAATGTATTTTTTTCTGTACATGCTTAATATATTCATATATTTTACATAAGCATTAGTATTCTTAAGCAGCGCCATTTGCCAGCTAGCGTAGGCGAAAAACAACTGCGATGCCCTCTAGCGTCAAAAGGCGAAGTGCAGCACTGCACAATAAATCGATAACTTTGCTGGAATTGGCGCACTTGTCCACGCACTTGAATCTGTCATTTTACACTGCGCTGAATTTTATTAAGTAGAATTAACGAAATTAACTGATCAAACAGAGGTTTTAAAAGATCCTTACAACCTTTTTTTTTTTTAAGCGTCAACACCTTTTTTTAATTGGCTGCTCACTTTTGCGCCACCTTGCGCAATTATGAGCATAACGATAGGCATCTTCTAGCCGGTATTCATTGCACTTAGAGCATATTACTTATTCTTGAATATCAAACAATGCTAATCTCGAACGCGATTACAATATTAATGTATTTGTTAACTTAATTTGATATTTACCTTAATTCATATATTCAATCAATTTACATACAGGCTTGCATTAGCTGCTAATTTCAAACGCTGTTTATTTTGGCGCCAATCATCGATAGTCAGCTTGCGTAGCATATTCGTTATGGTATCTATCGCACACACATGTTGCATAGCGCTGCCACGGATGGGGCCAACATAAAAACAGTTGTTGTATCGCTCTCAGAGAAGGAGGAGGTTGCGCGCGTTCAGCGGCCGGCAATTGCTTTTTGACTTTGTTTAAATTGTTTTTACTATTCTCGCGCCGTTTCTTGTTTTTTTATGTGTTTGTGTTTTATGTTTGCTTTTGTGCTGAGTGCAAAGCAAAAACTACGGTCAATGCAGAAATTGCAGTGCAGTGAAATACAGTTAAGCGAAATAGAAAATAACTGCAAAACGCAAAACAAAGCAACAAAATTCTTTTTTATCTGTGTGTTTGTTGATTTTGTTTTATTTTTTTTGGTTGATGTGCAAGTGAAAGCGTGTGAAAAATATTCACCTTAACGTTCGACACGCTGCGAGGCCAAAGTCAAAGCCAAATCCAAAGTCAAAGCCCAAGCCACTAGCAAAAGCCAAACCAAAATCAAAATCAAAATCAACGGTCTTGGCTACTTATCTGCGCTCTCGCTCGCTCTTGGAACATTCGGGCTTATCCTGCGGTCAACCGAAATTTCCTTTACAAACTTCCGCTATGCACGCGCAACTGTTGAGTCTGCGCAGCAACAATTGATCAACAGCTCCTAACAGTGCACAGAGGTAAGCAAATGGAATGCTATTGGAAATATGACGATTCCAATTGGACTTGGAACGGGAATTGCATGCGTGAGTTGGAATGAGCTGCGTTTGGCAAACAGCTTATTGATAAGCGTAAATTAAGAGGCGCGTTTAGGCATTTCCAATTGGAGCTGTTTCCGTTTGATTCGGATTTTGCATGGGGAATATGTTAGGCAGCTGGATTTGTTAATTCGAATGAGCTGAGAAATGAAAACAGACATGGACGCAAATGTTAACCGGCTTTGCGCGTAAGAAACAGTTTTCTTTGCATTTTTCATGAGTTTTAAAGACATTTTTAAGCTTGCATTTGGTTTTTGGTTTTAATTTCTTTTAGACTCTTATCAATCAGTCATTTAGTTTCGTGTATTTCACAAACTTCATGTAGATCGAGTTACCATGGTTAGTTAGCTGGTTTCAGTTTTTGGCATCGTGAAGCCTTGGCAAAATGTGCTCTTTAGCCATTTACAGTTATTGATCTTTCGTTCTTGTTGCATTTCTGGCAAGTTCTCAGCTTTTGGAACACACATCAATCAACATAAGATATTTTGATTTCATGGCCTTTGCCGTTTTTTGTAATCGACTCAATTTGCTTGTTGTTGGTCGGCTTCATTCGGCATCTTCTTTGGGCTTTCGGGGTCATCAACTCTTAATGTTTAGCAACTTTTGCCAAAAAATGTTGTTGTTGTTGTTGTTGTTGTAAAGCCATGTACGATATGGCAATTGCGTAAAAGATAAAACCAAAAACTAAAACATGTAGAAACACATTTCGCACAGATTTGTCTTGTTACCGTTTCGTACGTGCATTCACTGAAGTCCAAAATCGAGAAAAAAAAACAAACAAATTTATGTTGCTCTACATGCGTTTACCCTGTACATATTCAGAAGGAATAGAGTTGCCCACTTGCACAACTACAATGCTTACTATCGATAAATATCGAGATAAAGCAACAAATCGATGATCCAGCTGGCGCTGCTTCACATGTGAATACCCAAAATTAATATAATTTGTTTTTAGAATTTAGTTTTTCAAGCACAGCTTAATTTCAATGCTCTTAAATCGATAAATATCGATAGGCAATGCTTGGCCCTTTGAGCTGCAGAGCTAAGCAAATCAAGAATATTACCTATTTATCTATAATATACTTCTCTGAAAAGGGG
Source organism: Drosophila hydei (assembly GCF_003285905.1). NCBI lineage: Eukaryota > Metazoa > Arthropoda > Insecta > Diptera > Drosophilidae > Drosophila > Drosophila hydei. Next base: position 643,997 of record NW_022045716.1, on the reverse strand, counting down.
TTTCTCTCTGTATATTTGGTATATTTGGTATTTTTGGTATTTACACGCGCTAAAATATCATTAAGATGAGTGTGAAATGAAATGCGTTATAATTGCTTTTATAGGGTATCACGTAGTCACAGTTTCTGTACTCAATCAGAAGCCCTAAAAGGGGCTTAGCCTGTTGTAGTATGTAATAGACCCTGCACTAAAACTTTAACATAGGGTATTCGCCAGTCGCATACGCTCTGGGTTGTACTTGATGTGGAATGCGTCTGGCTGGACTTGATTTTTATGGCTTCAGCGTCTCGATGCGTCTTAGATGCGTTTTTGGTCAAGTGAAATTCGAAATTCGATGCATTTGCATAATCGCTGCACGCCTCGGGCCTCGCGCTAAGACAACAAGCGACAACGTCTCATAACCTCAATCGGTGCGACAGCCAGACCCGCCGGGCCCACACAGGCCTAGCCACAATTCCAGTCTGCGCTTCCAGTCTCCACTAAATTGCAGTGCGTGTGATTTGTTGTCCCCAATTGCGTAAAATTTACGCAGTGGCTGTCGCCCCAACGATTTTCACCTGCCTTGCAGCAGCTACACCTGCCCTCACCCCTCCCCCACCAGCTGTTGCTTGTGAAACTGCCGTTAAGTGCGTCTGCACCAAAAGTTTGTTAATTAAGCTGAAGCGTAGCTCGAACCTAATCACTCTACGTTCGCTCGTAACAGTCAACGAGAGTATACCGAGAGCATCTCCAGAGACTCGAATTTGATATTTATACCAGATATCGATATTCGGAATCGTTCTCCGAGAACTCGATAAATATTATAGCTAGCTGTATCAGACTTGGTATACAAATGTTTTCAGCTATATGAAGCTAAAACACAATTCCTTTCTTGGCTGGCTTTCGTAAAACTATGATCAATGTAGCACCTGGAATTCCTTGATCCGCAAAGATCCTGTCTCTTAGTTTAGAATCTCTATAACCAAGGTATAAACTTGGATTCACTGATTCTCGAGAGCTATAAGACCTGGGTCATTCGTATCGAGTGCCCTGACGCATATATAGAGATAATAGATTTAATTGAACTTGAACCTTTTTTATAGTAACAATGGCAAGGTATAGGAACAACTTAAGCTTTTCTCTTCCGCCGGCCAGAGACCATGCGGCTTAAGTGAGACTTGATCTCGGACTCACTTAGCATATAGAAATTGGGATTCGATTTTGTGACAATTGCCATTTCGAAATCGCTTGCCTTAAGCATCTTATCCAGGGCATAGGACAATGAGTTGATGGCCAGCCTAATGGTCCTGTCGGTGTTCATATTGGGCTTGTACAGCCTGTCCACGTAGAGATTGCCCCGCTTCATGTTGGTGCCGAAGACGCAGGCGCGATAGCCAATGCAGGCGCCAGAGGGATCCGTGCAGTAGATCATTGGCCCGAATTCCGAATCGTAGGAGACCAACACCATGGAACAACCCATCGGACGCATCTCGGCATTCTGAGTGTACACCTGATTGATATCGGCCATGCGAAAGCCCAGCACGTCTATGGGCATCGGATAGCCGTACGTATATTCATATGTTGCTGACTCTTGGACTGCCCTGTTCACCTGGGAACGGGCATCGGCTAGACGTCCGAGCATCGCACATCCAACTCCCTTCGAAACGGAGAACAATCGAGTCGCAGTTGCTGCTATGGTCATATGATTTACCGGCTTCCTCTGTATCAGCAGCACAACACAGTTGGCGCCCGTCAAGGCGACCGTTGTGCGGTTTTCCCCAACGACTGCCTTGTAAGCGTACTCCACCTGGTACAGACGTCCGTCTGGCGAAAAGACAGTTATATGTCGATCGAAGCCTGCGGTGCCACAGCGCGCCATAGCGTTCTATCTTTTTGAAAACAAACGTCTATATCTGTACAAATATATATCTATATGTACACATATATATATATCTATATATTTATATGTATATGTATATGTATATGTTTGTATGTATGTATTCACATCTAGCTGTTGAATGAATGAATTCTGTTAAGATCTCTCTAGTAGATGTCGACTTGCTTGAAGTTCTAGTCGAAGGGCTTTTTGATGCGATCACTTCGTACTCGTATCGTATCGGGATATATTACAGTTATATATAGCTTTTGTACAAAATTTTATTTCCATGGGAATTAATAAGAATCGATAAAAATCGTATGTTTGAGACCCTTTCTTTAACCTTAAGTAACATTGCCAGTGCATTATTATACATTTATTTTAAGTATTAAAATTCCAGGGTATCTACAAGTCGGTCGCACTCAATTAAGCATTTCAAATAAGCATTTGAAAGCTGATTTAAAGATCTGCAACAAATTAAGTTTGAAGATTTTATGGAAAACTTCAATTGTTGTCACTAAGTGTCATTGTTATCATCATATTATATCATTAGGCATTAGTCATTAATCATTAGTCATTAGTCATTACGCATTAGCTCTGTGACTCTATTAACTAACCGTTCTCGTTCCACTTAAGCACTAAAGACGGAGAGTAGCAGAGCGAAGAGCTACACAGCTACGGAGCTACGAAGCTATGGAGCTATGGAGCTATGGAGCTATGGAGTATGTTAATTTAGCAATTGTTCAAAGCAAATTGCGTGGAGACTCTGAAAAGACTCTGACCCATAAAACAGGGAAGCATCATGATAAAGAGGGAGAGAGACAGAGAGGGAAGGGGGAACTAGATTGAATCAGAAAAAGTGAAATCAACTTGCGAGGAAATGGTAAAAGAATACAAAGAGATAGAGAGAGAAATGCAGCTGAGATATATATATGTACAGAGAAAGTGAAAGAGAGAGAGAGAGAGAGAGAGAGAGAGAGAGAGAGAGAGAAAGAGTGAGAGAGAGAGAATTATAAAGATACAGAGAGAGATATAGAGGGATGGAGAGGGAGAAAGAGTATTATAAAGATACAGAGAGACATAGAGATATAGAGAAAGAGATTAATAGATATATGTGTATATACACAGGTTGCAAGGAAGAAGAGAGTGCAACTTAATTTCTATCTCTCGAGCGACTACTGTAGTGGACCGAAGTGATTAGTGCTCGGCGCACAGCTCGGCATTCAAGCAAATCAGCTCCAAAGCAATTCAAAATAAAAATCCATTTCAATTCGCTTGCAAATGGTCTGTGAAAGCATAAGAGGAGAAGGTAGAGGGGCGAGAGGGAGGTGGAGGCGGGAGTGGAGTAAAATTAGCTGGTGATGAAGTCGGGGGCAGTTGGAACATCAAGTGCATAAATAGCTGCAGCCATTAAAGCTCCAACAGCAACAACAATGTACTTTTTTCTCATCTCATTCCACTTGACCCCCACGCACACCGCCTCCCGCCCCCCGCTACCCGGCCCGCCTCCTCTGCACGATCTCTCCCCCGTTGTTTCAAAAGAAATTTTCAAATATAAATTGTAACAAAATTGAATGTGAGGCAAATGTGCTTGTGCTTTATTATAAAGCCAGGCTAACTGATAGATCGGCCAGGCACCCACTGCAGCGATAGCCAACGAAATTCCTATACCCTAACAAAAAACTTGGGCATGTGCATGTCCTGATTGACTTTGCCCACAAGTCAGAGTAGAAAAGATTATAAAATAGTTAACTATATATACACATCTAATATGTATATCTTTATTATGGTATTTGAAATCTATTCCATATACGGACTTCTTATTGAGCATATCTTAACTTGGTATTTATAGAGTATATTTCCTTATACGTTTTGCCGCCACAAACACATTTTCAGTTTTTATAGCTTTTGCCCTTTTCCCTTTCCCCTTTCTTCTTCTGGTTTCAGTTTTTTGGCATCTCTCGTTACGCGGCGTCCAGTGTAAACAATAAACAGATCTTGGAATATGCTGCACACGCACCCCATATATGCATATACTTATGCATATATGCTGTACTTCACCTATATATATGCACACACATATATACACATGCAGATGCATGCTGATTTGCTGGCATCTGGCTATAAACAACAAGAACTTTTCACATTGATCGCAGAAATTACCCTCCAGTCCCACTCCCAGTATTGCTCTCTCTCTCTCTCCCTCTTTCTTCTTTGCTAGCTGCAATTTGAAGTTTGCTCACAACAACAACTTCTAAAATTGACTTCACAGCGTGTTGCTTTCTCCCTTCCACACTCACACCTTCCTTTCGTCTTCCACTTCTCTGCTCTCTTCTAGCAGCAATTGAAGTTTGCTCACAACAACAAAAAGAACTTCTGAAAGTGACTTAGACTTGCCTTCTCCCTCGCACTTTCACCCGTGCCTCTATTCTACTCCTTCCCTCCTCACTGCTAGCTGCAATTGAAATTTACTCACACACACGCACACACACATGCGCGCAGAACAGCAATTGTTAATATTGGGAATTAGCACGGCTCGTTGGTTGAGGGGTACGATTCTCGCTTCGGGTGCGAGAGGTCCCGGGTTCAACTCCCGGACGAGCCCAAGTGTGATTTTTTTCTTTTTCTTTTTCTTTTTGAAATATTATTATAATAATAGAGATTGCTAACGGGGTGCGAGAGGTCGCGGAGTCGACGCCCAAACGATATTTTTTGTTGTATTTTGATTTGAAATATTATAAAAGAGATTACTATCGGCGGCTCGTTTAGCATTCATCTTTCTATCTTTCTATTTTTCTCAGTTCTTTTAGAGGGCCGGCAGAGGTAGTGGGGGAGGCAGCATTCCATATCAACCATTTGTCATTTGGCCACATTCAGCGCTTTGTGGTGGGCGTCGCCGAGCTTATCGACTGAGGGGGCGGGAATGAACTGTAACTGTTGAAGCAGCGGCAGCTTCATCATCGTCACAATGATCATCATCATCAAGTTGTCTTGGCTCTAATTATATGTTTTCTGTGGCCGATCTTCGTTGTGTTGCGTGTCGTTTTGTTGTTTTTCGTTTCTTTTCATCTCGCATTTTCGTTCAGCACTCGAGGCTAACAAATTTCAACATCTCAACTAAGGCAACGACTGGACTTCTTGCAGGAGCAATTCAGCTTTATTTTCCCAACTCACTTTGGAGCTGTTTTTTTTTTTTTTTTTGGCTTGTTAATCGATTTTAAATTATAGATTGATTGATTAAGATATGAGCTGACATCGCCCTCTCCCTCTCTCACTCTCTCTACTTGAGCTGCACTCCCACAATTTGTTCAAGTGGCTGAGCCACAGTCTTCTGTTTTCTCACAAACAGAGATTTCAGAGAGAGAATGAGGTAGAGAAAGAGAGAGAGAGAATAATTCTCGATTGCATGCATCATTTGCTCATTAGCGCGGCATTTCAAGTGCATTTCGTTGTAGCTTTTTTAGCTGTTAGCTTAGCTCCGATAATCAACAGCTCGGCGCTCTTCGCCGCTAGATGGCGCTGTAATATCAGGCATTCCTTCGAGTGCTACTTTCCCCGGCTAGTTGCACCTGCAGCTTGTATAATATCCATAGAAGAATCTAAAATCCATAAAATTCGTCGGAAAAAGCTGACAGAGAGAGAGAGAGAGAGACAGAGGAAGAGAGGGAGCGAAAGAGACAGAGACAAAGACTTGGAGTTAGCTGAAAATCAGAATTGTCTGCATCATTTGCTCCTTAACTTTTCTATGAAGTTTTTAGACTGCAACTAAACTCTACTCGACGTCAGATGGCGCTAGATTAGCTAGTTTTATACAGTCAACTGTGGCTCCGTTTACACACCAAATCTGAGATGCTGTTTGCCTATATTGCTTAATTTCCTCAAGCCCCATACTCGCCTACCTGGCTGCACCTGCAGCTCGAATAATAACCGTTAAATGCCTTTGCCAGATCTGTTTGGTCCATTGTTTCGCTGCATTTTCCACGCAACACAGATTTTAGAGAGATTGAGACTCGGCTCAGGCCACCAAATTACATTAATGATTAACGAATTGCTGACTTCTTGATGGATATATGTATGTATATACTTATAAGTATACTTTATATCTACCTTTATATTCTCTGGTGGTGTATGGGCGACTAGCAGATACTCTGCAGTGTCTGTTGAACATGAGTTACTGAAGCACCTGAAAATTTGGGAGGAAATAGAGGGAGAGAAAGGGTACTTTATATACCAAATTAAATAATCAATCGATACTTATCGTTGTTCATTCTAAATGTTAGAGGAAGTTGATTGAAGCTTCTTCTTAGCGCAACTAATAAAATTTGAAGTCTATAACTTCTATAGACAGAGACACTGGCAGATACAGCTCAATTGATTTCATTAATAATGTAGATCAAGAATATATATATATACTTAGCAAACAATATACCCTGCTTATAGCAGTGCTTCGGCTAGAGGGTATACAACTAAAAGAAACCCATTAAAAAATGTTAATTTCCATAAAAAACAAAAAAAAATAGTTTGAGACGCTGGAGTGATGCAGCACGTGGCTAAAAGCCACAAAAACGAGCTAGCAAAAGACAAAAGCAAGAATTTGTAGCTCAATATAAGATACATACATAAACATGTGTGTGTGTGTGCCAGTGTGTAGTTGGTATTGTAGTCTGGTTTCGTGTGTGGAATGTATCACAGCAGCGCTTTGCCTTAGTTTTTGTGGGTTTTGATTTGAGCGAACGACTAGCATATGTACCCTGTAATTAATGAATTTAGGTGCAGCTTGTATGAACTGAGCTAGAAGAGCTGTAAGGTCCACTTCATGCTGTTAAGAGCAGGCTTAGCAAACCGATATTTATCGATTGCTTAAGAAAATGTTTTACTCGTAAAGGGAATTCGAGTTTGAGTTTTGATGCGACTATGTCTCTGGGCTGATAGACATTGTGAAATGTAACAAGAACTATCGATATTTATCGATGTATGATCAATTAGAGTCAAATATATAAACAGAAACATAGAAATGTGTTTCATAAAATGCGATTCTCATTAAATTGTATCCATCCATCTTATCCATCCGTGTATTGATGCCATCACTCAGATTCATTGTCACACCCCTAAGAGATCATCAATCTGTACAGGGTATACAAAGACCGAGCAAAACATATATTCAATAGATTAGCATAAAAACGCCCACGAGCAATCAATACTCAACACTCAGCGTTAGCCGCAGATCTTTAAGCACCTGAGTATCTAGAAAAGCATCTTAAGTATCTGTTGGTATCTTTTGGAGCTGGCTGATTTATAGTCTTGGCCATAATTATCTGGTTTAAGGTGTTACTAATGGCCACAGCATTGAGGCTCGTCTAATGAAGTTCACATTTGACAGCGCCGGCTATGCCAGCAATTTACATGCCTTAACTGCTGCGTTGTTGTTGATGGGCGGCTACTGGGGAGGGAGGGCAGCACGGCAAAAAGAATTTGGCGACACGCAATTCTGACAGCTGCGGTTGCGCCACACACGAAGCTTTAGCAATTTCCATTTGATTGGCGCTGAGTTTTCCTGACAAGCGGAGATAGCTGATCGAGGATCGGTGAACGGAAATCTGTGATTCGGAATGGGCGATCGAAGTTCAATGGAGACCAGTGTATGGAAATAGGATATCGAGAATCTGGTAATACAGATCGAGGATCGTAGAATAGAAGCTTTAGATCGAGGATCACTGATCGCATTTCGGGCTGATCGCAAAATCGATGATTGTGGAAGAGCTATCGGCGATCAAGGACCATAGATGAAGCATCGTAGATTGCAGATCAACGACTAACTTAGGGATCAGGGATAGTTAACTTTACTTTGTACCACAGCTGGGCAAATGATTGCAAAGCTTTTCACGTCGCATTGCTATGAGCTATGCTGCATGTTCGGCTGTCCGTCTATTTGTCCAGCTGTTTTCTATCTATCTAGTTGTCTGTCTGTCAGCCACAAGTCTTGATTGTCCGCAACTTCTCGATTTCGCGGTTAAGCCCCTCAGCCCCGCCCCCTATCTTATAGCATGGTCCATTGTTGTTGCTGCTTTTGAACAAAGACGCCCATTGTGCGTCAGTGTCGCTTAGTTGGCCGTCGTCAGGGCTAGAGTTAGAGGGTATATAGCCAGAGATAGCGCCACGATGCAGAAGTGAGGAGATATTCTTGGACTTAGACTGCTCTGCTCTCATCAGCTCTAGCCAAGCAGCTCTTTGGCTCTTTACAGCGTATTGCTGAAGTGTAGTAAGCGGCGAATGCTTAGCTCTTCTGTTGATTCTATGTTGCGCTGTGCAATTAAGCGGCACAGCTGCTGTCATCGTCGCTGCGTCTAATCAATCAGACATGCCCCAAGCTGCAAGCTGCAAGCTGGGCAGGAGTATCGGTTGTCGCATTAGATGCGCCCGACGGAGTGTCAAATTGATAGCTGCAGCAGACGGAATGCGACTCCAAACAGTTGTTGGGGCTAACCAATGACCGGGGCAGCAGCAGCAACAGCAGCCCAACTGCTGCCGCGTGGGCGGCAGCTCGGTTGAAGCTTGTGGCGTGGGCAGTAATAACAACAACAACAACGCCCCCAGCTGTATGCAGGCCCGTTAAATTGTCAAATTAGGAAGAGACCAAAGGCCCAGAGTGGGCATACGTGGGCCCAGTCGAGCATTCAAATTGGAGTGCGCAACTGTTCCGACTAGCTCAGATCGTAGAATGAAAAGAAGTTGAAACAAACATTTCAAGCAGCTGCAGCCCGAATGTGTGCTCTGATAGCACTCGAGTAATGCATATGCAACAGGCAAACTTGAGTCTACAAGAGAATGAATTCATTTTCGTATAGATATATGTTTCAAGCAGCTACCACTCAAATTGCATGGCTCTCGCCCCAATACTTATCGAGTTTGTCTGAAGAAGCAGGACTGAAAATCGATTCTTATCAAGATGAGCTTGTGCTTTAGACATGATACATTCGTTAGCTAGCTTTCTGGCTGTCACAAGTGCAATATACCCTTCTTCAAACATATTCTAGGGCACAACAGCAGCTGGTCGATTGACTCGCTGTGCAGCAGTTGGGCCAATCTTTGCAGTCGAGCTCGACACGTTCCATGCAGCAAGTCGATAAACAAATGTACACACACACTCACATACACACTTGTTCAGTATAATCGTGTGTGTGCTGAGTAAGTAAATAGCAATACAGCATCGAGCATAGAGCGTATAGAGAACTGCATTGATTTCAGGGTCGGCCACTCGTTTGCTCAGGCGAAGGCAAAAATGATGCCAACAGGTGCTCAGCATTCTTGGCATACTTACGTGAGAGCAATGTAATTGAAAAGGGGCGGAGGGGATCTCTCTCTCCCTCTCTCTGATTGCTCTATTGTAATTGCGCAGTCAGCGCCGGGGGAGGCGGGAGGAAAGTTGCCGAGAAGTGCAACTCATGCCATTTGCCGCATAGCAAAGGAATGTTCAGGCAGGCAAATAAGACAACATAGAAAAAGAGCATTAACAATTATTGATTATAATTGAGCTCTGCTTTAAGATCAACCTATAAGTCAAACGATGCGACGGCAATAGCATTATCTTATCAAGTATTCACGATGCTATGGCTTCAGTGTTTGCTTTTAGTTCATAGTCAAGCCTCGCTTTGTCTTACTTGCAGCTCCAGCTCGAGTTCCATCTGTCCCAGGTTCGAGTCCTGTTAGATAAAGTTGCTTATCCTCTTTATTGGATTGAAGTAACACAACTTATTCCTGTGTCCCACCTGTTGTTGTGCATTACTCAAGCTGAAATTCTTAGTTTCTTATTAAGCATTCTACTTGCTTATCAGCAGGCAGAGTCAGTTTCTTCCTCTTATTTTGGGTCTAGACAATTTTGGCCCTTTGCTTTGTTCGTCTTTTGTTTTGCATTATGTCACGTTTTTCGAGCTCAAACACGCTCGCACACGCACAGTTGGCCAGAGCTGAGCTAATGGAAATGCTGGCGCCAGCATCGCAATGCAAAGTGAACACAACAACGACAACAACAACAACGACTTAATAACTGTCCAACAATTTGTTTAACAATCAGTGGGCTTTGTGTCTTGGCCATTGCCTTTGGCTAACTTTGAATACCCTTGCATTGAGTTCTTAGAATTGCTTGTAGATAATCAATTATATATACAGGGCATGCGCTAGTCGACTATGCTCGCTTAGAGCTTATGGTAGATTTTGCTTGCAGCAGGAATGTTCATCGGCCTCTTAGGTAATTGTCGCCAATTCGTTGCGTGACTTCTGCTCAGTTGATGACCAGCATTAGCAACAGCAACAATCAACAAAAACAACAACAACAACAACGGCCTCAAGCATCCATTTGTGTGGCCTCGATTGCGGCACAGCCAGCAGCTCTACAGCTTTAGCTGCTGTTCTCTCCTCTCTCTCTCTCTCTCTCTGACTGTCCCAGATTCTAAGGCTCTTTGTTTTTGGCTGCCTAATACGAAGTCAGAGTCAGTCGAGGCATAAAGCTGCTCGTGGGGAGGCTTTAAATATTTCACTTTTTGCTTAAATTCGGCTTGGCCCCGAGGCTCCTTCAAAGACTATTCGGCAACACATGAATCAAAGATTTGTTTTTATTTGTAACCTTGCTTCAGAATTGCTGGGTATTTATTAGTCGTTCATTGCTATCCCAACAAATGCTCTAGCTACTTATAGAGTTTCTTAATGCCAAATACCAAACACCATCAACTATCTCTCTCATTCTCTCCCTCTCTTGCTCTCTCTTGCTCTCTCCCCCTCTCACAGTTGAGTCTTAATGCTTATGTTTTATCATGAGACAATGCTTGATATTTGTTTACATTTATTTTTTTTAATCGAAGCAAGAGGCGTGTCTTTCTCACGCCATTTACAACAACAACAACAACAGATGGACACAGTTTAAAAGAAAAAAATTATTGAAAAATTATCAAAAAAAAAAATGAGATTGAGCTTTCTTGTAAAAGAAAGCGAGCAAAAGCCAACTAGTTGGCCGCCAGTTGTGTTATGTGCGCTTGAAGTTGGACCTAAATGTAGTTGCCACGCCTACTGCTCAAACTCCTTCCTAGTTCCGCCTCTCTGCACGCTCTACCCGAGCTCTGCGTCTTTGATGTTGATGCTGATGTCAGCTGCAATTTCAGAAGAATTTTAATCAGGCAACCAAAACATATCGTAAATATATATATATGTATACATATACATAAGTAACTGTATATATATATATCTGTAGCTGTAGGCCTGCTAGATCATATGTGCATGTTGATTGCAAGCCTCGAAAATTGCCTTTGCCACAAATTGTTGCATTTGCACGCAACAATCGAGGCAATTGAAATGCCTGACCAGTCAACAGTCTCCACGGCTCCTGCTCTCCCCCTCCTGCTCTTGACTGTGTCTGCTGCCAGTTGAAGTTTCAGTCATGCCCCATCATAACATTTTGTAAGCGCTGAGCGCACAGCGCCTCGCTTAATATGCAAAACAGCGGCTTCTTCACCTGAGCAGCAGGTGCATTCACATTAACGTTCTTTATGCCCGCTCGGCGAGTGCATGGCGGGTATAGAGGTTTCGATTGCTTTGCATCAATTGAACATATCTTCAATATGTTTCAATCAAACATCTTTTTGCGGAGAGAGCCTCTGTCAATCCAGCTATGACAGATATCAGGATGTTGGCGCTATAAAGCTTAAGCGAAGCTGCAATTCTGTATAAAATTAACTATTTCTGTAACGTGCACGAGCATTGGGCAGTCAGTGTGACGCGTGGCTGCAATATTCTAGCTTGTTTTTAAACTTGGACGCGGATTTGGAGTTTTGTGGCCGTTCGTGGCTAGTGTAGCATGTGGCATGTGGCAATTAGCAACGTTGCAGCCATTTAACAATTAGCATAAGCATTAAACCACTTGAACTCTGTGGAAAGAAGTAAATATATGTGTAATATTTGTGATATAATGCAGTAGAATGAGAGAGTTTCAGAGTTGAATAAAAAACAAGGAAGCAGAAGTGGAATTCAAGATGAGGCGGGCAAGCAAACCATATACTCTGGTTGACTGAGTCAGAGATTCAATGGGATAGCTAATAATATAATAATACAGCTGAAAGAGGATTTCTTTATGAAATGGAGTCAAAGGTGTTACAGATTATGGTTTGAAAGACAAGTTCGCTTGAAAAAGACTTTTGATTGAAAGGGATTGCCAGTTGAATGGAAACCTCGACCATTCAAGCAGACTCTATCGTACGACAAATATATCCAGAGTTATAAATTAGAGACATGACTTGATGCATGCCTCACATATTTCATATACAGCAAAGCAACTCAGTCAAATCAGTCGACAGCAACTCAAATCCATTTACTTGTGAGTGCAAATGAAAGCCTGAATCAAGTTCGTTGCCTAAGTCTTTCGTTTTGCGATGCGTTAATGAATGAATTGCGAATGAATGCGAATGCATTTCGCAATTGCATAATCCGAAGTGGGCAACGTTTCCGTTCAGCCCCTCAAGTCGAGCTTGGCCCACATAGCTGCACACATTCTGATATGCGGGAACTTTCACTGTGGTCCGGTTTGGTCTGAAAGATGTGAAGCTCAACACGATGTGGAAGATGGAACGAGCCACCACATTGGCCGTGCTTATAATTTTGTTTGTGCTGCGGGAATTCTCAGAGACGGCGACTGAACTTGCGGCTAATTGCCAGCGACACGGCAGCCGTCACGACTTGAGAAGTCTTCGTCTCTTTGTATGTGTACCCTGTATCTGTTGAAAGTCTGTATGCCGGCTGTATACAACTGTCGGACTGCCAGTCTCTTATAAGTTTATAAATTCTATTAAGACTTTCATCGGTTTCATATATTTCATTTTTTGAATCTAGTTTTTTGAATATCAGTCGAAAATACACACAGATTTGGCTCATAATTTTCATTTGTATTAAAAATAAATATTTTTTGGATACCTAACACTTAGACACTTAGTTTTGTGAGCATAACTCGAATACTATAAGAGCTAGGTACATGCAAATTGGTATTTAGATTACATTAATGTATTTACAAATCATAAAAATTTCCTTTTTGGACAGCTGTGGGTTAAAGTTAGGCAACTGGTTTCTTAATCATAATTATATATAACAATATTCGGTATGTGAATGGTTTTCAGGAATACATATTTCTAGAATGTGTCTATGAGTTCACATAAGATAAAAGGCAACTCTTGGGCACTGCGATGTCTATAAGAACATACAACATACATGCATGGTAAACAGCTGGGTATCTGCTAGTCGTTCCCTTGCACCTTCAACAACCGCAACTTGTTTTCTTTGGCATTCGAGCGATGCGGAGGTGCGGGCGTCGTCACATTAAGCTGTCATATTCTGATTGTTGTCTTTTTCTTTTCCCCTTCCTCGAACTACAGCCATGCCAGCAGCAAGCGTCGTCAGAGATTGAGCGTCTGACACTGTGAGAGATCGTGGGGCCTTTTGGATGCCAGCCATAGGCGTAGCAATCAGTGGTAGCAGCCCCGTACGCACAATGGCCACCCATGGCACGCCCCTGAACACGTGCTCGCTCTATCGGCCGTCGAGTGGTGCGAGTGGTGCCACGCCCATTGCCGTTGCGGTTCATTATCAGCCGAAAGCATTTGCCGCCGGCGCCGTTCAAAATGGAGCGGAACGCAGTCGCCTGCTGGAGCTGCTGCGAGCGCCGAACAATCTCACCTCGCCCACCCTGGAGCCCTCGTCGAAGGGCTTGCTCAATGGACCAGGACAGAACAACTGCTTTCTCAATTGCGCCGTTCAGGTAAGTCAAGCAACAAAGTTATTTCGAGAAATATGATTATGGTGCAATATGGCTTTGCCAAGGATTATCTCAAAGGAAGATCTTATCGATTTCCCTCAACCTATTGATCGTGTGAAACGCAGCTAAATTCAACAGTCAACCAAAATGTTTACTTGTGACTTACATTTCGTTTTTTGATAAAGTATAATTAGAAGGAATTATATTTAAGTCGGGTATGCACGACTGATGGATACCCGTTGAATATAAAGCAATGAAATATGCTCTATCATTGTGCTCATTAACTTGGTTGGATCTAGCTTTTGAGAGGGACTCATCATCATGGTTTCAAAAGCGATATTTATCGATTTGAGAAAAACAAAGAATACTGATGTTTGTTAAGATTATCTAATCAATATGTTATCAGCTTGGCTTTCTTTCTAACCCTTCAGTCTGATGTCGATACTAATCGCTATCTTCCATTCGTGATCAAGAGTCAAACTGCTCGGTCTTTGATTACATATGCTCGACCTGCTCTCTATGGCTTCAGCTGGGGCTCTTGTTAACCCTGCACAGTTTCGATGACGATAAGTATCGATACTGTGTGAGATCAAGATCAAGACATGAGCAGTTAGAGTGTCCGCTCTCTAAACTCACAGCACAGCCTATTTTCACACCATCATTATACCCTAGTTATCAGTTTGCAATGGGTATTTATGAATTATCCACACATTTCGCATTTCAGATTTGTTTTCGGCCAATTTCGATGATGGCCTCAATTGGCATTTGGCTCTTTTTATTGTTTTCTTTCCCTTTGTCTTCACTCATAGTTCGCAGCCTTCAAATTGGAGTCGTGTTAATTTGTTGCTCAATTTGTGGGCCATTTCAGTGTGAGTCAAGCAATTGATGTGGGCGAGCCTTAAAAGTCAGTCAAAGCAAGTCGAAGCAAGGCCAAGGCAGCGACTGCCGCTGACCAATTACTTTACATAGACAGACTTAGACATCGTATATATATGTGTGTGTATCGCTTGCATGTTCTGATCTCATCTGCAAATGAGGGCCATCATCAAGCGAAAGGCTGTTGGCTAAAGTGCTGGAAAAAGTGCCACCCAGTTGCATCAAATTAAGCCCCCTCGCATCGTATTAAGCATAAATTTGTATATTTATGATTCTAGCGATTGTTTCCGAATGGGAGCCCGAGAATCCGAGAGCTAATGCAAATGCAAATGCAACTGCAACTGCAACTTCAAATGCAAATGCAATTAACAACAACAATTAGTCGAGAGCAACAAGAAATGGGACGTCTCGACACGATCTAGGGTCAGTCGACGTGGCGCCATGTTCAAGAGCTGGAATCCAGATGCTAAAGGCTGATCGATCTACGATATATGATATACAATATACGATATACGATATACGATATACGATAGACACAACTCGATACACATTATAAGTTATTTATTCATCGGCATGACTCATTGTCTGATTGAACAATCGCCGTTGGTTCAGACTATATCACGTATTTTCATGCACGTTAACGAAGTGCAAAGAGAGTCTATGGGTTCCAATAAGTTACTTGATATTTGCATATATACATAAACACTCGCTTAGACACCTCACTCCCAGCAACTACTCTTAGATGGCACAGTTGGGGAGCGAGAAGTATCCTAACTTGCAGTGCTCTACACATAGTTCTATATGTTATATGGCTGGGAGTCACTTGGAAATACTTGAAGCATTGCGCAGTCAGCTATGCCCGATTGCACTGTTCTGACTTTGTTTCTTTTTTCAATCAGCTTTTTGTTGTGACGGGACCTATTGAGAGATAGTTCGTAGCGTTTGCACATTTAATTGTCGCGCACGCCTAGTAGCTGATCCAGTTAAAAAGGCGCTAGAAGGAGGTGGGGTCGTTGGATTAAAGAGGGAGGGTGGGGGAGGGAGTCATTTGGGTTAAGGGGTTTTTCAGTTTTGGGTTGGGTTCGCTTGCCTCCACTTAGAGCTTGGCTCTAGTTTTTGGCTTTGGCGCCTTTCGAGGTGCGGCCTAAGCCTAACGTAAACTTAAACTAATTGAGCGTATGTATGTGAAATACACACACACACACACATGCATGCATAGCATACATACATATACATATGTATTTATTTATGCATGTATGGGGCGTGGCAGCAGCACAAACAAACAATGGCAATCAAAGTTGGGGCCAAGAGATTTTATTTGCTCGCAGTTGAAACGTGCGTCAAGCCTAGCTACCACAACCGCCACGCCCATACGCCCAACCGCCCCCTCTCGCAGCACTCAGGCAGCTGCGCCCACAGAGTTTTGGTTGTTGTTGTTGTTGTTGCAGTTGCTGTCGCTGTCGCTGTTGATTGTCTGTTGACAAAAGAGACAACGAAAGTGTTGAAGACCTCAACCAGAGGCAACATCAACAACTAGTTTGCTAGACAGCAGATACCCTGTATATCAATTTGGGCAATGCCAGCAGTCAGCTGAAAAGTATATATCTTACAAAGTAGGGTATAACTAAGTCTGACATGTGCGACTATGGGATACCCTGTCTAACAAACATTTCACATACACTCAGCTCTATTAGCAGCTCTATTAGCAAACTATGTAATAAAGGCTCTCTGACTTGTAAATACCCTGTAAAATGCATTTAATTATTAATATTAATGAATTTAAGGGCCAGTATCGCCTGCAGAACATCAATATTAGGAAACTAGCTAATTAGCGTCTGCAGAACTCGTAAATACCCTATAAAAGTTATAGTTTCTTCTATGAATTCGCTTGTGCCTGTGTCTGCGGCTTTGAATGCTCTTTGTTCTCGTTTGTCGGTTGTTTGGCGCATAAAAAGCGTTATACGAACTATTAGTAACAGTTTTTGGGCTACGCTTCCGCTGCAACTGGCAACTGTTGCAACTGGAAACTGGCAACTGGCAACTGGCAAGCGCTGAGAACAGTCTGATGATGATTTCACTTGATATGCTTTTAATGTGTTTCTTTTGCCAGGCAGTCAACTGCAACGCCAGCCAAAGCCCTTGACGACAAAGCAGCAAAAAAGACGAAAACTTTTGCTTCTTCTTCTTCTGCTGTGTATTCTTCTTCTTGTGGTGTAATAAAGTAGCAGCAACAGCCATCATTTTCTTTGGCTTCAATTTCAGCCGAAGACAGTCAACAATCAGTTCAAGACGCTCGCTGCATGATATGCCCCTGGGCAGAGAGGAGAGAGAGAGAGAGAGAGAGCAAGAGAGCGAGAGAGGGAATGGGAAAGGAATGAAAAATGAGTGAAGTATATTATGCTCATAGACATCACACATTATTTCACAGCTCCATATCTTTATATCTGTATCTCTGACTCTGACTGTGTCTGGGAGCCGGCTAAGACTAGTTCACACGATAAGCCAAACAAACGGCTAGACACGGACACTCGACTGGCCACTTGTTTGCAGAGCGTTTAGAGCTTCGCTTTCCGCTTCGCTGGCCGTCGTCGGCATCAATTATGAAACACAATTTGATTGTCTTCGTGTTTGCATTGGCTTTTTTCTGCTGTCTGTGACAAACCAATTGCCAATTGAGAATTGAGAATTGCCGATTGCAGCTGACTTGTGCGTGCCCCAAATGCAAAGGTGCAAACCAGCTGCAGCTGCCGGCGAATTTGTGCTCAATTTTTGTAGTATTTTTTTGATCGTGGCAGGTGCCAAGTACCCAAAATTGAGACTAATCGAGTGTAGCTACCCTGTGGCTGGCTATGGACTAGGTCTGATCTCTTGGGAAGCACTAAGACAGTATTTATAGCATTTACAGGGTATCTCAATAGCTCAAACTTGTTTAATCCTGATGTACATTAAATATCTTAAAACATTCAATAGTTTCACATTGGATATTTACCTGTTGTAAGTCGATTCATTAAATTACAGGGTATCTATAAAAATTTCAATAGCTTTTGGTAGGGTATATGATCTATGTTCTACTTTGTTCTTGAAAAGGTGAAAGACAATTTCGAGAGACGTGTTTTAACTGTCGTGTCTTAACATTTTTACAGGGTATATGTTGTGCCAATCAATCTCACATAAGGTTTAATAGGCTAACAAATGTTATATTTAATAAACTATGTTTTTAAACTTCCAACTAAACGTCGATTTCTTTATAGCTCAGCAACCCTCTCCCGCTGCCCTCATAAATTTACGATATTTCAATTAGTACAGGGTATTAAGCAGTTGCGCTCTGCTACGCGTTGCAGCTGGTTACGGCTGAGGGAGCTGCCTGGGAACTGCGTGCATATCTTTTACTGCTTCTTCCTCTTCTGCTTCTTCTTCTTCTGCCTCTTGGACGACTCCTGCGCGATGTCTTCTTCCTGTCTCTCGCTCTCTGTCTGCCTGTGTGTGTGTGTGCAGGGGGTTTGCATTTGGAGACGCGTCTTGGCCATGCTTAATTTAACAAATGCATGTTTAATCAGCACACACACACACACACTCACGCACATACACACGTGCAGAGAGTCAGACAATTTATGTTAATTTATGCATTTGTACTTACGTTGGCCGTAAATTTATTTCATTTTTTCCTCTCGTTTTTCGTTTAACAAGTTTATGAAACAGGCACGAAGATCATTATGTTGATGATCATTATGAACGTCATTACGAACAATTTTTTCTTTACTTCAGTCTTTCAACTCAACTTTTTCATGGCCAAAATTGTGACAGAGTCGTGGAAGGGGAAACTTGACTGCTGACGGATGACGCTTGATGGTTGTTGTTGTTGTTGTTGTTGCTATAATTGTAGCACCCAAAAACAACAATCAACAACCAACAGACAAAAACAATCAACAGCAATTCATGTTTGGCCATTCGAAAGTTTGTCCACAACTTGTGTCCAGTGTTCAATGAACCTTTTGATAACTGTTACCGTTTCATAACGACACAGCTAAGAGTACTCTAGTTGGGCATGCATGACTAGAAGATACCCAGCAGCGCTTGGCGAGTGCTGTTACAAATGCATCATTGACAAATCAGAAATCATTATCTACATAAAAGTGATCCATATAGGAAATTAATACTTCGATATAGCCAAGTCGGGCAGAGAGAGAGAGAGAGAGAGAGAGAGAGATAGATCGCATATATCTGCTTCTGTATGTCACTTCTTCTCCGTATATTTTTCTTAACCTCTCTCTCTTCATTCTCTACGTTTCTTTCTGATTCTCAATTTCTTTCTGTTTACCTCTCTCTCCCCGCCTTCTGAGGTGCTCATGCAAGTCCTTCCTCACACTCCATCTCTCTGTAGTTTCTTCTCTGTCTCCTGATTTACGCTTTCTCTTTCTTCTTCTCTTCTGATACTCTTTATTTCACTATATATTTTCGCTTCCCTGTCTCTTTCTCTCTTTATTTCTTTATATCTTTCTGTTTCTCTCTCTTGCTTCTATCTCTCTCTATCGCTCTCTCTTTTTCCCTCCGTCTTGCCTGTGTTAAGAAACTCATTTTGAGCTCACTTCGAAGTTAGTGCCTTAAGTCTTTTGTTTATGCGGCTTTTTTGTTGTTGAACTAGAAGGGAAAATGCGCGTCTCTATTAATGAAAACAGTAGCCGCAAGAAAACTTTGTTGTTGTAGTTGTTGTAATAGGTTGTTAGGGTCAGGGTACGTCGTACGTCGCATTTTCAATGAATGTTGTAATTAGTCGTTCGTCTGTGATAGTCGAAATGGAATACACTTTTGTCGCCCAATAAAAGGAAGAACAACGTTGTATGGCTTAATGGCAGATGAACAAACAACAGCACATTGCTGTGATGTGTAGCCGACTGTCCAATACTCGCTGACTCGACTCGAAAGGGGGTGTCCCTCTGTCTTTGCCTTTGGCTTTGCTCAGAGTGCATGATGAAACAATATACTCGCTCTACATCCAATGAAGGGGCATTAGAAGAAGATGAGCTGCAATTAGCTGAATAATCAAGGCAAATTTAACGACAGCCATAAATTAAATGAAGCGAATTTGAATTATAAATTGCAAAAACAAAGCTGAGAAATTTTGTTTTTGCTGCAGAGTTCGAACAGGAAATCTTGAAGGAAGCGGAGACTTTAGTCATATTTGTATATAAATATATATAATATGTATATTATATATTTATTTATATATATATATATATATATATTTATTTATATATATATATATATATATATATATTTATATATATATATATATATATAAATAAATATATATATATATATATATATATATATATATATATATATATATATATATATATATATATATATATATACATATATACATATTATATATATTTATATACAAATATGACTAAAGTCTCCGCTTCCTTCAAGATTATATATATATATATATATATATCTTAATGAGGTAAGCAAGAACAATCAAATTGTATTTATTGCTGGTGCAGCTAATCCTCATGCAACTTGACGATTTTAAGTCTCTCAACCTATGGCTCCCTCTCGCTTTCTCTTTGATCATTGTTGCAGTACTCTGCCACATATATATCAAATATTCTACAAACGCATCGAAGTACTTCCCCTTAGTTGTTGTTCATCTGCTCGTCTCGCCTTAGGCCACTTTGCCACTAATTGAGTCACAATGAACGAAACAGAAACAAACACGAAATCAAATATTTGACTTGCATTTCCGATCGGTGTTTTTGGTTGTTTCATGTATCAATTAGCTCGCATTTCCATTTCCATTTACATTTCCCTTTTCCATTTACATTTCCTGGTCAAGAAAACTCGAGCAAAGGTGAAAGCGTTGGTATTACAAATTCTTTTCATTTCTTTTTCATTCTTTACAATTTTCACTTGCCATTAAAAATGTGTAAAGAGGGTATATTGGTTTGTGAGCAAGTCGAATACTACCATATGCAAATATACTATAGATCAGATTATCTTGTTTCTCCCTTTCTCTCTCTCTTTGTCTCTGAACTTCTGTTTTTTATCAATATCGATAACTATTCAACCTTTTCAATCGAAATCGGTCAAATCTTCAGCTGTTTTGAGCAAATGCATTTAGCTATTGTGATGTAGCTTTGCTAAGAAAATATATGCATTTGCTTGGCACGGGCTGCAGGGCATCTGCCAGTCGAGCATTCACTTTAACGTATCTTTTTTTTTTGTGTAATTCTTTCATTTCCTGCTACACCAGTTTCTATGGCTGACAATTTGTATTTGAAGTTAGAAGCATTTCTACGATAATGGTAATGATAATTGCAGTGATTTATTTATATATGTCTATATATGTACAGAGAGAGAGCAAGAGAGAGAACGAGGGAAAGAGAGAAAAGAATAACCAATTTTCATGCCAGCTTTGGGTCAGTTATCGCAGGTAAACTGATTTCGCAAGCTACTCCAATTTCTTTTGTTGCTCCCCAAATAGCCTGCAGCCATAAAAGTGTTATAAATAGTTATGCTCTAACTGCATAGATTAGGGTTACAACAAAGAGCTGTGAAAGCAATTCCATATGGCGATTTGCCCAGCAATTCACCAAATAATTCAGTCTCAAAACTGAGATGAAGTTCCGAAATGATTTCTAAATCTTTCAATGCGAAGTCTTTACACTATTTTAAGGAATTTGGGCAATGCCTAAAATGAATACATTGACTCCATTTTGGGTGAAATTTTTGCTTATTGGTTCAAGCTGATGTTAGCTTTGCGTGTGTGGTCCACCTACGAATGGAGGAGGAGGCGGCGGGAAGTGTGTGGGAAGGGTGTGGCCGACCACCCTGACTGCGTTTAAAGTAATGCGCTAAGATGCTTACAAGAAAAGCAGCATCAGCAACAACAACAACAACAAGTTGTAGGGGCATTTGGGTTGGGGTCGCTCGAAGATCTGTCTAAAGAAAATTTAATGATTAATGAGCCGCTCGCATTGTTGGAAGACGAGCTGTCGGGAGTGTGAGGGCGGGTATGTAACAGGTAGAAGATTCAATCCATGACAGCATCTAACATATATCTACTAGATGTCTGCTTGAAGATGATTCCCTATGTCAGATGAAATTTCTCATCTAATTCTATTTCATTTATAAGTTCACTCAACTTACTAGACGTTCCAAGAGCTAACCTGATCTAAGAGACAAATATAGAATACTGCACTTCTTTAATAGAAAACTAGCATATTTGCAATGACAGGGTATCTCTAAGTCGAATACTAGATTTGAGCATAAGCGCAGAAAATATAGAAATATATAATATATCTATATAAATACAGAATTGTATAACTCTCCTCGTTTCATCGTAATTCTCGAGCCAGCTATCGATATTATTTTACGGGGTATCCTCTAGTCGTGTATATGACCGATAACTGTGCCTAAAGAATGTATCTTATGTATCTGTTTCTGAGATGAAATGTGGTATATAACTGCACCTGAGCTGTCATGCAATCAATAGTATTAGGAGCTTCCAGTAGCTTACTCCAATGTCAAATACCAGGGTAACTGCTAGTCGATCAACTCTTTGAACTGGAGACTATTTTGACTATTCCCTCCGATTAGACATAAATTTAGTCTAGGTAAAGAGCTCGAATTGCCGCAGCTGAGCGGGCATCAGGTAGTCGTAGAAGCCTCGATTCAATCATCTTGCAGCTGCTCTTGCTTGTTGCCCGCATCGGATGTGGCAATCCTCAGTCCCCAATCACTCAATCGCTCATTTCAATTAGCCAATTACGCATGCCAATTGCCAATTGCCAATTGCCAATTGCCAACTGCCGATTGCCAGTTGCCAGTTGCCAATTGGTCAGACTCCAGTCAGGAGTCGACGCAGGCGCAGAGGCAGGGACAGGGACAGAGGCAGAGGCAGAGACTCAGAGCTGAACATTTGTAATTAGAAAACGATGCCATAATTTGCAGTTGCCACCAAGTGGGGCAGGTTGCACGGAAGTTGCGCAAGCGACACGCATGCAGAAGTTGTCCGAGAAGTTAAGAATCAATAACAACAGAGACTCGATCTCTGTCGCCGCATCTCTGCCTTAGCCTCGGTCTCCCTCCCAGCTTCTCTCTCGCTCTCTGCTAATTTGCGAGCGCGAAACGGAAGTTGTTGCTAGCCAGTGTTTACTGTGCGCTGTGCACAAATCGGAAGTTGCGCTTAACCAAAAGACAAAGTGAGTCTCTACTTCCGCTGCTGCTCAAGCTCTGCGGTCAGAGAGAAGAGATGTCAACTACAGTTCTCAGTTCTTCCTGGTGAAAGGGAAATGTTTCCTGTGCACAGATCCAAAAAGCTGACAGGTAGGGCTACGCTTAGGTGGGCTCTGCTAATGAACTCACAGGGCGGTCTCTTTTAAGCTCGACTGGCGCAGCACAGTCAAAGGGAAAAGCCAAAGCCTTAGGGGCCTTGGAACGCAGTTGGCTCTTTGGGCTTAGCTTAGATCGGAAAAGTGATCCATGATAAACCTTTTCCCTATTCGACTCTCGGCTCCCTTTCTTGCCCTCCGGCTGGAGGTCATACAAACGTTTCTTAATTAATTTTCTGTGCCTCGTCATAGTATTAATCGCTGCGGCCCGTTGCCAAAAGCTGTCGAACAGGCCAAATCAAGTCAAGTAAGAATATTGCAGTCGACCCTAAGCGACTATCCACTGCTCGTCCATGTCAGGAAATCAAATTTCTTCTATAAAACTTATAGTTTTCTCCGCTAATCTGGACCCGATAATAATTCCCAATTTAGAGGGCGAATTCCAAAGGTTTTAGAGCTTTGTCGAGGGTATTTACATGTGCTAAAGGTTACGTCTCTTGAAGGGAAACTTCAGGTGTCTAGCTTCAACTATCCTATGAGTGCCAATATACTCGCTTCACACTCTCTGATCCGAGCTCAAAAAGTGATAATAAATCAGAAACTCAATAAATAACGACGCGGCTCGATTATTTATTGCGGTCTGTGCCCCGAGTGGAATTGAAAGTCATTTGATGCTTTTATTTTTTCGTCTTATTTTTGGGACTGGCACGCGCCAAACGAGTTACACGAATTCCAATTGGACTGCGTGCGCATACATATGTACAATGATGATCTGGCAACTCCGGCGAAAACAAAACATTTGCAACTTTTGTTTCTTTTATGTCTTTATTTGCTTAACTCTATCTCCCTCTGACTCTTCCGCTGCACATATGAAGCTGATCTGGCAATGCTGTCATGCTTCACTATAACCGCTCATTAGTAAAACAATTTGTATTTCTCGTTCTCGAATCCTTCTCTTACTCTATCTCTCTCTCTGAAGCATTTTCTCTCTCAGTCACTCGGTCTGCGTATCTATATCTTTCTCTCAATCACTCTTCTTCTCGCTTTCTTTCTCCCTCTACATCCCTCACTCAGTCTGTCTCTACCTCTTACTCTCTTTGTCTCTCTCTGGTCCCCACAAATATATCATTACACATAGACAATGTGGCAACGCTGTCAACTGTTGCTCGACACACTTCACTGTAGCTACACTTGAACTAAAACAACTTGCAAACCATCTCACACTTTTCTCTCTCTCTCTCTCTATGTCTCACTGTCTCACTTGCTGCTCATGTAATGTGATAGCGAGCCAATGACACCATCTACAACACCAACAACAACTAGAAATTATTGAGAACTGTTTTATTCTTATTGTTGTTGTTGTTGTTGTTGCGGTTTTCTTCTAACATAGCGGCACTTTCAGTGTATATATATAGAGTTTTTTGTCGTAGGCGTCGTTGATCAGCAGCGATTCATGGCAAGCCATAAAAGTGAACCGAATCAGCAGTGCCTGCAATTCCGATTCGCAACTGTAATTCCCCTGCCCACTCCGCCTCTGTTCCTCTCCCCACCAGGCGAGGGTTTGCAATTGATAATGCTTAAGTGATAAGACGCTTCGACGTTGTTTGATAATTGATATGTAGAAGTCTGGCGAGCAACATCAACAAGGCTCGTTGGTCTAGGGGTATGATTCTCGCTTCGGGTGCGAGAGGTCCCGGGTTCAACTCCCGGACGAGCCCGAGTTTAAATGAAATTTTTATTTTATTTTTAAATTTTGATTGAGATAAATGTTAACACAATATTCTATATAGATATATATTTATATTTAGATAAATATAAAGACTAATCTAATCGGTCCACGATATATGGCCATCCACAGACATATATCTAACCACATATACCCACTCTGACATTTGCCATAGAGCACATCTTGTAGGTGATCTAAAATCATAGATGAAGAGCTCGCAGAGCGCTGGCTATAAAACCATCTATAAATAATATTTATAAATGATTTATCTTTGACTATCAATAGATAAATCTCTTTATACCTTACACATGTACCCAGTCTATACCTTTGCCATGGAGTATATAGCGCTTACTTTCGTCTAATCACTTTGAGATACGCATTACTCACGTCTCTTAGTCTGGTTGACCTTTTTTCGAATTTGTGACTCAGAGTTGGGCTGCTTTGGCAGCTGGCGATGATGTTGAACCCTTTGAAGACCTTCGGCCATGGTTGCGGTTCACACGCCCGCTAATTATTTAACCAGAACCCAAGCAGGCGCGAAATGTTCGTTGTTGTTGGTTTTTTTGGCCAAGTGAAGTGACTTCCTGTCTGAGCAAATGAGTCATTGGTAACGAGGTCCACTTCCCTTATTTGCTCTGCTCTGCTCTTTGTTTCGACTTCTGCTTTTTTCAACTGCCTCAAGTGCTGCTGCTTCTTCTTCCTGTTGATTGAGCCAAATTATTAATGGCAACGCTCGCTGCACACTTAACTCAAATCACATTAACAGTTAGCCAGGTGACATAAGAACAAGAAGAAGAGCACAAAGACGACGAAGTCGCATAACATTCTGTTTCCTATATATAAACACATATATATATACTGTAGTTGAAACACTCAAGAGCGCTCAACAATTGTCAATGAGAGTGTCGAGTCTGTCCGACTAGCAGATACCCACACTCCCACTATCGAGAACTCTCTTTACAGCAGCTTTGTTTGCTTTCCTAGCTAAAAGCTGAATTCCTTTTACTAATGTCCTTCGATAGGCAAAAAATATGTTTCTGTTTATTTTCTATCCCTCTCTGACTCTGTCTCTCTTGAACCGAAGTGATTCAGGATTCAATAAAGCATCGTAGAGGGGCTATAGAAGTAACCACTAAAACAGTTGCCTACAAAGGACAATAGGTGGCGCACACATGTTCTTGTTTAGGTATGAATATGAGGTGGTGATTGGAGGCTGAGCTCTACGTACTCTGCAGAGTATTTGCAAGTCGCGCACACCCTGACCTACGCACTCTGGTGTTATGAGTTTTGTTTTGTGTTTGGGGCAGCAGCCAGGCAGTAGGCAATAAGAATTTTGGTATTTTTGATTGTATTCGGAAGTTGTCGAGACTCGAGTTGTGATGTGAGAAAGATGTCAGAATTTGTTGAACTTGACGAGAGGAGAGAATTTCAGCTAGCCTCAGCCAGAGAGCAGCGAGACGGATGCGCTGCTTGATTGGCCTAGGCGAACGATGAAATTTGGCAAGACCTTTGAGACGCACCTGACCATAGAATGGCGGCAGCAGTACATGCGTTACACGGTGAGCCACACACTACACGATAGACGCAATTTGACACGAACAGTTGTCAAACAGAGCGATAGTTCACTGTAGAGACTTAAACTAACTTCAAATCGAAGGACTTGAAAACATTGATACGACGCGGCGTCGAAGGGGCCCCGACGGCCGAGAGTGGCGCCAGCGATGCGGAAATCAATGCCTACTACATTGCCTTCGAGGAGCAGTTCTTTACGGAGTGCCACCACGAGCTGACGCGCGTCAACAACTTCTTTCTGGAGAAGCTGGCCGAGGCGCGACGCAAGCATGCCACACTCAAGCTACAATTGCTGGCCACGGCCCGAGCGCCCGGACATACGTTCAGCTCCTATTCGCTGCAGAGCTCCCAGCGCCTGTCCTCGTTGGTCAGCTTGCGTGACAATAATAGCAGCAGCAATCGGAAGTTGATGACGCAGCGACAGCTGCGTAATGCGTATAGCGAATACTATTTGACGCTCGTCCTGCTCCAGAACTTTCAATCACTGAACGAAACGGGCTTCCGTAAGATCTGCAAGAAGTACGACAAGTATTTGCGATCGACCAGCGGTGGCGATTGGGTCGAGCAAAACATCAACTATGCCGCCTTCACCGACCACCGACCACTCGAGAAACTGATCATCGACGTGGAGGAGTTGTATACTCATTATCTGGCCGGGGGTGATCGCTCCCGTGCGATGACTAAGCTCCGAGTGCCGCCCCTTGGACAGCCCACGCCGCCTCGAATGGTCTTTCGGGCGGGCCTGGCATTAGGCATGTTCATCATGTTGGCGTGCACAACGATCTTCAGCTGTGAGTTCCCTCTCTCTCTCTCTCTCTCTTTGTCTTATTCTCTGCCACTCTCGCTTCCTTGCAGTCTAACTAGGGATGTAAACAAGAGCATCTATGTGTCGTGCTGCATCGATATTGAGAACTTAGCTAGCTAGTAGATATCTAGGCATACACGATGTCTTCGATATATCTTTATATATAGGCTGTCTTCGATATGTCGATAGATTGGCCAACTTGTACTGGATACATCAATATATTGACCTGCTGAGCTGTCTTAGATAAACGATAGATTGAGGAATCAAAGCTCTGTTCAATATATCGAATCATTCGAACATCTAAACGTTCGATACATCCGTTTATTGGCATCTGCGATTATATTGCTTATCGATATGTTACTGCTACTCTTAGCTTTCTCAACTTGGCTTTCAATTGTTATTATTAGTGCTTTAGTTTCTTGACTGAAAGCTCAGACTGTTGTTAGTTAGATAAGTACGATAATGAGCCACAATCTTATCGATAATCGATAAATGATATTATTGTTATTAATCGCTTATCATCAGATCAAATTTGACTCAACTTACAAGTTTAAGGCATTATTCAGGAGAAACAACCATCAGCGCTCCATTGCCGATTTCTTATTAATCGGTCAGTCGATTAATCGATGCTTGGCGACACATCGATCTTTTCATGAAATTTACATCCCTAAAGACAAAACTGAACGTCAACTAAAACATAGTGCCCGTTTACGCCTCAGACATCCGTAGGCCACCGGAGGAAAATAAAATAGAGGCGTTCATTCGACTTTACCGTGGGCCGTTCACGTGGGTGATCTTTAACTTCTTCATGGCCGCCAACGTGGCTGGCTGGCAGCGAGCGGGCGTCAATCACGTGCTAATCTTTGAGATCGACCCGCGCAGCCATCTGCAGCCGGCGACATTCCTCGAGATTGCCTGCACCTTTGGCCTCCTGTGGACGCTCTCCATGCTGGGCTTCCTCTTCCATGACCTGATCAATGTGAACGATCCATTTGTGTTCCCACTGGCCCTGACCCTGATTATGATAACGCTGCTGATCAACCCACTGCCCATTATGAATTGGCCCGCACGCTGGTGGACAATGCGCCTGGTGGGTCGCGTGGTAACGGCGCCGTTGCATTACGTGCGATTTGCCGACTTTTGGATGGGCGACCAAATGAACTCGCTGGTCACCTGCATGGCCGATCATTACTACATTGTGCGCTTCTATGCGATATGTTGGCTGCGATATGCGAACTTTAACTTCTGCTTCGAGGAGGACATGTTCGTGCCGATCTCCCGCTGTTTGCCCGCCTGGTTCCGCTTCGCCCAGTGCCTGAGACGTTTCCGCGACAGCGGCTCCAAATCCGTTAGCTACCTGCTGAACGCTGGCAAATATTCGACAACATTCTTCGTGGTCTTCTTCTCGACAATGCGCGGTCGTACGGATGGTATGGCTAATCCAATAAACCATAACCCCCAACCATCTCCTCACACTCACTCTCCGGCAGTCTTTTGCAGATGGTTATGCGAATACATTTAGCAACCCGTATACCTGGTTCTTCATATTGAGCTACATTATCTCCACAATCTATTGCTACGCTTGGGATGTGATGAAGGACTTTGGCATATTCAAGATATGGCGGGGGGAGCACTTGTTTCTCCGCGAAAAGCTAGTGTATCCGCAAGCGGTCTATTACTTTGTGATAGTTGAGAATCTCATCTTACGCTGCTTCTGGGCCGTCGAGTTGGTTGTCCTCTATCACAAACTAATCACACCCTACAACATCAAGACCTGTGCGAGCATCCTCGAGATCACGCGGTGAGTCCTCATCACACACTCGCGCTAAAGATGGTTCGCTAATGCCAGCCCCCCTTGCACCGTCCCCCAACACCTTCGCCTTGCCCACATTCAATGTAGTCGCTTCATCTGGAATTACATCAGACTGGAGAATGAGCATTTGTATAATTGCGGCAAATTTCGCGCCACGCGTGACATCCATTTGGCCTCATTGACCGCTCAGCAGGAGCGCATGTTGGAGAACATGATGGGCGAGGCAGATGGCGCAGAGCCAGGTGGCTCTTCTAATCCGCGCACCAACGAGCGTCGCCGCCTTGACAAAGAATACTTCTGATGAATCCCAACCAAGTACCTAACCTCCGTATACCGAACCCTACTTCCCAGCTATAACCAATCACACATTCTACTGCTGCCATGTCAATGAGTCTCCGTCATCATCGTCATTGCTATTTAAGCCAGTTCTTTAATGAATTCAATTGTGCGAATCGAACAAAAACGAAAATAAATAAAGTAACCGTTACCCAGACCAAGAACAGATAAACATATGGACAAGGGGATCGCATATATATAGAGGGAAAGAGAAAGGGGACTTAGCGGAGGGCGGGTCGCAAATCAAAAGATCGGAGAAGGGCCACAGTTGAGAATCAAAGATATAGTAAGAGAAGCAAGATCAGGGAGTGAGAGACGAAAGGCAGTAGAGAATCGAGATCGCAGATAGACAGCGAGAGAGAGGGAGAGGTAAGAGAAGGGAAGCAGTGGAGAGACAAAGATACAGAGAAAGGGGAAACAGTTTAAGAACAGGGATTCAAGATCGGAGATCGAGGGATTGGCAACAGTTGGCGATCGAAGCTAAGCGGGAGGAAGCAGAGGAAGCAGCTGCAGATCTGGCAGCAAGCTTCGAGTAAAGCTGCGACACGCGCCAAACCGGTTGCACAGCTGCACCCAAATGCGGTCTGGCTCCTGCCTGACCAACACCGCTGCCTACTTCCCCCTCTCTCTCTCTCTCTCTCTACCTATAGGTACACCTTCGAGTAGCAATTGTCATTGCTTGCACACAAACTGGGACTCGTGTCGCGATCGCGACTCGATCGCAGTTGTTAAGGAGATCTTTTAATTACCGTGTTTGATTGTGGTTGATGTCGTTGCTTTTTTCCCCCTTTCGATTTAATTAATGAAGCGATTAGCCAAGGAGCCGGCCACTCACTCAATTTATGCTGCCTCATCGGCCCGAACTGTCGCATCACGGTCGTTAAAAGCCAAAGAAGAGAAATTACAGCCTCTCATCTTTGTTGTCAGCTAGCTGGGCATGGGGCCTGGAGCATGGCATATTAAGTAATATCCTACTTTTACCAATCACTAACGAGTTCTAGCTAGGCAGTACGCACTGTAGATTAACAAGACCTGAAGACTTAGCGCTTGAGCTGGCTATGCTTGCTGCTGAGTTGATCTAGAAAAGAAAGCTTTAGTTAATTAAATCTAGGAGGCAACTTGGCTGGGGACTAGAACCTCTGGCATACCAAAGCCATGGACCTTATACATATGTGTTTATAGATTATAGAATTGTATCTAGAGAATGTGTTTGAAATCAATTAGAAATCACAACTAGATTAAAAACTCTTTGATCATAGAACACTGAAGATTTGATTACGTTTTAGTGTTTGAAATTCAGAGAAGATTTAATCAAAGACTTGGAATAACTGCAAGAAATATATAACTATGTATTCTAGGTATGTGATCTACAGTGATAAACCGAAACAAATTGAGTTCTTTTTGGATTGTGAATTGCTGAGCTTTAGAATTTGTTGAAATGGATTCGTTGTCGATCCTCAATGTAAGACTTAGATTGAACCAACCAGAAATAATGCATATAAAATCTCTTCGGCTGTTGTAAGTGAAGTTGCTTCTCCAAGGGGCAGGCTAGTCCCTGTCTGTTGGCTGATCTAGCCAATTGGCTGTGTCTGTGTGCCACCTTATCTGTCAGTCGAGTGCTTTTTATGCTTCTTCGGCTTATGCTTTCTCATATTTGACTTGGGCACGGGGCAAACATATAAATTTCTCGTTATTGACAACTGCAACTCTAGCTCTTTGGTGGAAAGGGGAAGGGGCAAAACTGGCAACAGGACAGGATGTGACAAGTGTTCCAATGAACGTGGTGCCTGACGACTAGTGCCTGCTGCCTGCTGCTTGTTGTGTACAGTTGCCGCTGGTTGCTGCTATACCCGTTCACCTCGTGACAAGTAGGCATATTCGGCTTCGAAATTTGAGCGAATAGTTATAATCGATATTTATCGATTTCGAATTATAAGCTATATTTGTGTAGGATTTTGCAGATAATCTGAAAGAAAGAAAAACAAATTCTTTTTCTGCATTTCGATAATTATAGATTCAAGTGAGAAGCAATCGATATTTATCGATTTTCAAATCATCAACATTTAATTTGAATGATTATAAGCTATACTTGTGGGCCAATTTCAAGCGGCTGACATAAAATAATTATATAAGTTTAAGCGAATAACAATCGATATTTATTGATTTTCGAATTGGTACCAATATCTTTAGATTTTCGAATTATTCTTGATATTGATTGGTTTGCAAATAGAGATCGAAATGTATGCTTTGGCTTCGATAAGTATCGATATTAGATCTACTAAAAGATATAGCTTATATGTAGCTTTGTGTAAGATTCTGTTTTGTTCCTCTTCTTTCCATATCAAAGTATTGAAGCATCTGTTCAGTTTGTCACTTGATCGCTCTTTTGCCGAAAGCTATGCGAGTATCATGCAGTCGCAGATGCTCTGCTTGTAATCGTCTTGCTTGTTGCAGTTGTTAATTGTTGTCGTGTGTCGTCGTCGTTGTCGTCTATTCTGTGCCTGGCCAACAGACAAACCAACTAACTGCCAGACAAGGCGCATTGTCCCTCTCTCTCGCTCTCTCTGTCTGCGTGTCTGTCGACGTTGTTGATCTTGGTACAGTTTGCTGCACACGCGCCAAAAAGCATAGCAAAGCAAAGCAAAGCAAACAAAGCAGTCCAAAGATAACAACAAACAAGCAAACAAACAACAAGGGAAAATCGAGTTCGGTTCGAGGAACAACTCGATTCAGCAAAGCCAAAGAAGGCGTTCATTTGCCTCGTGTGCCATAAATGTTACAATCAACAATTGGTAAGTCGAAAATGGACATTGTCTCAGGTATTACGCAATGCTAGAGGTAAAAATTGTCAATCCAAAAGTGAAGGAATTCGAGTAAATCGATGCACTAGCAGAGAGAGAGATGAACCAAGGGGAGAGAGAGAGATAACAGATAATCGATAATCGATGTCGTTGTCAACTGCCCAGCATCCATGTCCCAAGCTGAGCGGCACAGTTGGCATTGTAAAATGTCAAATTATTAAGAGCTTGATTAATATAAATATTAATTAAAACAATAAAAATGTTCAATCAAGCGAAAGGTGCGAGCAGCTGCAGCTGCAGCAAGAAAAAACCTTTTTCAGCTAAGCTGCAGCTGAACAGTCGAAGCTTAGCTGAAGCGAATGGCTCAGAACTTGCCACATGGCCAAATTGATGTGCACAACTTAACAAGCATAAGAAGAAGAAGCAGCAGAGGAGGTCGAAGAAGCAGCATAAGAGGCAATCGAATGACTGCCACATCAATTTATGAGCAGCCGCTGCCAAATCTCTGAAAGCTGTCTGAAAGGCGCGTGCTGCGAGCCAGCTGCAGAGCGAGAGCGACAGAGAGGGCGAGAGTGCGAGAGAGCGAGAAGGCAGTGCTGGGGTTCAGAGCATTGGTGACAAGGAGCTGCACAACCAGGAAAAGGAGCGCAAAACTCGTTTCGCACACGTAACTCCCTCTCTCCATCTACCCCTGTCTCCCTCTCTCCCTCTGCTGCTGGCTGTTGTTTGTCCCGTGCCTTGACTTGCGTCCTGGCTAAATTTAGCCAACAGCTCAGCTGCAAAAAGGGCTTTAACTGTTGTCCAAGTGCCAAGCACGCTGCCTATTGCTTGACCTGGCACCGACTGCCTAATACTCGCTCACAGGCACACAAAAATGGCCACATTTATGCAGAACTCTGCCTCTGCCACAATGGGCCACGCTTCATGTAATGAAGCCAATATGCTCGCTTGACACTATATAGACGAACGAATATATATGGTTACTGGACTTTAGACACAAGTTGTTGTTTGTTGTTGCTTGTTGTTTGTTGTTGTTTGTTGTTTGTTGAGTGCGCTCGAACAGCAGCAGTGAGCGAATGCAGCTGATTCGCAGTTGCGTCTTCGATACTTGAAGAAACGAAGAAACATATCGATATATACACACATAAATAGCAAAATAAGAAGCAGCAGCAGCTGAAGAAGAAAGTGTCTTCTAAATGTGATTCTAAATTTATGCAGATAACATTTATTCATGAGCGAGAGTTAAACGAAAATATTTCAAGAGTTCGGCTTGAGGCAGGCGCATCAAAGTTAGAAATTTCATTAGCTTTATCGAAATGTCTAAGCGGTTTGTGGCACATGCACAGCTAAAGACACATAAATATATATACATACATATATACATATATATATATATATGTATTTTTATATTTAGGACTTAATCCAATCGGAAAAATCTTTTTATTTTCTAGCAGGAAATTTTACACTTCTGACAAGCAACTGATTAATGCTTAACTAACTTTAACTATGTTCTTCAAATGTTCAATAACAATTAAATGACTAAACTATCTTGCTCTTAAACTGTTTCCAATTGTACTCCAATTGGAATGCGAATTGGTTTTGTTTTGGCTGAATAAAATGGTTAAAGCTTAAGCAAAAGTCGTTAGATTCAATTGTCTCTCAGTTGCTGTTTTGAAAAAATGTAAAAGTGGGCGTGGCAGCGCCCATTTCAGACAACAGCCGCAACGAATTTTGATTGAAGTTTGATTTTTTGACTTCTCTTTGGCTTTTTCTTGCATCATTCGCAGTGGCGACTGCAATTGCAGGTGGGCGTGGCTGTGGCTAAAGCTAAAACTTGGGCTAAAGGCAGCAAGTGAAACAACAACAGCAAAAATTGAATTTAATTAGCTAAATCAGCTAAGCACTGAGTGCCACTATCTGTGTATGTGTCTGTGTGCGTGTGTGTGTGTGCAGCCAAAAAGAATGCCAAATGCAAGCAAATTGCTGGCAGACAACGGCAATGGGCAAAAAATTATGATAATTGACAGCAAGTCGCATAGGCAGTCGTTAGATTGCAGCATTCCTGCACACACACAGCTCACATACACACACACACACACACACACATGTGTGCCTGGCTAAGTATATGATGCCCAGTTCCATATGCAAGTGGGCGGCGCAGGAAGCTAACAAAAAAAGTCGCCCATTTCCTCAGAGCAACTGTTGCCTGTTGCCTCTTCACTCTAGTTGGGTGCAGTGAAATAGCAGTAAGTGCGACAGCCATCAATTAAAAATGTTAAAGTTCTCCATTGCATATTGCTTGATGCAGCCAAATGCCAGGGTCAAATTGGCTGCTGAAGCAGCTAAAGCCAAACTGAAGATCTCAGAGCTAAACTATATGTGTGTGTGTGTGTGTATTGGTGTTGTGCGTGGCTGCCTGAAGGCAGGCATTAGCAGGGGGTGCAGTGGCAAGTTTGTTGCCAGAGTCTTTTGTTTTGCGCTCGCTCAACTTTTGGCTTCGCTTTTGCCTTTTTGGCGCGCACTTTTCAGCGAGGATGCTGAGCGCGCCTGACTGCCCCGAGTACCACATTAACTAGAAGAAGAAGATGAAGAAGAACAATGAAAAGTGCATTACAGCTGCCAGGGGGATAAAACAGATAAAACGAATTCAAGAAGCCAAGTTAAAAGTTGAGCTGCGACTGCGATAGCTGCGACTGTGTATCAGAGAGAGAGAGAGATGGAGAGAAAAGGAGAGACAGAGAGAGCGAAGAAAAGGAGACAGTGAGAGCCAGATAAAGGCAGAGAGATCAAGGAGGAAAGAGTTAGGGATAGAGAAAGCGAGAGGTAGTGAGAGATAAAGGAAGAAAGAGTGAGAGGGGAGAAAACCTCTTGTGCTCTTCGGCGTAGTTAATGTCAGCTAAAGCTGTCAGTTCAAAGCAATATCTGTCGAACCTCTAGACTGGCAGTCTATAAAGCATGTGAGCTATTCAGGTTTTTCTCTATGAAAGAGGCGCTTTGAGGGAAAAACGAAATATATTTTACTTCCACGTACTCTATTAGCATGCGCTAAGCTAAGCTAAGGAAAGAGTGAAAAATACTACAACTGCAGACGTAGCTTTATAGTACATTTAAAGATCTTAACTCATAGAGTCTTTGAGAAGCGCTGAATAGTTGGGCCAGAAAGGAAAAATTCTATCTATATATAGATATAACTCAAGAGCAGCCACAGAGTAAGCCGAATGCAGATAGCTCTTAAAGTTTTCGAGTTGTGCCCAAAATCGAGAGGATCCAAAGGAGATTTTTCAACTAAATACAACGAATGGATGTAGGTGTATGAGCTGGTCGAAGAACTGTATCAATTATACACATATATGTAGTTCAACTAGTCTGTACGACCAATAGTTCGTCTATTTATTGATGTAGTCGAAGAGACTTATGATTCCTTCTATTGCAATGGGCGCCGGGTTTGACAAAAGACATAAGACGTAAGACATAAGATAGCTTAGCAGCTATCTCTCTGTCTTTCTGTCTCGGTGCCTCTGTTTGTTGTCTGTCCTCTTGCTGCAGCCTCAATAACAATATTTTGTTTCGTTTCGCTTCGTATTTTTTCGCGCGTTGCACGTTGATTTTGAAAGCCAGACAACTATAAAAGTAACAACAACAACAACAACATCAACAACAACAGCTAACAACGAAACTCGTTAAGAGCGCAAACGTGTTTTCAACCTTTTCTCTTCTTATTGCTTTTTG
The DNA here is from genome assembly GCF_003285905.1 of Drosophila hydei. Classification (NCBI taxonomy): domain Eukaryota; kingdom Metazoa; phylum Arthropoda; class Insecta; order Diptera; family Drosophilidae; genus Drosophila; species Drosophila hydei. Next base: position 608,360 of record NW_022045716.1, on the reverse strand, counting down.
ATCTTAACAGCGGCGCTCAATGGCCACCATTTTGTTTGGCCACTCGGCTGGCGGCTCGCTGCTGCGACATTTCTGGTTTTTCGAACTAAGAAGCCAGTTGGCAACGCGACGCTAGCCCCCTGTGCTCTGTAAAGTTCATTTGCTCTGTGTGGGGAAGAAGGCAATTCGAGCTTAGGAGCAAATTTCCCTAGTGCTCTCTCTCTAAATGCCTTTTCGAAAACTTCAGTGCTCACATCGAATAGGTTTGGGTCTGCACTTAATTGTCGCTCTCTCCTTTGAGACATATTTCAGCAATGTCTCTCTAATTCGAAGTACATCTCAGAAAATTGCCCATTCGAAAACTCCAGTCAAGTATATATATACTTGATTTGTGTCCGCACTTATTTTTCGCCCTTTCATTCGAAGTAAAATTCATTTAATGATAACTTATTTGTACACATTACATAGGTTTGTATTCGCATAAGTACTCAAACTTCTGGGGCATTAACTGCAGTCTTGTTTCTCTGCTAAGCGTCTCATATTATGTATGCTGTATGTGTGGAGAATATTAAGTTGATATCTTATATAAAATAGTTCAACTAATAAAATGATCATGATTATGTCGTGCGCTTAAGAGCAGACAATACTTTTTTCACTTGTTAGTATGTACAACAACCAAGCATGGAAATTTCCCCTTAGGTAGTCCATTTTGGTATTTTTCGCTCACGCTCTCTCTCTCTCACTCTCTGTCTGTTGCACGGCAAGCGCTCGTCAGGGGCAATTTGTTTGTTCACCGCAAGTTGGGAAATTTTCAAGCCGCAGTATTGCGCACGCTCTCAAGATCAACGGACGCAGTGTCGCTGACGCCGAACGCTTTTGTTTTTTTTATTTTTCTTTTCGATTTTGCTTCGTTTTGTTTATTTGTTCAAGTGAAGAAAATCCAATGAAATGAAATTGCTGCAACTGAAAATAAAACAAAAACTGTGAATTTTTTTATTGATTCAAAACAACATTTGAGTGTACAGCATAGAGAAAAAACAACTATTGAGCGCGCTCTGTATGTGTGTGTGCGTGTGAGTGTGTCTTGGTGTCTCTGTCTCTGTCTATATCTAAGCAAAAGTGCGAACTAAGCAGAATAGTGCAACAACAACACGAAGAAGAACTGTGCAAGACAAACAGGTGCAACACTTCGTACACAACAACAACAACAACAAAACAGTTTAGCCAAAGCTGAAGCTAAAGAAGAAGCAGCTGCAGCAGCAGCTAAAGGGTTGTTCCCTTGCGGAAGTAGCCAAAAAACAAAAGCGACATGTGCTAAAAAAAACTTGAAGACGAAGCAGCTGAGGGGCAGAAGTAGAAGTTGAAGAAGCAGCAGCAGCGATAGCTTGACAACAACAACAACAACAGCTGAGGCAGAAGTAAATTTGAAGCAAATGGATACAGTTGCCATTAAGACGGCGCCGCCGCATGCGCCGCTGGCAACAACAACAGCGCAACAACAACAATTACAAAGACAAACATCGAACTCGCCCGCAACCATTGGCGACAATGTCTACAACAACAACAACAACAGCGGCAACGGCAACAGCAGCAGCATTGGCGCCTTCTTTCAGACCTGCAAGGTAAGCGAAAGAAGCAGCAGAAGAAGCAGCGCAGCACAGTAAAAGCTGCAGCAGACCGAACGAATGCATCAAAGACCTAGCCTAGCTTCGCTTCGAGCAAACGCAAAAGCAAAAACAAATTCTCAACTAAAAACACAACAAAATTCATTTCAATCCAATTTTTCATCTTTGCTGCAACTAAACAAAATTTTTAAAAATTAATTTTTAAGCAAATGAAAAAATAAATATTTTTTTAATTTTAATTAAGCAACAAAATTCATGAAAATGCAAAAGAAAAATTTAAAACATTTTTTGCATTTAAATTAGAAAAAAAATTTATATCAACTAAGAAAGTTAAATTATTTATTTAACTAATCATTTTTTTGATCGTAAAAAATGTTTTCAAAACAAGTTTTGAGCTAAACGAAAAAAATTGATATTGTTACTAATCTTTTGTACTTTAACTAACTTTACTTAACTTTTTAATATATTTTTTTTTTTACTTTTTTTCTATTGAAAAAAAGTGGTAAAACGACTTTTTTACCACGACTCAAAAGAGAGAAAAATAATTTTAAAATATTTTATTTCAATTCCAACTCCAAAAACATAATGTTATATAACTTCTTAACGGTTTCAGACACCCATAAAAACCGTTTGAACCGTTTTTTGTTTCGACTTTTGCTTTGACAACTTTTTGAAGCTCGAAAAAGCGCACCAAAGGGAGGCAGCAGACAGAGTTCTTTAAGCGCCGTCTAAATGGGGTATATTGGTGGAGTGCGTGCACTGGATGAAAAGTCCAGTGTATCTGGCCGTAGAGCAGGAGACTCAAGTGGCTTGACGTCGCTGCTATACGAGGATTCTGTTGCAGCTCTCAGTGCTCTGAAACTTGATCTAAGATCTGAGCTCAACAGTTTGCTCTATATAGATTGATATGTGATATTTGGCTATAGCTAGACTGTCTTCTCCACAGATACTTGGTAGGGTATCTATTAGTCGAGCACAGCCTGACTGCCACACTGTTACTTTGGTCCTCTCTCCTACCTGGCCTCAGGCCGAGTCAACCAGTGCTTGCCGAGCTGCTACGTTACGCGTTCGACTGTACTCCCTCTGCGCCCGGTCCGCAGTCTCCCTCACGCTCTGCTTCTGCCTCCCCCCTCCCCCTCGCCGTCTCTTTGTTGTACTGGTTGCCTGTGTCTCTCTTGTCCCCCTCGAAATATGTTTGGTCATGTCGCAAGCATTTCACAAATGAATTGTCACAATTACGCGCTTTACTTACACCTCTTTTTATGCTCAACAGCAACAACAACAACAACAACTGCAACTGAATGAATTTTCTTTCTGAAAATGAAAAATGAAAATAGAAAACTCCCCGTGTTAGTTGACAACAGAAAAACACACACAAAGCTGAGGTCAACAGAAATGGAATATTTGATATAGAAACAGAAGAAGAAGCATTAAAGGCGAGCCTCAACGACGGCATAATACCCGCTAGCCGCTCGAATTTGATAGCAAATCGGACGTGCCCCGCCTCCCATCCAGGCTGTAGGCAGCAGGCAGCACTCATGCCTGAGGCTGTTGAGTCCAAGAGCCCGCTCAGCCATGTCCCCAGAAGGCGGATCTGCAGACTGCTGCAAGAGGCAGCCAATATACCCGCTTCGCACTTCGTGAACGAGGCCGAGAATAGATTCAACTTTAGGACTCTCTTTTGCCATGCTTAGCTAAGCAGCTCAAAGTGCAGTGTCATGCAGCGGGAGCGGAGAGGGGTGGGCAGCTTAGAAGAGGGAGGAGTGGGGTAGGCCCTAGGTAGCAGGCGACGGAACAGGTGTAGCTCTGACATGTGCTTAATCAGCTTAATTAATGAATCGAAAGAGCTAAGTGAAATAGGAAGTCAACTGGAGCTGTGGGGTATGCGCAACTAAAACATACCCTGTAGGACTTCATGATCAATGATCAAATTGAACTAGAGTGAGCCTGTGTAGAGAAGATCTAGTCAAGCATGCTCGACTAGCAGCTACCCTACATGCACTCAGCTGATATATATATATACATATATATATATATATATGATATCTGTCAAGCTGGCTTAGGGCATTCCATGTTCAAGAAGCATTTTCTTTGCTTGGGCACTTGAGTCTGGGTTTTCTTGCTGTCTTATACCCTCTTCACTTCGCGCCGGAAATGTAACTGTGAACTGAAAACAAACAACAAGGAAACATTCAACATTGTCACTCGTTGTACCCTGCACGCTGCGTGAGCGTCGGCTCGTTGCAGCTCTCAGATTCGCATTCGCATTGAAGCATAGCTCGAGTTGGGCTTGTCGCGCTGCTAACTGTGAGTTGCATCTCTGGCTCTGCTCTTTGAGGTGCTCCTTTGGCCCTTTACGCCCCCTTCTGCCCCTCTTTTGGCCAAAACCTCTGCCTCGACAGCTCACTTTGGCCTGTACCTGCCCTTGCTTCCGTTGCTCTCGCTATCTTTTCTCTGCCTTTTTCGGCGCTCGTTGCTGCCACCCACTGTGTATCCCCTCCACTGCCCATGACAAGGCGGTCACTCGGTCTCTTCTGTATCAGCCTCTGCCTCTACCTTTTCCTTAGGCAAATGGCCCAGGTCCTTCTTCTGCCCTCACTCTGCACGTTGCCTCGCCTCTGCTGCTGCCATCCACTCTGTATCCACTCTCTGCATCAGTTGCTGCTTCTGCCTCAGCCTCTGCCTCGTTCTTTGCCTCCTCAATCAGCTTCAATCTGCTCCTTCCTCACCATCTGTTTCCCTGCATCCAGCTCTAAGTCTGCCTTCTGCACAGACAGAGTCTCAGTCTCCACCTCCACCTTTGACCCTTTCTTTCTCTGTCTCTCCTTCTCTTTCTGTGTCTTTCGGTCTTTATGAGGTTTTTGCCCACATTATGGTTGTGGGGTGTCTTACATAATGAAAGTGTTTTGCGACCATAAACTATGCATCACTGCAACTCGTTACCATTGTGTCTAGTTACACACACACACACTCACACTCTCTGTGTGCGTTTGCCGTAGAGCTGTTAGATCGACTCAGCGCAAGCAACAGGCAGCGACACAAACCGAAATCTTTCAAAGGTGCACTTGAGCCTTGAGCCTGCAGGCAGGCAGAGAGCCGAATCCTGGGAACTGAAGTGAGTTGAGCCAAAGCAAAAGAAGAAGATCAACAACAATAGCAGGTAGCTGGTTAGCTGCTTGCTTAGCTCATGCAGCTCGGGCTTAATGCTCAGAACCAATTGCAATGGCTGAGGAAAAGGGTAAATTGATTATTCAGAAATTCATGTAACAGGTACAGGAGATCAGTCAAGGCAGCCTCAAGCACCTGTATATGGGATCGTCACTCTCAACTGGCCAACTGCCGCAGTTAACCTACTGAGCTAACATTTATAGATACATATCCCTCCGTCTACACAATGAATTGGTATATATATAGATGGGAGCAGGCAACATATGTTTCACAATGTGCCATCCAAAACTGTCTTCATGTGGCTCACACTCTCTTTTGAAACTTGGGTTTTGCTCTCATAACTCGAGAACTCGGCTCATATGGGCAAAGCAAATTTGATTGACTCGAGAACTATAAGAGCTGGGCATAGCAAATTAAGGCTGCTGCTATCTTTAGGGTATCAGAAAATAAAGATTGAATCGAGTGGAGACTTATTGAGAATCTCTCCCTTAAGGGACAACCCAAGAGCTGACGGAGCTGCTTAGTACCAGACTTAGTGATGCTTAACAGGGTATCTGTGCAGTCGCGTATACCTCAACTTCGTCTGTCGTTGCTTTGCTCTGTTGTCCTGCAAAGCTGAATTCCACTTTGGCTGCACTTGAGTCGCGGCTTCAAAATGAGCCCAAAGACTGCTTATGCAACCGCAACTCCCTCCCTCTCTCTCTCTGTCCCTCCCTCTCCGCATCTCTTTCTGTCCCTCTCTTACTGTTACTGCCAATTTTAGGTAATTTCTTTTCTGTCGCGAGCTGCGTTTAACATTTAATTGAATTTTCCGCGCTTTGCGCTTTTTAACTTAATTAACGCGCTCAACGATTACAGCACACACAACACACACATACACACGCACAGCATTTGAATGCGCGGAAGCGGAGCAAACAAAGTCAAAGAAATTAAATATAAGCCAAATGCATTTGCATTTATGTAAAGCAAAAAAGAAAAAAGTTTCAATCAGATTTTGAAACGATTTTATGCTAAGTGAAGCGAGCAGGGCAAAGGGGGAAGGGGCGAGGGAGTGGCGGGCGCTGGGGAAGGGGAGGATGTGCAGTGCTTAGAGCTGATGCAGACAGCGCTGAGCTTGTCGATCTCTAATAACAACTATAAATATGCGCAGCTGCGATGCGATTACAAATTTTCAAATTCCAATCAAATTCATGCACGAGCAGCTATCAATAGCAGCAGCAGCAGCGGCAGCAGCAACAAGTGCGGCAACAGGTTGAGCATAAATTATGACCAAAAGTATTCGACTTCTGCTGCTGCTTCTTCTTCATTCTTCATATTTGTCGAGTCTCTTCTCTGTTGCTGCGCTTCTTCCCCGCGTGGCCAACTTTTTTGGGGCAGTGTTCGACTGTTAATGTTGTTGTTAGGGAAATTGTGTTGTGCGCAGCTTTCACACAAAAGACTTGGGCTTTCCAACAACAACAACGACAACAATTGATTGAATTGACTTTTGGTTTTTTCTTTGATTTGTTTTCTAGTTCTCAAATCAAGTTTGTTGCCTAAGTCATTTGTTTTTAGCCGCGTGGCTAATTATGCAAGAGCAAAAGACGGATGTAGAAAGAGAGAGAGGGGTAGGAAGAGAGAGAATGATATGTGTGGAAAGTGAGAGACAAAGAAAGAGAGCGAGAAACGACGAGATTAATAGTTGAAAAAAGAGAAAGAGAGCGAGAAATAACGAAATATAAATAAATGATAAGTATAGATATAGGTATATAAAGAGAAAGAAAGACAAAAAAAGAGAGAAAGGGAGAGACAAAGAGAGAGAGATAAAGTTTCTCATAGAGAAATGTTGAGAATTATAGAGAGATAGGGGAAAACAGCCAAGAGACGGAGCAGATAGCGAGAGTCTCTAGCTGTATCTATATTTATATATACAGTGTAAGACAGAAAGAGACAGAGACAGAGGAACATAGCTAGAGTAGGCGTGGCAGATGGCACTCGCTAACTGTATTTAATTAACCATTCAGATGGAAAGGAAGCTCGCTGCACAACAGCAAACCAAAGAGAGAGGCAGAGAAGGAGGGAGAGAGAGGGGAGAGAAGAAGCAGGGGAGACAAACTTCCTGTTTGGCTATTTACAAGATAATTAATCCACATCGATGTCAAATTGACATGTGCGCGAACGAAGCGACGAAGCCAGCAAAAGGAAGTCATTAACTCAATTGAATGAGTGTGCGTGAGTGAGTGTGTGTGCGTGTGTGTGTGTGTGTGAGAAAATAATGCGTAAACGTTTTGGGCTGCCAATGACCAAAAGCGAGGTAAGCCCTCAATGAGCCCACTCAAACGGAATTCATTAACACGTGCTAAACAGCTAAAATAGAAGCGAAATACGCTGAGGCTACTGCACGACTCTGCCACGCCCACACTTAGCCGGACCTGTAACAGAGGCAATTAATGGCATGAGCTAGATAATGGGCATCATTTAATTCAGTTCAGCCAGAGTCAAAGTCCAAAATTGTCTCCAAGTGACGCGTGGGCGGCCGCTCGAAGCCCACGCCCCAAGTGGAAGTCGAGCTGAAGTCGAAGCCAGCGGAAGTGCAAGTCGAAGCATGACAAATGCCCACACAACATACGCAATATGAGTGCGTGTGTATGAGTGTGTGTGTGTGCCTGAGATAGCCAAAAACAATGACCAGAGCAATTGCAAAGAGTTCAACTGAAAGGCAGAAAAGCTGCGACAGAGGAGCGAGGGGGAGAAGAGAGATGAAGATAGAAGGGGAGGAAGAGGGTAAGATAGATGGAGATGGAGATGGAGAGGGCCAGCTTGAGAGTGCGCAACTAAGCAGACATTAGGCAATTGTAACTCAAGCACAAGCGAAAGCTGGACAGCAGCGCAGACTGCGTGGTCAGCCCTATCAACGAGCTGCTGGTGCCATTTCTACTGCTCGTGTTTCTGCTTGTTTCTGTTTGTTGCTCCCACTACAAGTCCAAATATATAATTTTTAATTCAAGTGAAGCGATCCACTCGTTGCTGCTACTCTCTATCTATATTTCTACTACCTTTTCTGCTTCCGACTTCTACTGCTACTTCTAACTCTCTAGCTAACTGACTACTGACTGCCTGACTTGTGGCTCAAAGTATATGTGGGATGAATCCCTGCTCACACTTCACACTCTCCATTATTTTGATCTACTACTTTTCTACTGATCTGCTACCTTTCCTTTCCATATTTTCTAGCTATGCGAATCTCTCTAGTCTTCTCCTACTCCCTTTTGTCTATCTACTTAATTCTTCAATTCCTACTATTTCAATGTCTACTGCATATATTTCTACTATTACTTTTGACTTTTCTACTACTATTTCTAAGTTTCTTTGCAATTCGAGTACTAATTTGATGTCGATCACTACTTTCCTTCTACCACTACATTTTTATGTACTTCTCTATGCTACTTTTACTACAGTCTTAACTCTATTTAGCATTGCTGCTGCTTTCATTTCTACTACTTAATTATTTGCTAGTACTATTTTACTTTCTACTACTATTTCTATTTCTACTACCATCTTAATTGCTTCTACTATTTCCATTCTTCTTTCTCACTCCCTGTCTCTGTGTCTCCCATTCCTACTCCCTTTTCTATCAATTCCCTTTTTCTTTTCCGTATTCCTATTCTGTCTTAAAAGTCAGTTCACACGATTCTCTCTCCAGCTTCTGTCTTCTGTCCTGTCCTTAAGCTTAACTCGAGAACTGGCTCGTGCCAACTCAGAGTTCAGCTCAAAGGAGTCCAAGAGGCAGCTGCAGCTGCAGCTCAATCGCACTTTTCAGGCGCCCAAAACGGATTTGGTGGCTTTTGTTTTTGGTTTGTAAACGGGTTTGGCGATTATCTTTAGCAACTGCTCCAATTTGATGTAAGCTGAGGCTGCGTTAGAGGCGCGTGGCATGTGGCATTGCGGGCTGAACGGTAGCTGGTGAAGGGACGCGCTGACAGCTTTCACTCCAACTGCAATTGCAGAGCTCGTAATTAGCTGGGCCAGCAGCAGCAGCAGGAGATCTCCTTCTGTCTGCTCGTGAGTCATGAAGTCAGTTTGAACTCTGAACCAACAGCAACAGCAACAACCACAACAACCAAAACGAAACGAAAAAGAAGCTAAAAAAGATCAAGAGTCGCCATTCGAGTTTGCTGCTTTACGTTTTACTGCTTCGCTTTTGATCTGCTCGCGAACTACAGCGAAATGTCTGGAGACAAGGCTAAGCTGGGCAGCACAATTCGTTAAATTTGTGGCTTTGTGGCGTTGTGGCTGGCGACAAAACTGGTTTTGCGCGCTTTTGGCCACCAGACTCTTGGCTCTTGGCTCTTGGCCACTTTGCTTCTCTTGAGTCCAGCACATACACACACTGATACACACGCACACTTCTACCTTTGTCAAGATGGCGTCGGGGTAACCGGTTTATAAGACATCGCTTCTTGTTATACACACTCGAAAGATTTTCATGTAGAGATTTACTTCACTCAGTACCACTCGCTCCCCGCTGCACGCTCCACTCCATGACTTCGAATTAGTATTTTTTCGAACATGTGCTTAGTGTGGACACACAACCAAGCACACGCCGAAGAGGCCTTCAAGCAAAGTATTTTAGAGATACTATTTATAATTTGATTAGGTCTAATACATTGTCTTCTTCTAATTGCAGGTCTTGTGGCATCTGGATGCGTTCCGACGCTCTTTTCGCAGTCTCAATCAACACGTTTGCGGCGGTCAGGATTGCATATTCTGTGCCTTGAAGGTAAGTGTCACGGCTAAGCAAGGCTTTTATTTTTCGATTTAGTCCGGACACAAACGGGCCAAGACTTAATTTTTACTTATTTCAATGGCGTTGCAAATGGTTTTCCCTATTTTACTAACATCAATTTGAAAATATATAATATTGTATACCAATCATCTTATTAATTTTATCATATTTTCGTTATTTTATATTTGTTCATAATTTACTTTTCAGCTTGTTGGCTGCATTCGATTTGAGTTGTAACTTTTTTGTTGCCTACTTTTAGCCGTTGCCGAAATTTCCTTTTGCTACATTTTTGTTGCCTGCTTCTGTGCGCGTTGCTGAAAATGTGTTGAAGCGATTTATGCTGCCTGGGGTCAGCCAGGTCAGTCGTCTGGGTCTACCGCCTGGTATTTCCTGCACCTTTTAATTGCCCTGCCGCCTGTCCGCTACAGTTGCCAAATCATTTTCTCACAGATTGAGAGTGCGACTGTCTCTTTGTCAGCATCTTTTCAAGTGCGTTTTTCCCACTTTCATTGCACAGAAATTCCCACAAAAATATTGTCAGTTAGTTATTGGAGAATCCCGCAGCATCTGCCGATGCTATTCCTTTTGTTAGTTTTCAAGTTTTTCCCGTTGTTGTGTGGCAAATCAAAGATCTGCCACCTTTTGAACTCTGACCAAAAAATAGATCTCTCTGGCTACCTGCCGCTGCCTCCTTCTCCCCTAGCTGTTACTTCTGCATCTGCTTCCATCTCTCTCCCCCTCAATCGCTGTCTCACAGATCCTGTCCGTGCCACGCCCCTTGCAACAGCCTCGCTGACAGCGCAGCGGCTGCGTGTGTTATCCTTGCGTGCAGCTCATACGAAAAGAGAAGAACTTTTCTGCATTTAGTCGCTGTTCAGTTTCCCACTCAATTATGCAAATGCTGACGCCCACGCGGCCAGTTCGTTGCTTCAGTCTTTCGTTGCAGCACGGCATGCAAAGCGCAGAAGTCAATAAACTGTGGGCTCCTTCGCCTGCGCCAGCTCCTACTACACACTTTCATCAGAATGAAATCAAGTCGAGGCAGAAAAAGAACAAGCACAAGCGCAAGAAGAAGAAGTTTTCAGAAAGGTCTGGAAAAGCGCCTAACAATGGCCCCAGCCTGTTGCTCTGACGGCCTGCCTTCGTTATGGCCAACAGTCGCAGCTTCTTCTCAGCTTCTCTTCATCTGCTGCTTCTGCCTCTTGTTCTTCCTCTTCAACTTGTTCGTATTTGGCCCGCGGGCAGCAGGCAGCTCGCTCGCCTCGTCTCACTGCGGAAAACTCAGCGCCTTTTTTTGAAGACGCGACTGTACCTCACTTGTTATGCTGCTGCTGCTGCTGCTTGTGTTGTTGTTGTTGTGTGCGCGCACAGGGTGTTTCGTGTTCAACAATTCCTGTTCTCTCTCTCACTGCTAGTTGATGACGTCGCTGTGTTTGCTTTGACTGAAGTGGAAAGTGTTCCATGCCTTAGCTGAACTCACCTATCACTGCCTCTCTCTCCCTCTCTCTCTCCCTCTGCCCCCTTTTCTGCTCTCTGTTTGTTTGGCTGTTTGTTTTGACTGCCTTTTAACCATTTTAAGCCCCGCTCGCCGGCTGTCATAGAGCGTCGTCGCTACTCGCTTTTGCTTAGGCGACAAACCCCTTTTTCCTTCTTCTTCTTTTAATTCTTCTTCTGCTTCTGCATTAATTATGTTTTTTCTTGTGTTCTCCTGGCTTTTCCACTTGTCGCTGCTAAATTAATTTGCCCTCCCACTCGCTGCTCTCCCTCGCCCGCTCTGTTTCCATTTGCATTTCCATTCGAGTTTCCCAGTTCCCAGTTTTAATTATGAAAAACGTTGACTCAGCGCACTGCAAGTTCTGAGCCTAGACAATGTCTAGAAGACATTAACCCGGTGAGAAACTCCCACGACTAACCCCAAAACAATTCACTCTGCAGATCTCGATCTATAGCTCTATATATTTACCTATATATATATATATGGCTCTATTTATAGCATGTGTGCTTGGTTCTAGCCAGCGTCTACCCATTAAAAGTGCTTGCAAAAGGGGTCTATGGGTTCTTATGTCAAGTGTTTGCCTGACTTGAACATCCTAAAGTAGATCCCAGCTAGAGCTACATAATTTCTAATTTCTAACGTAGATCTCTGTCTGCTTATAGCAACGTCTTCCTTAGGTTCCATTTCTAGAGCTAGTTTAGGGTAGCTGCTAGTCGAGCACTTTCCAACGTCATGGCCAGTTGGTCACTCGCTTCCTCCCTCTCTCCCTCCCTCTCACTGTCTCTCTCACTTGTCACGTCTACAAATGAAATTTTCAACGCTTCAATGCGCAATTCGCACAAATCGGAGCTGCAGTCGCGCCGTCTTTCGAAGGACGAAGTCATTACAAAGGCGCGACACGAAATGGGCTTTAAACAAACGGAGAATAGAGTCAATGACTTCTCAGCTGTGGCTGTGCCCATTTGATAAGGCTGCTCTGTTTGCCTGCTAAACATCTAATCTCGACTGCATATCAAATCCGAGTGCAAACAGCACTCGAATCAAGCGACTCCAAATGCGATTTGGGTCTCTGTGATTCGTTTCGTTTACACTCAGCTGAATCATAAAACCCAAATTAACATGAACAATTCACGAGGCGGCACACAAAGAGATACAGGCAGAGAGAGAAAGATACCAGACAGACAGATAGACATAATTATCAAGTGATCAGCATGATCATAAAGCTAGTTCAGCAGCCTCGTGCTTTGGTAGACTTCTTAACTCAGACAGACAGGGAGACATCTTCATAATGATGAATGATCCTTGATGCGTTGTTGAGCTCACCTTAATCATTAAGCTGATCCCAGAGCATCGCTTAGCAACTACGAAGTTAGCTCTGTCTGAGGCATTCTGTGATTCATGGACACACAGCACTCATGATCAGACCAATACGATGATCATTATGATGTACTTTCATACACTGGCAGACAGACAGACGTACCCTTATTACTGAGTGCACTATGATCATTAGGCTGCTCCCAGAAGCGATGCTCTGCAACTTGGCTCATGATTAGACGAACTCAGTGATAATTATGATCACACAGACACACATATTCATGAATCTGTACTAACGAATCCTAGGATCATTGAGTTCAGCTTGATCGTTAAGCTGATCGCAGAGCAGCTGATCGCTTGCTAGCTGAGCAGGTTTGGTTTAGCATCCTCTGATTCATACACAAGCATAAAAGTCACGATCAGAGGCGATCGGAATGATCATTATGATCAGTGTAGAGCGCATGTTCGTCAGGCTGGTGCAGGATTCACAGTGTGATTCAGTGACGCTTTAATGATCATGAAATGCGAATGATCATCCTGCTGGAAGCCTGTGATTCATAGACGGGCATCATGATCAGCATGAGCAGCATGAGCAGCATGCTCGCTATGATCGTTATTAATTGTCGATCGTTAAAGTTTGTTCAGGAGCAACTTTCAACCTCGTGCGCTTTCGGGTGCTGTGATTCATCTAGTTCGCAATCATGTGTTTGCACATCGGACATATATCGTCTCTAGACGTACCTATAAATAAATGTACATTTCATATCATTTACTGCTCGCTTTGAGTTGAACTAATTTTACGACGTGTTAAACGAAGGTTGTTCGCCGCCAAAGAGTTGGCTAAGAGCTTGGCTTATCGCGCGCTGTTCGTGAAATTTTCAACATTTTTTCGGCTTGAAGCCGTTGCAGCTTTTGCGATTGATCATCTACATGCACATATATACACGCTTGCAAATATCTCCATAAATATGATCTATATACGCCCACGCTCTACGCTGCAATATGAACTTGTGCTGGGTTTTTGCTTAACGTTTTTTGCTTTTGTTTACTTCGCTGTGCGAAATTGTGATGATGCTTAATTAGCATTGTCATTGTCCTCTCTTTTATTGCTGTCATGATTATCATTAGCATTTCATTTATGATCATCAGCAGCTTAGCTATGAGCAATAAAAATTCGATCGCTTTTGCTACTTTTGTAAGTCTTTGACTTTCTGCATGGCAACAATATTCTCATTGCTGTCGCTGTCATTATTCATAATGTATTGGTTATATTTGAGTTTTCATTATTAATTATTGATTATTATTCGTTACATTTATAGCTATTATTTTATTGTCATTATTATTACCATTGCAATTACTATTAGCCTTATCATAGCCATATCATTTTTCATTATCATCATCATCATCATCATCAGTATTCATAGCATTTATTTAGTATTATTCATTATTTTTAATTCATAATTCATCATTCATCATTCATTGATTTCATGATCACTCCCATCATTATCCATATCTTATCCATTATCATTATCCAATGCTCATTATTGCTTATAATTTTGAGTACTTTTAGTATTGTTGATCATCTTGATTATTGAGATCAGCGTCATTAGTTTATTCATTGTTCATTAGTCATTATCATGATAGTCACTCTGATCATTGTCGTTAGCATGATCGATTCTTACGCAATTGTTGTGATTCGATCTAATGTGTGCTCAGCCTACCTATGTTACATAAGTAGCTTGCGCACCTCAGCTTGAGCTGGCTCATCAATCACAGAGTTGATTTCTAGCTACTCATTAGTTGCAGTAGTTGATGCCTGGCCTAATGTGGCCCACCTTCTGCCTTCTGCCTTCTGCTGCCTTCGCTCTCAGCTAAGAACTGTCTGAGCTTCGGCTGCTCCACTGCGAAGTCTCTTTCGATAGCTTTGGTCCATTTTGGTCGATCAATCAAGCTGTGGGGCCAAAGTGTGAGTCATCGACTCGGTTACCGTTTGCTGCAGCTGTGCAGTGTGGTTGGGGAAATGTGCTAAGAGATGCTGCAGCAACAACCAACAACCAACAACCAACAACCAACAGGCAACAACAATGCATTCGATTTATGTTTCTGTGTCTGTGGGCTTTGAGTCATGGGCCAAACCGAGCCGAGCCAAGATAAAAACAAAATAAAAACCGCCAACAAAAAGCGAAGAAAACGAAGATGCTTTTTAAATAATGTAAATGTTCAGAGACAGAGTGGGAAACAGGGGAAGAGATGGGGAGAGAGACAGCGACCAGAGAGGCCGAGGCAGAGGGCAAACAAAAACGTGCAACATGAACGTGCTGTGGCTTACTTTTCACCTACAACAGCAACAACAACAACAACTTTAGTCAAGTTATCTTTTCATTTGCTGTTGTATTTTCTGGGTCGCACAGAGTTTTTGGATGCTGCAGCAGCCCTTCTTGCTGCACACAACAGAGCCACAGGCCAGAGCCACTTCGCGCCACAGTTGCTTGGTCTGTTTGGCTCTTGCTTTATTGCACATATCAAAATGTAGATTATTTTCAGTTTGAAAGCAGGATTGGAGCCTGAGCCGCATGTTGGCTGTGTGCCTTAAGCCACTGGACCGTGCAGACGACGTTGGCGGCATTTCCGTTTTCTATGTTCGAACGCGGCTGATTCAGTTTCTTTACATTTTGACCATGGCCAAGAGAGTTGAGATCGAACGCGCTGAAATCGTTGCTCTAATGCCAATTAAGGTGAGATTTTTTCGCTAAGGCGGCTGCCACGCCCACTGGCAAACTGGTTGTGGCCCTTTTTAGAGTGTGGTTTGAGAGAGCCAGCAGCAACGGCAGCGGCAGCAACGTTTTGCGCCATTTCCATTTGTCATTTGTCAAAGGCAAATCTGTGCATGTACAGGGTGCCTCAAGTTAAGTGGAAGAGAACAAGTGAGCGAACGACAAAGAGAGGGAGAGCGCATGCGCAACTTGTTTACCTGCGCGAGCACGTTTACCTGTTTGCCTGTCTGGCCTGGCCTAGTGCAAACGCAACAAGCAAAACTCCCCCGAATTCGAACTGAACTTCGGGTTCGACTGTGACTGCGAGTATGAGAGAGGAGAAGTTGACGCTGCTGCCTGTTGATATAACAGAAGTTCTTGTCTGCAGCGCATAAACCGGTTTCCAGTCAACGCGCTCACCCCCTCGCTCTCTCTCTCTCTTTCGAACTAGTGAGCGAGCGCGCGCACTTTGACTGGCTTGGAAACGAAACTAGTTTCAGTTGCTGGCCAATTTTCGTTGAGCGCGGACGCACGCAGCGCGCAGTTCGAAACTCGAAAATCATCGATCGAACATCGAAACGGGAAATTTAACTGAAAAAAGCAAAAACACAAATAAAAGCAATAAAGCGCGCGCGCGTAAATCAAAAATTGCTTGATTTTTTCGTATTTTTTAGAGTGAACAAGAAAAAAAAGTTGAAAAAACAACAATAGAAGTTGTTAGCACTTGGAATACACACATACATACATAAATACATATACATATACATATACATATGTATATGTATACATAAAATATTGGAATACGCAGAAGTTCGAAAATGTCAGCGTAAGTCAAGCTAAGATTTTTTTGTGCGCTGCGCTTCAAAAGGTTTGCCAAAAAAGAGCTGAGATCAGAGCTCAGCTAGACGCTTCTTCACTTGAAATTCCAGTTGAGTTTTGGTTTTTACTTTGTCAAGCAGCAAAGTAATCTTGGGGTGGGGGTAAGGCCTGGGCAGCTTTGCCTTTTGTCTTAGATACAATCAATAGTTTGGCCCAAAGTTCCGCTAGGCGAGATTTGAATGCTGGTTGTCGTCGTTGGCTTGGCCTATTGATGTGATATGTAAATGAATCTATCTATTTAGTGGATAGCCTTCGATTGGACGTTTCGTCTTCTTCTTCACCTGCTTCTGCTGCTGTTGCTGCTGCTTCGTGTTGAACCAGTCTTCTCTGCGCTTCTCATGGCTGGGCTTCGATGCCTTTCCCTAGGGAAAACTCAGTCAGGCAGTTAGCACGCAAAGTCTCAGCAGCAAATTTGCATTGCAAAACCCCAGCAACAACGTGGGCAGGCGTTTGAGTCGTGGTGGGCGTGCAGGGCGTGGCCAGCTGGTCACTAGTTCGTTCTGCAAAGGCAGAAACAAAAGACTGCAGCAGCGAACGCACCAGACTTTAGTTTATCATAGCATTTGCGGATATGTAACTGGAATAGGTCTATGACATCTGCTTTAAGAGCTATACGAAACTGAGGATAACTACAAATGCACTTTGACTTGATTTTGGGGCACTTCTGGAACTTGTCTCGTCGTCTCTTTATCATCTAATCCCTACGCCAGCTGCTAGCTAGGCCTGCCTCTAGCCCTCTTCCCCACTCTGTCTCTCCCTCTCTCTTGCTCGTTGATAAGCACTTGGCTTAGTACTTTCGGGTAATAGCCTGTTTCCTTTAGCAAGTACTACTTACTATATAGTGCTGTCTTTCAGTTCCAGTTCCGATTCAAGTTTCTTTTGCATAAAACCTTGCGCTAAAGTTGAGTTCGTTTCTTGCTAAACAACTTTTGTTGCTCAGTGTTAATATTATGAATAGCTGTTGCTGCTGTTGTTAAGCGCCTGCAGTTGCATATTAATGCCTGCCACGCCCCGTGCCCTCGCCTGCGCCTACCTCCCACGCATGCGTAAGCAGCAAATGTCAAGAAATTGAAGAATTTATGTTCAATTTCTTCTCTCGAAATGAAGTTCTTGACGCATGTTTGGCATATGTAAATGTTGCTTGTTGTTGTAGCTGGGCAGCACTTGTGGCCACTTGCCACAGCCGCAGTCGCCGCACACTTGGCATTTGCCTCACGTGCCGCCAACAAGTTCTTTTCTTCTTCTTCTACTTCGCTTTGCCTTCTTCGTCAACCCAGGTTAAACTGACGAACTCCCAGCTAAGCTGAGCTGTTTATACAAAGGGAGCGCAGAGAGCGTTGAGCGCCCAGCTTGATAGAGCCCAAGCAGGTGGGCGGCAGCTGGGCGGCAGCTGGGCGGCAGCTGCAGCTGCAATTGCTTTTTGGGCAGAAATGATTAGCTCGAGTTATCGCGCTCTCTGACTGCCGATAGCTGCTAGCAGTGAACTACAAGAAGAAGAAGAAGTAGTAAAAGTAGAAGCAGAAGAACCGAAAGTAGCAGAAATCTTGGGCTGCTTGTTGAATGTGTTTCTACCTGCCAACTGATATGCGCAGCAAGCTTCATTGAAAGGGGCATATTGGCTTTGTATATCCTCCTGCAGTAGTAGGCGTGGCTGCAGCAGCACCAACGGAAGTCACGCTGAAGCGATCTGCCCATGTTCATCCCTCCATCCCGCCGTCCTTCGCTCTCTTCGCCTTCCATCTGAAGAACTATTACTATGCAGACCTGCGTCTTATAATATATGCCCATTAGGTTGCTCTAATTGCGCTCTGAAGTGCTCATGAAGATCTTACATCCACTAGACAAGTTATTCCATAGCTAATGAGAGGCGGAGTCAATGGGAACTTTGGGGCAGAAGAAGCTCTGCAGTTGCAGATTGGATGGCGCGCGTGCTTATGCTTGAGTTGAAGTGTCGCATGTCTAACATGATTGCGGGGTATCTGCTAGTCGTTCAGCTCGACTTGTTGTTGCTTTTGTAATTGCGGAAGCAAAACGGCCAACAGCAGCAATTGGCATTAGAAACAGTTTAAACAAATGCTCAGCGCTGATGCCTGCATAAAAAGCCCACGCCAAAATGCCATAAATCAGCAGCAGCAACAACAACAACAACAACAGCAACAACAACAGTAACCAATATTATTATTAATAATAAATGGCAAAATTGTCTGAGAGACTTGTTTTTTCCTTTGCATGGGATTTACTGTAGACATATGTATGTGTGTGAGCTGTCTGTCTCCCTTCTCTCCCTCCCCCCCTCTCTCTCTCTCTCTCTCTCTCTCTCTCTCTTTGTCTAACTTAACTTCAAGGACTACCAGTTGCTGCTGCTGCTGCTGCTGTTGTTGCTCCAAACTCAATTCATTTCAACTTTTTTGTTGGCCAATTTGGCAGAATTGTTTCAAGTGTTTGCTGCAATAATTACAACAACAACAACACCAACAACACTAACAATAATCAGTTAACGATTCCTTCTCTTAGCCATGACCAACAAAATTGTCTAAACTAATTACGAATAGAGAAAAATAGGTAAAAAGATTTGCAAATATTTTGAGCTTTGGGCTTTGGGCTTTGGGCTTTGCGCTTTGCTGCAGCTCATGTTGGAATGGGCGTTAAGAGGGCGTGGCTGCATCAAGTTTGACTCTATGCAAATACTGAATGAAAACTACAAAAGCGTAAAGATTGAAAAAGGGGCGAGAGCGAGAGACGCAGATGTAGCTAATTAACATGCAAAAAAAAGCATAGCTGAGCTGAACGCAAAGTTGTCAGATATATATAGAAGATAAATATGCGATATATACATATATATGAACTTCAGCTATATAGCTATAGATGTCATTTGTGATATTCCCTTGTTTATGTATGCTTAACAGTGGCTGGCGCATGCGTAGCGCAAGTCTCTTGTGCAACTGCATACGCAATGAGCTCTACAGTGCTGGCCAAACAAGTGAGCATGGCTGCCCAGTGCAGCGCCTTTGAAGTGGATACAGTTGGCAGCAGTTGACAACTGTTAAGTGTGTGCTACAGAAGAAGAAGACGTAGAACAACACACACACACACATACACTTGGCTCACTTGATAAGCAGCCCAAAATGAACTGCAACAACAACAACAACAACAACAACAGCAACGACGACAAATGTTTGTTTTAATGCACACTTCCGCCTAACAAAGGGCTTTTCCGTCAATTAAACAGTTTTTTCAACAGAAAAAACAATTAAGAGTGCACTAAGTGGTCAAGTGAGCGACTAGTAGTTACCCCGTAAATGCGCGTTCAGCCAACTAGCCTAGAAAATGCCACATTCTGCACCTCAAATAGGGCAGAGCTAGCGAAAGTCGCATATGTCTTTGCTCTAGTAGCAAGTCTAAGCCAATATTCGAGGGGGCTTCGATCGAAAGTGAGTCATGTTCATATTAGAGTACATATATTTATCAGTTGCAGCTACGACCACGCCTGCCAGGCACTTGCTCTGCAGCCAATATACCCCTTGCTTGCCCACTCTGTTGACAATGAGTTGCTGATTGTAAACAGAGGTACTTAACAATTAGCTGGAAGGGAACACACACACACACATATATATATATATATATATATATATATATATATATATATATATATATATATATATATATATATATATAAAGTACAGCTATAGTCATATTTGAGTTATGCCAAACACACGATCAGCCCCTTGGCAACTGCATACAAAAAGGTAGCTGAACAGTGCTGGCCAAACGAGTGGCTACAGCTGCGATTGAAGTCGCTGTCTTGATAAAACTGACTTCAGTTGATACAGTTGGCGACAGTTGACAATTGCCAACGTTGCTATCTGCTAGCATGAGAACAACGACGACTGTGAGCCAGGGCAGGGCAGGGCAAGGCAAGGCGTGGCATAGCCATGTTATTATAGAGCGACTCCAGACTTGGCTATATTTTGGGCCATTTCATTGGCTTTTGTTGGCTCTTGCCTGTTGGCTGCGTGTTGACTGACAGCCTGTACAATAACAAAGCAAATTATATGATGATGATATTTAAATTGAAGAAGAAGAAGCAGACGCAGAACAACAGCAGAAACATTTGTTGTAATTGGCAGTGCTAAAAGCAAAAGTGAAGCAAAAACGTTTTTGAATTTTAAAAGCCATATGCCGCATGTGTCATACACTTGGCTACCTAAACGCTCTGGCTTGCCCCCTCTACCCCTCTGCCCCTCCCCTCTTGCTCTTTGTAAAGTGCGCCTCAACTTTCGAGGCGTTGTCAGCAAATGACAGTTGCCCATCAGCCAGCCAAGAGAGATCGAAAAAGGCAGGCTTTATATGTGATATTAGAACTGACTGTCCCACATATATATGTATATACACATTTATATATATATATAGATCATATTGTGTACAGCCTGAGGTCTGCTGCGCTTGCAGTTTTTGGCATGATCACAGCGCTGTGTTGAGACTGAAGCGAGCATATCAGCTTGCTGCGAAGACTTTGCAAGAGAAAACACAGTTTGGCTACAGTTTTGATAGCTTGCACTACAGTTTGAGAGCCATTAGCTGTCAGTGAGCAGGGGTAATGATTAACGTGTGTCTCACCTGGCAAAGAAGCTCATCAATCGATAGATTCGACTTGACTTTAACTTGCAGCTGAGTAGAGTTGCGGCTCAAAGCAATTGGTTTTATAGGCACTGAAGAAACAGTGTATATATATCTATATATAAACGGCCCTAACTAGGTGCCATCTGTTATTAGCCCAAATGAACTCGAAGAGTCTACAACTAAAGCTGAGACGATGATGATGAACAGTTTGGCAGTCATTGAATCGTGTTGTGTCTCACTTGTCTTTCCTTGTCAACTGACAGAAGAAGTACCTCTCGCTCTTTCTCTCATCTTCTCTGGCTTTCTCTATGGACAAACCCAGTTTGCGAGCTTCAAAAGTCTTAGCAGCTGTGCCAAAGTATTGGGCAGTCGGTGGGACTCGTCTCGCCCTCTGATTCATTTGCAATTTGCAGTTGTCAACAATTGAAATTTGATTTGACACACACACACGGTCATTCGCTGACTGTTAAACGCTTTGTGGACACTTTTAGATAAAAGTTTAGTTGCCTTTTAGGGTACTTGGGCAACGATATGCATATATATATTTAGCTGAACTGGACCGGTTTATGTTTGTTGTAGTTGGGGCAAAACTTTCGGCAAAAAACAAAATGAGGTCGTTGTCAAAAGCAAAAGCAAAAGCGAAAGTTCAACCCGAGTTGGTTCTGGTTTTTTGGCGGCCCCTTTTCTCCTTATCCCATCTTCCTTCGCTGCGCTGCTCTCTTGTTGAGCACCTCTCACCTGTCGTCTGTATTGGTTGTTGTTTAGGGTATTCCAAAACGAGCCGCGTGCTGCTCAGCCTGTGCAGCTGTTATCGCTCATTAGCCAGCAGCGAGGAGATAGCGTCAACAGCTTCGTCTTAACTTTAGCTTTACTCTGGCTGTGCCTTGGCTCTGCCTGGTGCTCTGGATGTGCCTTGGACCTCACTTGGCTCTGTCTTAGCTGTGACTCTTCCTTTAAGCTTACATTTGTCTCTGTCTTTCCTTGCTCGTCCTTAGCATGCGCTAAGGCCTGTCCCTGGCTTGTCTGTTCTCTAGCTTACCTTCAGCTCTGCTCTAACTCTATCTTAACTTCACCTTAGTTCTTCCTTGGCTCTTGCTTGCCTCACATACTCGTAACTCTTCCCTGGCTAAGCTATAGTTCAACCTAGACTCTTTCTCGTTGGTGCCTGTAGCTCTTCCTTTGTCTCTTGTTGAGCCCCTCCGCTTGGCCTCTTGTTCGCGTGACCGAGTGAAGTCCAAGTTCAAATTGGTCTCAATTCTCGAGTTGAGTTTTGCGGTTCTCCATATGCCTTGGCTTTGCGTTCGTATGCAACTTCCTTTCACGAGCCAAATTGCTTTTGCTTTTCATTTTTGTGGGCTGACGCTTCACTTTTTTTTGCTCGCTTCTTATGTCCGAGTAGGGCATGATGGACTAGATGTGACAGACTTACTGCAACGAAGAGTTGCCAGCTAAAACTGTCTAACTGTATGTGCATGCGTCTGTCTGTTTATTTTAAAGCCCCAATCGATAATTATCGATTTGCTAGCGTCACTTTTGCAGTTAGCTTATGCAAAGGTTCATGCAGTTTCAGCACTATAAATTGTCTTGTATTCCCATAACTGAAGCTAGTCAACTAAACATCGATATTTATCGCTTGATTAGTTATCGCTTAGTCACATTGCATTGCCTCAACAACGGACCATTTGACCAGCTTCACTCCCCTCCGACTCTATGAAACAGGGTATCCTACAGTCGAGCTTGCAGTCACTCTTCCGATTCGTGTATTTTTTGCACTTGTTCTTTGCTTTTTTCTGTTCGCATTTACATGCACTTCCGTTTGACTACGTCAACCACTTTTACACCCGCCTCTGTCTGTCTCCTCCCCTCTGGCCACTCCCCAGCTCGGCCCCTCGGTTTCGTGCAGTCAGCGCATTGTTATGGACGTCATCATTATCGTGATCATGAGCATTGTCACTGTTGGCAAACTGAGAAGCAACAGCAATTAGTCTACTTGCAGCAAATTGTATACTCAAAACTCTATTTCCTTCAAGCAGATCGATTAATTGAGTGCGAATCGAATCGAATACAATCAGCATGATTAAGTTTCGCTACAAGCGCAAGGAGCCCAGCAATGTGGTTGTCTGCAGCCCCACGGCAGCAGCAGCAGCAGCAACAGCAATAGCAACATCTGCAGCAGCAGCAACATCTACAACAGCAGCAACATCTCCGACGGCAGCAGCAGTTGCTCCCGCAGTTGTGCAGCTGCAGCTGATTAGCAACAATGGCACCTTGCCCAGGAGCAGTCCACGCAAGCTGCTGCTCGACTCTGGCTCAGCGACGCTGACGCGCCAAAGCAAACAGCAGCAGCAGCAGCAGCAACAGCAACAGCAACAGCAGCAGCAGCAACAGCAGAGTCTAAGCGCCTTGGCTAAGGTCTCCAGCAGCATTGAGTTAGCATTTCATGGCTACAACAACAACAACAACAACAGCATCGAAAGAGATCGCTGCATTAATGCAGTTATTGTAAGTCGTGTATACCCCATTTGCCATCAGCCATTTGCAATGCCCAGCTAGAGTTTTTAGATCTATCTCATAAATATATGTAGAGTATATTACCTAACTCTCTCTCTCTCTCTCTCTCTCTGTTTCTCTCTTTACTCTTTAGGAACTCTTTCAGCAACTGCAAACGAGCTCAGAGCCCGCTCTGTGTCCGGAACCGTTGCGTCGCGCCTTGGCCAGCGGCCCACTGGCTGGTCGCAGATTTCCGCTGGGCTGCCTGGGCGATGCTGCCGAGTGCTTTGAGCTCTTGCTGCATCGCGTCCACTCGCACATCTCGCCCGACGATGGCGACGCGTGCGAGTCAGCGGCCTGCATTGCCCATCGACGCTTCGCCATGCGCGTCATCGAGCAAAGCGTTTGCAAATGCGGCGCCAACTCCGAGCAGCTGCCCTTCACGCAGGTGAGTCGATCGATTACTTGAAGATGTGCTCGGAAAACATGGCTAAAATGCCAAGGGCAAGTCACACTAGAGACTTCATAGACGGGTCAGCTGCTCAGAATCAGTTTGAGCTGAGAATACTTCCACTTGGCGTACGGGAAGAGAAGAATTAGAAGCTCTCTAAACTCCATAGACTAGCAGAACTTCAAGTAGCTAGACCCATTGGACGAAGGGACTTCCAGGAGAGGAGGGAACTGGGTATCTCTATGAAAGCAGCCTGAGCAGTAGATCGATTCAAGCTGATATCACGATCAAATGTAGTAAAAAACAAAAGGAAGTTAGGTTTTCCAATGAGTTTTAACTCATCTCAAAACATATATCATATCTAGCCTATACTTGCTCCCTTTCTTCTGGGGGAAACGCCGCTGCCCTAACCATGTCTCCTTTTAGAGTGGACAAGTAGCATCTCCTGGAGCCCCATTAGTTGCTACCACGTGTCACCCAGGAATCATTTCGAACTAAGAAACTCATACTGAAAGCCCACAGAACGTGGCTCAGTCTGGGTGCAGAAAATAGCTTAAAGAATTCAATAAAGTCTGACTTAATTGTACGCGAGTTCTTTTGTGCAATTGGCGTGGGCTACGGAACACCTGCAATTGCTGCTATGTAAATTGTGAACAGAGCGGGCAGCGAGAGAGGGGAGCCAGAACAGACTGGGGGGAACAGTTAGTTGGTTAAATGGCCAAACGGGTTATGCGGCAAAACATGAACCTGAACGTGAGCCACTCGCTCGACCAGTTTGTGGAACACCCACTAGGAGAGGCAACGCACACAGATCATAGATTGCAAATGTAGTTAACTCTTCTACCCCGAACCCTGCTTACCATAGATCACATTTGCTTGCCATTGACAAGCGCCTTCTCCGACCCCTTAGCCCCTTCTAATACTCCCAAGATCATACGTATTTCAAGTGTAATCCACTCTGCCTCATGGATCACAGAATGCCATTTAAGCTGACTTCCTCAATGCCTCTCCCGCCTCTACCCGCTTTCAATCATAGGCAGCTTAGCTCCCGCTCTTTCTATCATAGATCCACACCTGGAGTAGGAGTACTGTGCCCCTCCCTGTCTGTCATTGTCATTGATTGTATTGTATTCTCACCTGCTACTCTTTGCAGATGGTGCACTATGTCTCCGCCTCGGCGCTGACCTCACAGAAGAGCCTCGCCATGCAGAACCATCAGCAGCTGAGCTTTGGCCAGCTGCTGCGCGCAGCTGGCAACATGGGCGACATACGCGATTGTCCGGTAAGTGTCACAAGCCGTATTCAACAGAAACCGTGGCTAATTGGACTCTCCTCTCGTCTCTCTCTCTCTTTCTCTCTCTCTCACTCTTAGAACTCGTGCGGAGCCAAGATTGGCATTTGCCGTGCTCTGCTCAATCGGCCGGACGTCGTTTCGATTGGCATTGTTTGGGACTCGGAGCGACCGGCTGCCGATCAGGTGCACGCTGTCTTAAAGGCCGTGGGCACTAGCCTGCGCCTCGCCGATGTCTTCCATCAGGTCAGCGAACAGCGCTGGGCCCAGCAGTCGCAGCACGAGCTCGTTGGCATTGTCTCCTACTACGGCAAGCATTACACCACCTTCTTCTTCCACACGAAGCTCAAGGTGTGGGTCTACTTCGACGATGCCAACGTCAAGGAGGTGGGGCCCAGCTGGGAGGGTGTCGTGGACAAGTGCAGCCGCGGCCGCTATCAGCCCCTGCTGCTGCTCTACGCTGTGCCGCAGCCACCCAGCTCGACAGCTGCCAACAACTGCGGCATGGAACGACGCGCTGTCACGCCCAGCCCGGAGAAGCCTAGCCTGGGCAGCACAAGGCGTGCCATAACGCCCACGCCGCTCAACGACTATCAGAACCTAAGCGTCATACAGAAGAACATCTTTCCCGTGCCCCTGGCCGCTGCGCCCGCACTGCCAGCGCTGCCAGCGGGCAGCGACGAGACGGACGCCTACATCAGTCGCAAGACTGTGGAGCACGTCTTGAGCGCTCAATATCAGAACCTAAGCGTCATCCAGGACAAGATCGCCGCCGATAAGGAGGGCGGCTTCCTCAATCGGAAACCCATCGAGGCGATGCTCAGCGCTCAGCTGGCCCGACGCCAGCACTTGCAGCTGCAGCGCAGCCACAGCGCGGAGTCCAGCTCCGGCCATGCCTCCAATGGCAGCTCCCCGCCCAGCGATGGCCTCACCATCCCTGAGCATCTGAATCAGCCAAGGCGTCGCGATTCGGGCAATTGGTCGGGAGATCGAAACAGCGCCAGCTCAGCCAGCTCCACAACTCTCGATAATCCATATCTCTACATGGTTGCGAAGCGAGGCGTCGCTGCTGTGCCTCAGAGTCCAACGCGACATGGCCATGTGCATGGGCTGCCCTACGATGCGGGCTACGATTCGTTCTCGCTGAGCTCCACGGACTCGTATCCGCCCAAGCATGTGCTCAACCCGCAGCTGGCCAAGATACCAGAGACGAACGCACCGAATGCAGCTGCGCACGTGCCACATGTGCCGCACGGGCCACACGGGCCGCACGGACCGGGCCTAGCTCTGTCGGGCGACTGCGAGAAGCTCTGCCACGAAGCGGACCAGCTGCTGGAGAAGTCACGTCTGGTCGAGGAGTCGCACGATCTAGAAACAGCCCTGGTTCTCTGCAATGCTGCGGCGGGCCGGGCAAGAGCTGCCATGGACGCGCCGTACAGCAATCCGCACACGATGACGTTCGCGCGGATGAAGCACAACACGTGTGTGATGCGAGCCAGAAGTCTGCATCGGCGCATACTCATCGAGAAGGGCGCCGAGAGCGAGGCCATGCCCGAGCTGAAGCACATGCGCGAGGGCAGCAACAGCAGCGTCAAGCACATGCGACAGGGCAGCAAAGATCGCACGCTCGAGAAGCTAGAGAAGCTGGAGAAGCTCGAGCAAATGCCGCCAAGCGCCTCGGCAGCGAAGAGCATCGAGATCTATGCGACGCTGCCGAAGCGCAAAAGTCCGCTTAAGGCGCTCGTCAATGCCGGCGGCGATGACAATGCCATCGAGTACGAGCAGCCAGTTAGCCAGGCTAAACCAGAGCGTGAGAGTCGCTCGCTGTTCGGACGACGCGACAAGGACAAGGAGAAGGAGAAGGAGAAGGAAAAGGAGAAGCGCAGTCGCAGCGAGGACCGCAACAAGTTGACGCGCGAATTCTCGCTGACCGAAACGCTGCTGGTGAATGCCAAGGATACGCTGAAGAAGCACAAGGAGGACAAGGACGAGAAGAAGGAGAAGGACAAGAGTGGCAAGAAGCAGCACAAGATACGGCGCAAACTCCTCATGGGCGGGCTCATACGACGCAAGAATCGCTCCATGCCAGACCTAACGGAAGCTGTCGACGATCCCAGCTCCTCTGCTGCGGCAGCAGCTGCTGCCGCTGCGGCCGCAGTCAGTGCGCATGCCACGCCCCTCAGCTCGGTGGACGACAGCGCCGTTGGCCTGCATCTGCATGGCCACGCCTACATGGGCATGAGTGGCTACATCTCCGAGGGACACTTTGACTACCCCAGCAACAGCAACAGCAACAGCAACAGCAACAGCAGCAACATTGCTGCATCTTCCGCTGCTGCTGCTGCCTCTGGCTCCTGCGCTAATCCGAACCTGGAGCGCAGCAAGCTGATGCGCAAGAGCTTCCATGGCAGCGGCAGGCAGCTGACCATGGTGCCCAAGGTAGCGCCGCCGCCGCCCATGCGCACCAGCTCAGCACTAACACAGCAGCAACAGCAACAGCAGCAGCAGCAACAGCAGCAGCAACATTTTCATCACGAGGCAAACTTATCGAATATCTCAGCGATGAGCTCGAATGCCTCGATAAGCGAGGACTCGTGTCAGACAATCATAACGACCTGTGCGCAGGTGCACTCCGAGCAGAGTCCGCTGAAGGATCTGCAGCTGCCGTGCTCCACAGACATGGGCCTGGCCTTGCCGCTGCCCCTGCTGGAGCTGCCGCCGTATCCCAGTCCGCCGCAGTCCGTTTGCCATTCGAGACAGGCGAGCGAAGACTTTCCGCCACCGCCGCCACCTGAGATCGACTTGGAGCCGCTCAACCAGCAGCTGAACCATCTGCACGCCCTGGAGGCAGCCAGCAAACAGCAGCGACAGCAACTGGACTCCATGGAGGGCACCACCAGCATTCTGGCCCAGCTGCAGCAGCGGCAACACTTGCTGAAGCTGCGCAAGGAGCAGGCGACGCCGTTGCCCGATTTGCGTAGCAGAAAGCCAGAGCCAACAGCAGCAGCAGCAGCAGCAGTCGCAGCAGCCGCAGCCGGAGCCGGAGCCTCTCCCAGCAGCGTGCGCGATCTGGCGCACCGCTTCGAACAGACCAGCATTGGAGGAGCGGGAGCAACAGCAGCAACAGCTAGCAGCAACATGCGCTCGTACGCCTCGCAGGAGCTGCTTAGCTCTGTGCGCACGCAGATGAATGGGCTGCCCAATGGCAAGCCAGAGACAGATGAAGTTGACTGCGCACCCATGCCACGCCAGCAAGCCCAGCAGCAGCAACAGCAGCAGCAGCAGCAGCAGCAACAGTTGCTGCTGGCTAAGCCCAAGTACGAGATGTCGCAGTCACAAATTGCCGAGGAAATACGCGAAGTGGAACTGCTCAATTCGATGGTGCAGCAGACGCTCAACCAGAGCAACCTGGCGACGCCGAAGCGCGTGAAGAAGAAGAGCGTCTCGTTTTGTGACCAGGTCATACTCGTAGCAACAGCTGGCAATGAGGAGGACGACGACTTCATACCGAACCCCATTCTGGAGCGAGTCCTGCGCACGGCTCAGCATCCCAATGAGAAGGTGAGCGCGCAGCTCATTCAACAGCAACAGCAGAACATGCTGCGTTTGCAGACGGAGGCACAGCCACGATTGCAGCAGCAGCAACAACAGTTGCAGCAGCAGCAGCAGCAACAGCAGCAACAACAGCTGCAAGCGTCGCCCATGCTGGGCAGACCAGATATGCAGCGCTATGTGCAGCGTCAACAGCAGCTGCTGCAGCAGCAACAGCAACAACAACAGGAGCTGTATCGTCTGCAGCAACAACAGCAGCAGCAGCAGCAGCAGCAATTGCTGCCACGCACCAGCATGAGCGGCTTATCCAATCAGCAACAGCAGCAGCAACAACTGGATATACAATACAGCAGCATGCCGCGACCTTTGCATGCACAGAGCTACTCGATACAAATGCAGAAGCAACAGCTACAACAGCAGCAGCAGCAGCAGCAGCAGCAACAGCAGCAGCAGCAGCTGAACATTGCCTACTTCAGCAATGGCAATGTCGCTGCTGAGCAATCGCTGCCCTCGCCCTATCAGCGCGTGCCACACCCACATGCCTATCAACAGGCCAACTACTATGCAGCACAACAGCAGCAGCAACAACAGCAGCAGCAGCAGCAGCAGCAGCAGCAGCAACAGTTGCTGAATGGTAAGAAAAAGGTAAGCTTTGAGCCAGGCACCAAAGGTGATTTGGATTGCTTGCCCTGTGCGCCGCAGCCGCCACCGCCGCCGCCGCCGACGACTGCGTCGTCGCTGCAGAACGGACTGCCCGAGCCACTCACGAACGGCACGAATCTCAATGGCATCACGGCCATACCCACCCGCGTCTACAACAATGCCATCGTCAAGGCCTCTGCCAAGGCGGTCGAGTGCAATCTGTGCCGCAAGCGACACGTGATCGCGCCCTCGGTCTACTGCACCAACTGCGAGTACTACTTGCAGATGCTCAACCAGCGCAGATGATGCCAAACTGCATCGAAATCGAATGCGAATGCGAATGCGAATGCAACTGCAACTGCAATCAAATGATTGAAATTTGATTCGAATCTGATTTCGAATCTTAGCTGTAAGTGGAAACACGTTATCTCAAGCATTGCTGCCACGCCCCTCCAAATAGCGCCCTAATAGGCTGTTACTGTTAAGGTTTGAGTCGTACACATCGTATACAAATATATATGTTATATATAAAGCTTATAGCCAATCGTAGCTCGTAAGCAGTTGCAACAGCAGATCGAAGCAAGCAGCAGCAGCAGCAGCAATAGCAGCAACTGTTGCATTTGCATTCATGGCTACTGCTGCTGCTGCTACAGCTGACTTTAGTCAGGTTGGCTGCCGCGTGGAGTGTGGCAATAGCAACATCAACAGCAGCAGCAACAGTCCCTTTTATGCCGTCGCATAAGATGTCGCAACTGTTTGCCAGCCACGCCTACACATGTTCCCCCAGCACACACACATATATGACCACTTGCCCATATATCTAACACGCGTCGCTCACAACGAACATCAGCAACATTCAACTAACTCCATCCAGCCTGGCTTCCGCAAATCTCTTGATTTTTTTTTGCTTAATTAATATTTGTAATTGTAATTGTAATTGAATATTTTTTTTTCATCATCTTTAAATTTGTTTAAGTTTTAAGAGTTTTTTATACTTCTTTTTTTTGTGAGAAACTCAGCCGCTGAGCTTCCAGAGCCGCGCAGTTGTCGAACGACTGCTCGGCAGAGTTTTAATATTTGTATCTAATATCGTTTATCGACTAGCTTAAGCACATATTCTTTATGCTACATATATATTTTTTTTATATATTTTTTTTTGTGAAATGCATTTTATAGTACTTAAACTGTTTATACGTACATATATACATTTATTATAACGATTTCTTAAGATTTTTCTTTACAGAAAACACAGAAATGCACAAATGATGCGAGAAAAGAGCAATTAAATGGTAAAAAATATTTTAATAAAAATAAAATAAAAAATAAATCTTTTGTCTGTTTATCTGGGGCATTGAAAGAAAAAGAACAAAAATCAAAACTCTGGCGGAGCAGGAAAAAGCAAATAATAAAAAGAGTGTGGCATACTTTCGGGCTGAGAAAAAGCAATCGTTTATAGCATACTTTCAAGCTGAGCGCATTTTGCTAAAACTTCGCATACTTTCAGGCTGACTCTGAAATGCAGAGACATTGTTTTGTAGCACAGTTTCAGAATAACATAATGGCTCGTACGACTCTATAGTCTCTCTCTCTCTCTCGATTACCCTTAACTAGTTAGTGGACCTATGTTGAGCCAGCCTCTGCAACTATGATTTGCCTTTAATATTTTGTTTTCTCTTCTGCAGTCTATGCAGCCCTCGCGTGTTGCCTATTCGTAGCTGAGAAGAGCTGAAGATGGGCTCACCGGCAACACAGAGGCTGCAGTTTCTCCATTAGGAATCACGACAATTGAGCCAATAGAATAGTAGCAGCTATTGAAGTAAGCCCCACACAGCTTGATAGATAGGCAAGTGCTCATTTTTAGAATTTTATAAGCTAGTTTACACTCGTTCCAGTAGGTGGCTCGTTGTGTTATCTCTTTTACGTATTCCAGAGCCAGTCTTTTCAACATATGAATGCTCCCTCGAAAGCCCTCATTGCAACTTATGCTGATGATGTTGCAATCATCTATAACTCTAAAAGTCCTATTGAGGCAAGTTATGGACTACAGAGGTATCTTGATACTGGAATCTAAAAGTCAACCCGCTAAAAACATTAAACCCTTGCTTCACCTTAAAAAGGCTGCAAATGCATACTCCCCCAATCCAGCTGGTGGGAATAACACTACATCAACCGAATCTTGGAATCACACTGGACAGGCGTCTCACCTTTGGGCCGCACCTCAAAGCTGCGGTGAAAAAATGTCGTCACAGACAGCAACAACTGCGATGGCTCAACAATAAAAAGAGCACCTTGCCGCTGAGATGCAAAAGAGCTGTCTACGCCCAGTGTATCCTACCGATATGGCTCTATGGAGTACAAATCTGGGGAGTTGCTGCCAAATCCAATTACAAGCGGGTTCAGGTTTTGCAGAACCGAGTACAGCGACAGATAACTAACTCTCCATGGTATATACGCGGCTCAATACTCCACAGAGACCTCAAGCTCTTTACTGTCGAAGAGCAGATTGGAAGACACACAAGCAGATACACGGACAGACTGCAACGACACCGAAGCCTACTTGCAAGAGGTCTAATCCCTGCCAGACCCCTAAGACGACTTAAACGGCAAGACTTTGCCAGAACGATGGGATGAATGGTGTAAACTGTCTCCTTTTAATTCCTCATATTGTGACTGGTTTGGCTCTAATTCCATATATATACATGTGTTGTTAAGGTACTACATTTGATTGTACAGGTTCTACACTTTTATAAATATAATAAAAAAAAAAATACTTTAGTGCTCGAACGACAGGCGAAGTCTGCTTGAGTTTGGCACGATTAACGAAAGTTCGAACTCCTGCACCGCAACTATCGATATATAATAATCATATTTATTAGTATCTGAATATAAAGTTGTTTAAGCAAAAGTGACCAAAATCCTCTTGACTTCGGACTCAGCCAGTTTATGCACATCTAATGCCATAACTGAACTTTCGACGTAAAGCAGTTGCCAGATTTCGACTTACCTCTGAAATTTAGTCCCTGCTGATTCCAGCAGTAGCTGTATTGAAATCTGCTGAAAGAAAGTTTTATATTTGGTTTCCCCCAACCACCAATCAAACAGCAATAAATTTGGTTTAAACTGAAACTTTTAATTTTTAATTAAAAAAAAAATAAATAAAAAAAAAAGAAAAAATGTTTAGTAGGAAATATGTATTCTGAGTCGATCCTCAAATAGTTTGAAACAAATTCAGAGTTTTTCGCGAGAATCGGCTCAGACGTATAACATTTCCTTTTTTATACGATTTTTTTTTTTAGCGCCATGGTGAAGGCGCGTATAACGCTTCCACACAAATGCTTTTTTTCCCGGTTTTTTTTTTTTTTTTGTGTTGCTTTTTTCATTATCGATTTATTTTTTCGAACTGCGTAAAACATTTAGCCGAAATTTCTTTTTTTCTTTGTTTCTTTTTTTTCTTTTTTTCGTTTTTCTTTATTTTTTTTATTCTCTCTTTTTCGAACTGAGCGCCAAGCTTTACTTTTTTTCTTTTTTCTTTTTTTTTTTTTTTTTTAATGCTTCGCAAACAGTTCTTAAATATTTTACGCAATTCAATATTTTTTTAATTTTTTTTTATATTTAAGACACGGTTCGCTCAATATCTTCTTTTTTTTTCTAATTACCGACCGAACGATTTGTGAGTGTGAGAAGTGAAGAGGAAGAGGAAAAGGCAGAAGATGATGTTTGTGTGTTCATATTGAAGCGGAATAGTGGCGAATGGGAACGTACGAAACGATAGAGGAGCATGGATAGTAAAATATCAATTACAAAAAACAATATAAAAAACTTTGATTTTAAAACTTAAAATTCGAAATCGAAAAATTGAAAAAGTACTCAAAAATAAATTGTTAAGACAATTAAAATCTTCACTTGGATATGGCAATGCTTCTTAGCTCTCAAATCAGCATTAGATCTGGCAACGGAAATAAATTCAATTGAAATCTCTTTTCCTTATTGCATATTGCCATTTTCATACAGGTGGCAACGCCACTTGAAATTGTCAGCGATCTGACAACGCTTCTTGGCTTGACTTGATATTGATGGGATTAGCTTAGCAATTCCTTTGCTTTTTGCTCTCGTGTACTGGATTGGTGTGGCAACGCCTCTTGGCATTGAATGGCTTGCGAATCGCATTGATCTGGCAACGCCACTTTGTATAGCTTATAGCTCCATCACTTCTTGGTTTCAAAACATCAACGACATGACAACGCCTCTTGGCGTGGAGTTGAGATGAGAGCAGTTTCTAACTTCTTTTTGACTCTTGAATTGATCTGGCAACGCCTGACAGAAGACCCCGAGATCACAGACGCAGAAACAGCTTGACGCACAGCACATGACACTTGGCACTGAAGCAAAGCACTGAAGGATCACAGCATCCAACAGTTCGGCTCAGAAAGAGGCTTTGAGATCGCAACTAGAATCAGAGGAGACGAACATGGAAAGTTATGAACTGAACTAAAAAAAGGAGGAGGAAGGGAATAGAAAACAAAAACTTTGGCTGCCTTGGCTTGGCTCCAAGCTTCGTTTCGACTCATCTGAAAGAATATCAGCATAGAAATAGATTAGTAAAGCTCTCTTTCGCCCTAGGTTTGGGCTGGGTAAGACGCTTCGCTGATCCACTGCGAGAGATTTGAGCGCGCCTTCCGCCTGCGGACCTTGCGAGACTTTCGTCTCCTTTGTGATGTGAGCCACAATCAGGCGTTCTTTAGTTCAGTTAGTTGTTTGGTTGTCGTTCAGTTGGGCAAGCCAATCGCTCGCGACAGGCGTGTCACGAGCAATTGGCTTGCCGTCTTTTCATTTTCCTACTCAGCTTACGCTTGACTTTGGCTCATTTAATTCAATTTTCGTTTGCGCGGCATTCGAAAACACCTGCGTAAACTTTAAAAACTTTCTATTTCCCTATTCTTTTTTATTTATTTTTTTTTATATATTTTTTCTTTTGAGTGCTTTTTATATATATATATATATATATATATATATATATATATATATATATTTTTTTTTATTTTTTTTTATATTTTTTTTTTTTTCATAATTTGCACTTTTATAATTTTTTTTTTTATTTTTATTTTTCTTTTTTTTTTTGTCTAAATCTTTCTATTGCACTAATTGCGGCACACGTCACTCGTATAACGTTTATCATTTGCATATATTATTGTTTTATGGAGTTTCTTTTGTTTATGGCCCATGCTGAGGCAGAGGCAGTGGCTCAAATCCCCAAGAGATCAGCGCAACGCTTGGCGAACGAACGTAGCGAACTCACCTGAAGGCAGTGGTTTAAAGAGCATTTTATATAATTATATATAGTCTATATGATCAGTCAGAGACACTGCTGCAAGCAATATTTAAATTAGATCTGGCATATAGAGTGGGGCTTGTATATACAGAGGGAATGGGTCTATGTACAATGCGAGCGGAAGAGTTAAGGAAAACAGAACAGAAGGACGAATGTTGCGTATCTCAAAGCGAACTCAAATTGTTTTCCAATTAACTATCGATTGCTCATTGCCGATTGTCGATTGACTGCGCCTTGTGCCTAAAGCAGTGACAGAGTCATGATTAAAGCTGCGACTTGAGCCATTCCAGTGACTGCCCGGAGGTCTATCTTTGGGCTCGTTGAGTCGCCTGGTTCATTGCTACTTTTGCGGTTACATCATGATTGAAACAGATTGAGTCTGTACTGTATTTCTCGTCCTCTTGCACTTTGCTTTCCGGTTTTTGGCTCTCTGCCTGCCGAACGACACGGCCTGTGGGAAGATATATCCAGTTTGGTAATATGTATATCACATTGAACTGTTATATTCTGTACCTGATTGATTGATGGGTTATTTCTCTTCGGTTATACATCATCATTGAAGTTGGCTTCTTGTTTTGGGCCTCCCTGTGACTGTTGCCCTGGTGAACTATGCAACGGAACTAGTTCCCGTCGTTGATACATCATGATTGAAGCTAGACTCTCGCCCTACTTTACCTACTGTTGGAGTCGTCGCCCTCTTCTCTGATTCTCTCTACATATGCATATGCCCTTCCTCCTGCTCTGTCTAACGGATAGTGGAGCTAGCGTCTGAACTACTTCCACTCACTACACTGATTGAAAGAACTTGCTGCTACCCTATGTGTCTCTGCCTTTCTCCCTCTATCTCCAGCTTCTGCCGCTCTGCCTCGTGACAGTCAGACCCAGCGACACGGCCTGAGCTGAAAAGTTAAAAGTCAGACACAAACGGACCAGTCTTCGACTAGGCAGATATGTAGAACATCTTGCCACACAATATACAGATATATATATGAATGCCAACAGAATGAGGGTTTGATGAACGATTGGAATGGGTGAATACGATGACATTTCTAGTTTTATAACGATTTGTGATGTGATCGAATAGCTCGGTTAGTGGCAAGTGGCTGCCCTGGGATTGATAGATTTCACAGTTAGACTGTTATATTGGCGTATAACACTTATTCGAGTGCTTCAGGCTTTAGGCAAGCGCCTGCCATGAGCTCGAGGCGGCGAGCGGCATCTATCGAGTCTGTTGTGGGCGAGGCGTTGGTGTGTGTGCGCCTGCGCTTGCATGTGCGTGTGTGTGGGCGTACGAAGGGTGGGCTGGCGGACAGGGGCTACTTGACCCATTAGTGATAACTGTTATACACATGCAATTCTCGTAGTTGATGTGGCTTCTGTCGCCATCTGGTTTATGCGCTCTAATCGGTGTGCTTTGCCTTGGCAGTGCGCGGCCGAGAGGAAGGCGCCGTCAACCATTTGCCGAGCGAGATAAACATACGTGTACTCTGTGTGCGTGTGTGTGCTGTGATGTGAGAGAGAGAGAGAGCGCCTCTCCTGCCGAGCTGTTCGCTCGCATGCAATAGGGTAGGTTCGCACGACATGTCGTTTCGCTCGCATCCATGTGATGCCGCGCACACTCGCGATAGAAGTATGTGGTTACGCTTCGTCTCGTATCTCGTGTGTGCGGCATCAAACGGATGCCGTTCGTGTGTCACTGTCTTGTTCTGTTCCATATGCTCAGCTCGCTCTGCAAAGCTCACGCTCTCTCCCCCTCTCGTTAAGTTCTCTTTCTCCCTTCAGCCGGCCGCAAGCGCAGGGCAAAGCTTGATTGATCCAAGTAGAAATTACATTGCTAACCCGCCGCCATCTCCACGCCTCGGCAACAGCAGCAACAGCAGCAGCAGCAGCAGCAGTTGCTACACACCTCAGCTCAGCTCACCTGCTTCCTGGCTTCGGGGAGCTCGTCTCCTAGGAGTAGCTGCCCCCTGCCGTGGCGCCACAAAGCTGTATAGATACACGCTCACTCACCCGCTCGCACATGACCTGCGCTTTCGTATTGAACTTAAGCTGCTTCGCTCCTTTATCGAGTTGATGCGCGATTCGTGTCTGAGTTATGGCTGGCTCTGTCTCTCTCGCTTATCATATATCAATATTGCAATTTGGCACTTGGTACAGTTGGCACTCGAAAATATTAGCACTTGAAAAAAAATGAAAAAAAAACTAAAGGAATCTTTGCAGCTTCGCCTGACCGTGTCGCTGGTTCTAGAGCTCGCGCTCGACTGTGCTCATTGCTGCTGCTCGAGCGACGAGGCAAGCTCGCCAGCTAGTCTATGTAGTCGAGTTCAGGTAGTCCAGGTCCAGTTCAGGTAGTCAAGTTCCGTTAGTGTCAGTCCCAGTCCTAATGAGGGTTTCTTTTTTCTAATGCAGCTGCCTGGCTATTTGGCTGTCTGTCTGTCCGTCCGTCTAGCTGCCTGCCTTGCCTTGCCTTGTCTTGATTGTCTGTCTTTTGTCAGAGTCCTGTCTTTGCTTTCCTTTTGTCCTTGGCTGCAGCTGCACTTCCTGATTTCTTATTATTTTTTTCCCAGAATATTTACAGTTTTAGTCCGCTTCAAACTTCCTTCAACTATTTTCACTCAGGTAGAGACACAAACTGTTCAACTGTTCAACTGTTCGACTGTTCAATCAATGCTCGTTCGTCTCACTGCAACTACTCGGCCTTGCTGCTGGCAATGCCTTTTCGCTGGCTTTGCGGATGGCAATGCCTTCGCCCATTCCCGTCCTGCAGAAATCCTTGACCCAGGCACTTTTCTCTATGCAAATTTCAATTTCACTCAATAAATTTGATTGAATCCAGTTGCGTTGCTGCTTTGACGTCGTCTGCGAGTGCGAAAAGCAATTGCTGCGCTTTGGTCCGCAATGGAGATGCCACTTGCTGTGGCACACACTCAAGACAGCACGCGAAGTTGGGCAACGCCGCGAGCTGTCAAGACCAGTTCAATTTGCTAATAGCTTCTTGCTAAAAGTTCATATTCCTCATATAATTTCAATTTCCATTTCAATTTGCATCGCTTTTAGTCTCAATTTTGATTTTCGCCGAGGCCAATGATCGAACGCGCATTGCACACTAAACACAGCACGCGCAGCTGCCAATTGCAACCAGGTGGCAACGTTGCAGCACGACTCACGCGCAGCCCTGGTTGTGCTGAAGCGAAAATATGTTTAAAGTTCAAAATGTTTGAAATAGAGTACAAAATATAAGCCGTAAAAAATAAAAAATTATAAAAATAAGATGAATAGAAAAAGAAATTAAAAAAATATGTAAATGAAGTCAAAAAATAAAAAATAAAATAAAAGAAAATATAATCCTAAAATAATAATAAATAATTGCTTAAAAAACAAATAAAAAAACATCTCAATAAAAAAGACTAAATATTAATAACAAATTTAAAAAATACTTGCAATATTAATAAAAGCAAAATAAAGCAGAATAAATTATATGATAAAATAACAATGTTTATAAATTATATAAGCAATAATAAAATAAAATAAAATAATAATAAAATAATAAAAAAAAGGAAAAAAAGATATACATATATATATTTAAATATATAAATATATATTTAAATTTATATATAATAAAGACGTTATAATCATTCAAGTTAAATTTAAACAAGTAAAAGCATAATTCAAATAAATTGTATCAACAATAATAAAAAAAACCAAATATTTAAACGATTTTTATACATGTATTTGATAAAAAATAAGCAATAAAAATATATGAATAAAAGGTAAACAAACAAAATAAGAACATTGCAGTCGAGCATGCCCGACTGCTTGCTACTCGTTCACGGGCCTCAGCACTCAGTGTAGTCTTGACCCGCAAGATTTGCCACGCCCCGAAGAGCTAGGTTTGGTCTTGCCGGATAGTCGGATAACGGACGGACGGACGGATACCGCATGAAGCCAATAGACACGCCTTGCAGCTCATGAACAAGCATAAAATTTGCATTACAAAGAATTGACCTAAAATTTGTTAAATAAATTACAAAAACAAATAAAAAACATAAAAATAAATATGTAAAAAACTTGTAAAAAAAATACTAAAAGGATTATTCGATGATCAACGATAACAGATATATATGGATATATATGTATATAGAGCTACATAGATGTATGTATAGAAATGCATAAAGCTATATGAACTTATAGATCTACATATATATATATATTTATATATATAAATATAAATATAGAGCTATATATACGGCTCGATCATGGCTAGTAGTTCACATAGATATATATCTATAAATATATATATATGCATAGATACATAGGCACATATAGACACAACTATATAGATCCACATATATACAGATATAGACACTCGATAGATTATAGATCGCAGCCATATAGTTACATAGACATCTATGCACATATATAACTAGCATAGTCGATCCGATCACAGATCGTACGCATAATTCCGATAGCTGCCCTGCCCAGCATCCTCTCGTCTTATTGTCTGTGGGTCTGCGCCCTGCTTTTCCTGAGATTCCTTGTTCGCTGCCTCAGTACTCGCCAGATCCGTGTATTTGTAGTTGCGCGCGAGAAAGAGGAAGATCAACAGATTGACCAGCATGATGCTGGCGAAGAGCGCAAACTCCGCCGATTGGGTGCTAACGAACTTGACCTCAGCTATGATCACCACGATCATGTTGCCAATGGCCACGGAGAGCAGCCAACAGGCCTGCAGCACCGATTTCATGCTGGTCGGTGCCTGGGTAAAAGAGAACTCCAGACCCGTCACCGAGAACATTATCTCAGCGGCTGTCATAATCACAATCTGCGGCAGCTGCCAGAGTATCGAGAGCGTTGTCGGTGGCACCACCTCCAACATGTTGTATTCCTACAGATGAGATACCAGAAACAATTACAGCATGCTACAAGTGGAGGGTAAAGATCAGAGATCAGAGAGCAGAGAGCAAGAAGGTAGATGATAATCGGAGATCCTTAGTTAGAAATGAAAAAGATTCAGTTGCTCAACTACTCATTGAACTGATCCGTCGAAAATGAACTAGTTCCACGTGCGTTCACTTACATATCCGTCGCGTGCATTGCCCTGAACCAGGAGGCTGTAGAGTCCTCCGTTCTTCGCATCGAAGCTTGCAGCTCGTTTGCCATTGATGTCGAGCTCTCCGTAGCCGAGCGAAACTTCATGCAGCGCTGAGAGATTCTTGATGTCCAGCTGGACGCTGCCGCTGCCCGAGACGGGAGCTCTCAGCAGAATGGGTCCCTCGTCCGGAGGCGTGTTGACCAAAGTGCGCAGCAGAGGAGGCCGATTGAAGCGCTGCACAGTGCTCAAGCCGTCGGGAAACTCCTGGAGACCCGCCTTGGATAGGAAATAGCTGACGGACTTGCCCGGCTGTAGGTGTAGACGTCCTTCAATAGTCGGACATTGCTTTTTCGACGACTTGGCCTGGAAGGCGAACTCTTTGGCCCGCGGCACACGGAGCTCCAAATTGGACCACATGGACAGCGAATCGATGGAGTCGGCAACTGCATCGTGGTCACTTATGAAATCGTAGCGACACGGCATCCCATTGTAGAGCCGCAGATGAACCATGTCGGGGGCCGAGGGCTCAGCCTCCGGTTGCAGTTGCTCGAGTTTCAGCTCCACGCCCGCCGACACATAGAAGCCGAGGGCGGCGAGCAGCAGACCAATGCTGAGCTTCTGCAGCGGACGCCTGATGCCGATGCGTGCAAGCAAAGGGTAGATGGCGTAGTCGAATAGTGGAATGAAGGCGAGAATGAGCAGAGGATTGATCACCTGCATTTGATCCGGCTTGACTTGATAGCCAAGCACCGATCCATCCATATGGGTGGCCTGGAAGGTCCAGCGCGAGCCCTGCTGATCTGAGAGAGCCCAGAAGACAGGAAAGGGCACGTAGAGCAGCAAGATCTTGGCCAAGCACTTCGTCTCGTACACCATCTGCTGCCCCACAACGGGCGTGGCATAGTCGAGAAAGTGTTCCATGGGCTTCTCCTTACGGTTCTGCCGCCAGCCCTTGTACGCGTTCGTTATGCACTGGGAGACGCCGAAGATCATGTTGCCCGATGGCGGCTGCACCTTGTAGAGCGATCTGCCGGCCACAAAGATAACCATCGAAACGAGCATCAGGACAGCAGGCACGCCAAACGCCAACGAGTAGCAGTCCTCGTCCCCGAAACATTGAACATCTGCACGCAGAACCGGAGTTAGCGTCGTCGAGATCATGGAGCCCGCATTGATCGCAAAGTAGAACAGCGAGAAGAACTTGGCCAGCTCAATGGCCTGCTCTGGCAGCTGAAACTGATCCCCGCCGAAGGCCGAGACGCAGGGCTTGATGCCGCCAGTGCCCACAGCAATCAGCACAAGACCCACAATGGTGACCATCCTGGAAAAAGCGTTTCATTAATATCTTGATTGATAGCGGGCGACCAGGAGTACCTGAACAGTGCAAATACTCACTTGACCGGCATGTCCGGCATAGGTATTGCGCCAAAGGCGACAGTCATAGCACCGATGCTGTAAACGACCGATAGATACAATATCGTCTTGTACTTGCCCAGCCAGCCATCCGCAATGAGAGCTCCGATGAGCGGAAAGATGTAAACGAGCGTCGTGAATATGTGAAAGAGCACTGTGGCCGTCTCCTCGTTGTAGTCCAGCTTATGGGTTAGATATAGGACCAGTATAGCTGAGCGAGGGCGAGAGAGAGAGAGAGAGAAAGAGAAGGTATAGAGAGGACATCCAACCATCGGGAAGTTCCACTTACCACGCATGCCGTAATAGTTGAAGCGCTCGCAGAACTCATTGCTAATGATGAAGGCCACCGATTTGGGGTATTCCAGAGTCTAGAAGATGAGAAGAGACGTTAGCCGACGTAGTCAAGTGGCGGCCTTAGACAGTGACAGTGACTTGTATTATAAACTATAGGATCTATCATTATCGCCTGTCTCATTATCTTCCACACTCGGCAAATCAAATGAGAAAAGTGCTGCATCATAAAACGCTGACTGGCCAAATTCCCATCAATTGCGATAGCCGACTAAATAGTTGTCTATATATAAATATCTATGAGTATATAAATATATATGTGCGTCTGTGTGCGTGTGTGGGTATCTAGCTAAAAGATAGGCCTTGTTTACGTCTGCCAAGTCTGTCATTTTAAGGGCACTCAAGCGTAATCTCGTCTCATTATGAGTGCTACGTCAGATAATGTTCATATATTTATATACCCATATATATATATGAATAGTAATTGGAATTTATTTTTATGTTAAGGTGCCTAAGACTTGTCTTCATTCCATGAGATAGAGGGTATCGCCTAGTCGAGCTCTCAAGAGCGTGAAGAAGGGAGATAGAGAGGGAAAGACCTGTCCCGGAAGAGAGCTCCTTAAGAAGTAACGATTTGTGAATTCTTGTGCAAAGTACTTAATACAGGGTATTCTAATGTCGATTTGGATCTAAGACATAAATCTAGTGGATAAGTCTTTCCAGGCAGGTTGGTGCTTGAGTCAAGAGAAAGAGGTAAGCAAGGCAAAGCACAGAATACAGGGTGTCGCCTAGTCGAGCAATAGGTTCCCGTAAACATATATAGATAAACAGGTAATTATGTATTCGCATGATAGTAAGACTGACCTATTGCGCTAATATAAATGTGTCTCTTCTCCCTCTCTCTCTCAACCTCTTTCCATCGCTGCCTCTCGGACTTTTGTGTATTTGATTTCGCTTTCGATTCGTTTTGTGTTTTGTTTTGGTTTCTATCTGCATTTGCTATTAGTCAAGGTGAACCGGC
Source organism: Drosophila hydei (assembly GCF_003285905.1). NCBI lineage: Eukaryota > Metazoa > Arthropoda > Insecta > Diptera > Drosophilidae > Drosophila > Drosophila hydei. Next base: position 566,190 of record NW_022045716.1, on the reverse strand, counting down.
AAACGGGTTTGAGCCACCTGCTTTGAGTAGTGGGACGAAACGTGAATCGAATTTCAAATTCTGCTCTCGCAATAGCTAAAAGCATTAAAATAAACAGTTAAAGCCAAAGTCAAGTACAGCGAACCATTGATAAAGCTGTCTACAGATCACGGGTTCGACAGGGTTCTACTGTGAACCACATCGATTTGTCGTCAATTACTGAAAGATCTGCTCCAAAGTTCCGACTGCATTTTACAGGGTATTCTCAGGGAGTTCGCAGTATTCAGAGATAAAACTAGTATATAGCGTGGGTTGGACACCGTTTGACAGGGTATTTTGTTTTGATTATGTAATGCTCTCAACTGCTGTATCTATAGATCTATAGATCTATAGATCTATAGTTCTCACTATTGCTGCTTCACAGACACGCAAACATAGAGAATTCTATAATTGACATTGGAAAATGCATAAATATACTTGTGTAGAGATAAGTGTTCAGTTGTAAATATATGTATATACATTTGTATGAATCAACATCGAAATATCAGCCAAGCATGTTGTAAGAGCTTCTCGGAATTTCGCAGCTCTATTGCGCACTGTTGATCTACAGATAATACAGCCCTTTGCTCAATCTCTCTCTCTCTCTCTCTCTCTCTCTCTTCCTTCCTCTCTCTCTATCCCTTCCTAACGCTCTCCTCTGGCTGCTTGTCTCCAGAAGAAACAAGTGTAAAGTGCAATAACTGAGTGTTCCTTTCCTTTCAACCTATTTGTTTCAACAAATAAAAAAGCTTCTGTGTAGTTTAAATGTTACCCCGTGGTAATATCTATAGGTGCATATACTTATTGTCGCTCATCAGTCTGTCAATCAATCGGCAATCAAAACGACTCTCGATCATTCAATAAATCATATGGTTCACAATAGGTACTGATATATTGAAGCCATCTCATTGTATCTTAGACTAGTCAGCCAGGCGAGGCGACGATGTTGATCAATCGATCAATCAGCGCGACTGAACATCATTGATATGCAAGCAGTACAATACCAGCATTGCATAGGTCTTTATCGCAGTGATCGTCCAGTCTATGGGGATGGCTGAAGGTAGTCTCTCGCTGTCGGGGCGTTTATAAGAAACGTTCGAAACGTGCGATTGTCGATTATGTGACGTCACATTCTCACGGCACTTTTCAGATTAGTCGCTAATTATACCAGGCAAAATGCAATGCAATATACAATTTATAATATGTATGCCAGCTGTTTTCTGGTTTTAATTGTGGGATCGAAAGCAACTAATTGCAGGCCCGTCCAGGCGCATCAATAATTATATATATCTTTCCCTCTCGCGCTATATATATATATATATATATATATATATATATATAGCAATCCAGTTTGTTTAGATACCTATAGAGTTGAATGGGTTGTTCAACTCGTTGGGTCGTTCACAGCAGTTGGGAAAAAAAGTAGGTCGACGGCATCGGAAGACGGGTGGACCACATGTTCATAACTAAATACATACATTTATATATATATTGTTTTGATTCTATTTCGATTTCGCTTTCGCGTGATTCATTTAATCAATTTGCGAACAATAAAAGGATGATTGCCACACTCTAAATAAGCTATATGAATATATATATGAGCATCCAAGGTCAGTTTTTAATAGAGAATTGGGTCAATGCGAGAGATCCTCTAATAAAATGATATTCTTGACCAACATCAACAGAAGAGAGAAACAAAGAGAGAGAGACAGAGATCACGTGTCAGAGTTGGGCTTAAATAACGTAACGTAGATTATACAGATTATATGAACACTAACACTAGAGTCGTCTTCTATATTCTGTTGTTATACGCGACTGTTATACTCGCTTATAACATTCTACTATTATATTATTCTGCAAAATTCTTCTGTATCATTGGGTATAGCTTCGAAGTCTTCTATATTCCTTTTGTTATACTCTTCTGTTATATTATTCTCAAATATTTTTCTGTTCTGTTCTATGTTCATCAAATATATTTAACTGTTCATTTCAATATTATATGAAACTCTTCTATATACTTTGTTATATTATTTTACATTATATTCATAATTCTGTCATATTCTGTTACTGCATCTGTTATATTAAACTGTTTTATGAACTGGTTCACTAGTTTCAATATCATATAGCAAAACGATTTTATGTTACTATCAACAAATATATTTCTTGATTATGCTCTTAATGTACATATCAGCGACGTCTTATCAAAGAGATAGCTGCACAATTAACGAAAGGGAAAGAGAATATAATCATATTGGCTATTTATACACACATTCATACATACATACATATATAAAATACTTATAGATAACTGTTCTTACTTCAGCTATGTGTGTTAAGCTGCACTAACTGTAACAGGGCATAGCTGTACGACAACTTTGCCTGCGCTGCAACTTAAATGCGCATACATACATACATACATATAGACATGCATACATGTGTGTGTCAGTGTGTCTCTGCACGCCTATAGCCAAAAGTTGCGCACAATCTCTGCTAACTAACATGTGTATGTTCACATTTGTAAGTACATATATAGGTCTGAGTGTGTGTGCGTGTATGTGCCTGCATTGCATGTATGTGTGAGTATGTATGTACTTTCTCAAATGACAGCTGAAAGTGACAATGAGTTGAACTCTGCGCAGACGCAAACGCAGATGTCGCAGTCGCAGTCGACGCAGCTGTTGATGCTGTCGTCTTTGACTGATTTCTTTTCATTTCAAGTTTAGGGCTCGCTGACCATAAATGTGCTCATATGTTTGTGTGTGCATGTGTGTCTGCTTGGCAATTAGGCAGGTATTTTTACTTACAGATACATACATATGTATGTTTGTGCAATCGAGCGCCATAATTGTCCAGTAAATCGTTTAACGCAACGGTACATTAAGCTCACCTCATGCTCTTTCTCTCCCTCTTGCTGCCTCTCACTAATTGCCAACTCCTTTGATTTGCCATTGGCAGCTGCCTCTGCCGCTTCAACGTCCGCCGCTTTCATTATTTGTTGTTGCGGCAGTAAACAGTACACACAATAAAACGCACACACATAAAACGAACAAAAGGCTCAGCTCAAGTTCAATTTACGGCTTGGAATTTAATCAACTGCCGAAAAACGCACGCGCGAACTTGCAATATTTTTTAGCAGGTGCTGGCAACGGGCGAAGCGCAGTCACGTTTGCGCACAAAATAAAAAACGAAAAAGCTAAATGAAAGACAGAGACACAAAAAAGACACCAACGCAGACGGCGAAGTCACTGTGAGGGCGAATACACTTAAATAAAGCGCAAATCAAATGTAAGCTGCGCTTTTATGCGATAATTCGGTAGACACCGTAACCCAAAAAAAAAAAAAAACAAGAAAAAAATACAGCCAGAATAAGCGTCAAATGAGAATTGAAAATAAACAGCATGCAAAGCGGTTGGGCGGGGGTAATAGGCACGACAGCTACGTCGCAGCGCCAATTAACTAAGACCAAGCTTTACTCTCGCGTTCGCGCTCACTCTCCCGCTCTTTGGTTAGTTTGGCTGGCTGCTTAGTGCAGCGAGGCGCAGCTTGACGTCGCCGTCAAGCAGTGCAGTCGCCGTTAGCGCATTGGCGTCGACTTCTTTATTCCTCTCAAGTTCAATGCTTATAACTGTTAAATATGAATGCACACTACATAAGCAAATGTGTACTAATCTGTGCTTTTTCCTTACTTCTGCCGTAGCTGTAGGGCAGATAGCAAGTATGCAGAAAATGACGAAAATGCGATACAAGAAATAACTCAGCTACAAAGACTTTTGGATGCTCTTATGGACATAGTATGTACGTATGTATGTATGTTATGTCAACGTTGAACATGAACACAGCATATTAATAATCATAAATATATAGCATATACATATATATATTTGTCAGCTCTTACCTTTGTCTCTGACGTCTTCCTACTCTCTGTGTTATCCGAATCATTTGTGTCGAACTCCGTTTCATAGTATCGACTGCGAGCGCTGAGAATACCGGAGATACCCTCGACGCCGCCGTAAATTCGCAATGCAGCTAAAGAGAGCGAACGAGTAAGAGAGTGACATAGAGTGAGATTGAGAAAATAAAATTAGTCCACTTACTCACTTCGCTATCCGAATCATTGTAAAAATCAGAGCTTTCGCTCAACGGCGAACTAAAATTCAAATTCTCTTCCAACTTTCGAAACATTAAAAACATAAACACTACATATACATTTGAAACACTTGGCAGGAGAGTACAAGTTGCCTGAGAGCAAAATCCTCTCTCTCGCTGTCTCAGAAATCCTTAGTGCTGGCAGGGAAATTTGAGGAAATTCGCTTAATTCGGGTAAATGAACTCTATTGAAATTACCCTTTACTCCCTAATCGGGTTAAAGTGAAACTTAGGGAAATTCCCATTTGTGTATTATTTATGGCTCTTGGACCTGTTTACCTTTAAGCTAATCTAAAAAAACATTTCGCTTTCGATCTAATCAGCCAAAGTTGTTTAGCTTGTCAGCTGACTGCGCAGCTCTTCAAGTGGAGGGCCTATAAAGTTAGCAACTATAATTGGGATATTATTCATAATATATCATCTATATATATAAGTTTATATATAGGTCTAATCAGAGATTAGCTTTGTTTCCACTTCGAACAAAGAAAGATTTGTATACTCGCTATTGCTAAATTGATACTTCTATATAAATCGATATTTAGACCGAGCATGATGTAAGCTCCATTCGGTTATAGTCGAGACATTGCTTAACGCCTCTACTTATACGCACTGTTATGCATATATATATTATCGGGTATTCGAGGCTATAAAGTTTGCTTATAACATCATAAAAACTTGTTACTCAATCCATTCATAATGCGACTATATATATGTTCATATGTATATATAGATATATGTGTTCCTGAAGTTCATAAATCGTCTAACTAATAACAACCAATAATTCCGTCCTACACAGTAATGTTTACGATACATATATATATCGGTATATGTATGACTTATTATATGGTTAATCGTAAATATGTACCTGGCACAGTTATCCCCATATCACTTATCAGTTATCAATTATCAGACATCAGCCATCAGCTATAAAGCCTAATCTATCGCTTATCGTTTATCGCTTATCGCTTATCGGCGGAACGATTAAGCATATAAAACAATGTGGCTCCGAATTGCGCCAAGTCAGCTATATCTATAGATTAGGGCTTTTGCTTGGGAACAGCTTTGGATGCGTATCGTAAAGCTACGAATATAGAAAAACGATTATACTTATAGAGTCGAGTATTACGCGTGATATGAGATTATGGCTTTTAGTAATCGGTTAAGCGATTAATCAAACCGATAACAAAACAGACTAAGAAAAGCGCAACTAAATAGATATGAATATTTCCCCAAATCTTTAGAAAGCCAACTGGCAACTTAGCCGCCTACAGAATACTCTCTCCCACTCCAAGATACAATTCAATTTATCGATAATTCTTATTGAGCTGCATACAATTAAAATTGGCATTGTAGGCCCAACTCCAAAACTTCTCGTTCCTCAATCTAAACTTGTGGAAGTTGTTAGTTTCTATGCCTCAAATGGAGGGTCTATGACTGGAGAAAAGCGGCTAATATAATTTCATTGCAGTCTGTGGACGAGTTTTGCATAGCAAAGCGCTGACTAGGCCAATAACTATACAGAAACTACTCAGATATATGTAGCCAGGTAGAAAGCAGGTATGCAGCCAGGTGGTAACGGAAAAGTATCTTATAGATACGCCTAAACTCTCGACATGTTACCTAACCAGACGACGCGCAGATAAGAAATGAATTGACAGAAATAAACAAAAGAAGCAAAATGCTTAATTAATGTTTGTCAGATAAGGCTCTCTGGCTGTACGAACATTCAGATACAGCTATATACACTCTCTATATATAAATACCTATACTCCATGCAGATCGCTTGAATCAGTAACAGATTTAGGCGAAGGACACGCGCGCGCGCGCTTTCATTCTGCTCGTAAATACTTCACCTACGCCGATAAGCCAATAAGTCGATAAGCTGATAAGCCGATAAGCGACTAGCTAACGGTTTACTGCAGCGACGAAGACTGCGACGCCTGTGCTTTGCGCCTGGGCAAGTGCGCCGTCGCAGTTGGCGTCGAAATCCAATTGATTGCCCATTACTTCGGCTTCGCCTTCGTTTTTGCTTCGCAGGACAAACGAATAGTCGCAGTCGGTTTGCCGCCACTCGAAGTCGAAATCGAACTCAAAGTCGACGCATGCAGTCGCAGTCGCCACTATTGGTGTGCTCCAAGGCAGGACGAAGTGGTCGGGGTCGAAGTCGCCGTCATCACTCCCAACCGAAGTTGAAATCGAATTGCCGATGCTTTCGACTTCATCTTCGGTAACATAGGCGCAGTCGCTGTCGCGGTCGCACTCGTACTTGCAGTCTCAGTCGCTGTCGCTGTCGCCGTCGCTGCTCTAAGTCAGAGTCGAACTCGAATTGGTTTGGCGACGCTGACGCCAACGCCAATGGCAATGTCGATGCCGCTGCCGCTGCCGCTGCCGGCAGTGACGCCGACGGCTTCTTTAGTTGACTTACGCGCATCGGACATCAGTCAGTCAGTCGAATGCCGTTGGTGGACTAAGACGCGCATTGAATGTACGCGTTTCCATCGTATTTTGTTTCCACTGCGCGTTCTCACTGTTTAACTACGTTTTTACTGTTGTCGTTTTTTTTGTTGTTGTTAAATGTTAATGACGTGAGTTTTACCTGTTGCGAATATATTTCTGAATCGTGGAGCACAAGCAAATTCATTGACTTTTTGTTTACATTTTGAATTCTGTTTAAATTTTTTTTTTTTTATTTTGTATTTTTATTACTTTTTTTGTGTCTCTGAACTTAACGTGTGAATTAAAATAATAAAATATAAAAAATATTGAAAGCTCGTTTCGGAATTATGTATTTCAGATTTTAAGTGTTCTCGCTTTTTTTCCTGTATTTTTATGAAATCGTTTCTGATTTCTCTTCTCTCTTTTTGGTTTCAAGTGCCGCATAACGGATGTAAAGTGATAACAACCCTACAGCGAGATGACGGATATTGAAAATGGTACTTTATTTATATTTTTCTATTATACACACAGATATATACAGATAAGACGTCTCCACTATAAATCACTAGAGGGTTTCCCTAACTACAGACTAAAACTAAATTCATTAGGCACTCCAGAAACGATTTTGGGTGCTTATCACATATAGAATTAGACTCTAGCATAAATCTAAAGAGTGTTCTATCAAAGGGTTACCAAATGGTGCTATTGTCGGGCATGCGCGGCTAGAGGATACCCAGCTGAGATACCATTTGAGGTACAAGTTCAGACAGAGCTTAAGTGCGACCTCGCAATGTGCCCAGAACACCACTAATTGGGTAGTATTATGGGAAAGTATCCATAGTATCCGAGCTAATTATATCTGAAACACACACTAGCAGAAGCACTTCCAGTTCGATGTCGCTGACTTAAAAGATCTTCAAGAAACAAGTCGATACACTGGGATCTATCGATATTTATCGATATTCACCAATTCGAAGAGTTTTTCTTTTCAAGCTATAGCAGTATCCATGGTTTGATGGACTCGTCTTTTGATCCTGATTCAGAATATATATGCCTTATGGGCATGGCCACGCCTCCACGCGCATTTGCTCAAAGCCAATATACACTCTTGTTGGGCAAACTACAATTTAACAATTTATTGCCTAACTTTTTGGCTTGTATACGATCTATATATATATAACTGCGAGCTCTGTTCCTATTCGATTTGTTGTCAACTTACGACTTTAAGTATTACTTCAATAAATAATCTCTACACATGTCCAGATACGAACATAGATAAGCTTATCTCCCATAATAGGCGATTATGCATTAGTTCTTCGGCTCTTCAATTCTTCCAAGAATTCTTGATAAAGGCGCGTGTGCCAAATCCTAGTTGAGCCAATCTTATCGAGCCAATAAACTGTTTATTGTTCGTTCGTCACAGCGCGGCTTCACAGTACTCTTGTAAGAGTATGTAAATATGCATATAAATATACATCAATCAATGGTGATTGATGCTTGCAACTTACTTGCTACGGCTTCTTCAATCTTCAGTCAAGACTGACGCTGCTCTAAACTAGATTTAACTAAACTAACTAAAGCTTGTTGGCATATATATACCTCGTCAATCAGTCAATCAGTCAATCAGTCATAATTGATGCGCTTTCATTTACTTTTTCGCAGTGTACATGAGTACGAGACTTGTATCAACTGCCCTGCGAATATGTGAATCAAGCATGATTGTCGGAGCTTGCCAGCTTCAATCATGATCAATCAAGGGCTTTCATCTAAATTGGAAATTTCAAACATTCGTTCTATATTTTAAATATGCTTTGTAGTATCAACATCAATCAATCAAGCATGATTGAAGCTGCACTCAACTTGCATTCGCATTCGGAATTTGATGCCATTTCGCTCACTGCAAAGCTAAGGCTAGAGCTACAGCTAAGGCGCTTTTCTATTTCCTACTATGAGTAATGTAAAGAAAACGTTTCATATAAAGCATGAGATGTGCAGCTCGCTTTAGTCAGACTTCGACAAGATTTAATTAGCCGCATGACTAATTGGCTGCTATCCAAGTTGACGGACTCTGCAGCTGGGGCGAGCGGGTGCTGTTGGAGTCGCAGTCAGAGGCAATTGTTTTAAACTACCTGTCGATAGCTAACTGCGGTTTTTGGCACCAATTGGTTAACGCAATTGAGTGAATGTTGCCAACATTGTTAATAAGCCAAGTCTTGGGAAACCCAGTAACAAGTCAATCAGGGCGGCATGTTTTCCGAATATCTATGAGATACGAATAGCTCGCAAGGTGAGGGGTGATGGGGAGGGGATAAGAGGGGAGAGTGAAAGAAAAAGAATCAAAGTTTAGAGAAGAGAAGATAACAAGAGGAAAGGAAAAACAAATGAAGAAGAGACGCCAAGTAAGAGAGAACTAAGATATGTAGAAGGGTATAGAAGAAGAAGAGGCGAAGATAACTAACGAAGAAGAAGAAGAATAAGAGAAGAAGGTAATAGAAGAAGATTAAGCAGAAAAGAAGACATACAAAGAAGAGAAAACGAAACAAAACAGAAGAAGCAGACGAAAAACAGGAGAAGGCAACGAGAGATAGAAGAGGAGGCGACAAATGAAAGCAGCGAGAACAAGGACAAGAAGAAGCAGAGAGCAACATGTGAGTCGGACTCGTGGGAAAGTACAGGAACGAAATGATATCGTCTCTGGCAGTCTCGCCCTGGCCATGGGCTGTCGTAGGGCCCATAAATGTGGGCCACATTGAACAAAGGCTTATCAGTGAGAGGTGGGCTTAATCGCTTGTAAATCAGTTTGGCGCTGTGCACAAAGCACACACGATTCGATAGCTGATAGCCGATAGCTCGAGGGCAGCTGTAAAGGTAAAGGTGATAAGCCAAATCGAATCTATATGGAGCTGTTTCCCTCAATTTACAACTCGCGACTCGCGACTTTATCGAGTGCTAATCACTCAGCGTTGAACTGTTACACCTGTCCATCTGAAGCGTATTACCTGGTACTCGTACACGTACACCCACCTGCCCTTATCGCAATACCAAGAAGCGCTCCATGACTAAGCCTAATTGCAAGGAGCAAGTACAGTGGGCACTCGCTGCATGAATGAATGAATGAATTAAAGCGTACAGTGCACACTCAGCTAACGCGCATCTATCTCTGCATTATCCATTCAGACGTAGCTCTGTTTTAGATGGATACCCGTTTATTGAGCTATTGTAATTGGTCAATTGGTCATGCGAACAGCTGTTCGTCTACCAAAGCTTTCTCTTCGGCTTCCGATGAGCGAAAAGCCAGATGCACATCAAATAAGATAAGTCTAAACTTTGATAGCATCTTTTTGATGCCTCCATTCCCACTGTTCCCACTGTTCCCACTGTTCCCACTGAGTGCGAGGCTTAAGCGTAATCAATTAGTACACGTGTGGCCTAGGAACTGACTTCTAGTATTCCGCTTAGCATAGACTGAAATGGAAATTGCAACTGGAGCAGCTTCCAATTTCGGTTTTATGGGCTCTACAATTTGTCGTCTAACTCAAATGGAGCGCGACAGCCGAGAGTTGGTCCCAACTGAACGAGCGCCATTAAGAGCAAAAACAACTTGAGATAAAGAACCAAATATATATAACTAAATATACATATATACAGAGGCAGAGAGAGAGACGCTACTGGGCATACGTACATATATAAATATGTATGTGTGTATACCCAAAACTCTTGCGCTCAGCAATCAGGAAACCCAAGTAAGCTGAAGATCTCGAGAGTGCTACTATGGGCATGCTCGACTACAAGATACTCATAATTAACAAATGAAAGAATCATTAGCCAGTCGAAACCGAAGACGTAAGCCATAGATAAGATGACTAAGAGAGAGAGAGAGAGAGAGAGAGGAAGGAACAGATAGACAGATGGTTGAATAGACAAACAAAGCAAGCTAAGAGAAGGACAGACGAGCAAGCGAGGCTAGATGGACGCAACTCATTGGCACTGATCAAAAGTGATCAGAACTGATCAAGCATTTATATCCCTTATGTCTTCCATCGAAGTAATGAATGAATGACTCAATTAATGAATGAATAAATGACTCAATGAAAAGGCCATCTAATCAGAGCTGTCGACGAACGATACTTATCGATAGTTCTGGTATTGAATGAACACCAGTCGACATTGAACAATTCGCGTAAATTAGTTTTGGTAATTTACATTGCCTCGACTCGAATCAAATCGAAACTTCAAATAGCCTCGCCGCCCAGCGATACCTGACTTTGATAAGCGATACGAAACGAGGGACGCCTACGAAAATCGAAATTAGGAGCCAGCCACGTAGCGTACAAGGCGTGCGTACATCTGACATAAGCAAATTCCTGAAATTTCGCGAATTTTATAGCCGGAATATCCACCATAAAGATCTCACATAAATGCTTATCGAGTGCATGCGATTCGTGAATGGTCGACTAATCGCCTTCTGCTTTATTGAATGGGCCAGCAAGCAGTTTGACTCCCAGCTGAAACTCACTTGCACTGCTTGCTGACTGGGATGGCCATTGCCTGGACTCGCCGCCATTACTGTCGCCCGTTCACTCCACTTGATGCACAGCTGGCAGCTATGAAACTCAACGAGATGTCGTCGCCTTCTTATTCATTATTTATCATGACCCTTGGCTAGCAGCTATGAAACTCCAGTTGTTTGTGTTATTCTCCACACAGTCAGATTGCACTTCAACTGCTTGACTGTCCACCTACGTCTTGCAGCTGACAGCGACTCCTATGACTCTCGTGTCTTCAGCTCCAGCTGACGGCTATGCAACTTTAGCCAAGCTACTGTCAGAGAGAAAATGAACTTCTTGGATTCGTCTCGTCGACTTCCCCAACCCGGTCACCGTTTCACTTGACACATAGCTGACAGCTATGCAACTTTCCGTGTTAGCATTCAGATTTGGTTTCATTCAACTCTTGGTAATCGCACTCATAGACATATCCATTTACGATGTTTGACAAGCGGACAGGTGAGACTAGCGAGTGCATTATCTGTATGGCCTGTCACACGTATTTGGATTCCCCCTTGGCCATAAATGGATTTCTGTTAATGCTAATTCTTGGCAATTTACACTCTGCCTGTGATATCTATATTTCATGAGATACTTTGTTCCTGGCAGTCGCAATGTCAAGCTCGCCCGAGATAGTCCCGCTACTTGGTGACTTTCTACTGACTTCTGAATTGTCTGTCTGACTGAACTGAATTTCTTACTCCTATCCTCTTTGCAGATATCAAGCCCGTGGAGGCAGGCGAGGAGACATCGGCTGCAGCTGAGTCGAAAGCCGTTCCAGTCGACGCGTCTGCAGCTCCAGCTGCTGAACCGAGCGAAGAGCCAGCTAGCAACGGCAGGGCCCTGGCTGCGGTAGAACCCAAGAAGAATGGCATCGAACCAGAGCAGAGCAACTATGGCAATGTGGCCGATGCGGAGGGTCAGCAAAAGGTAAGCACACACAAATGGCCCCAGGGCTAGTCTAATGCGATCCACTTGCCACTTCACAGAAACTGCCCTATCCAAAGTCCGTCTTCTTCATCATCAGCAACGAGTTCTGCGAACGCTTCAACTATTATGGCATGCGCAGTAAGTAGCTAGGGAAACCCGCCTAAAATTTGACTTGACTTTATTCCCCACCTTCCGCACAATTCCGGCCAATTCCGAGTCTTCCGAGAGCCCCTTAAGCTCCCTGAATAATAGATTCCTTGATTAGAAACTTCTTCACTCTTATCCTCTCCATCCACAGCTGTTCTGGTGCTCTATTTGAGTCGACAACTGGGCTACTCGGACGACACGGCGACTGTGGTTTTCCACGTGTTCACAATGTTCGTCTACTTCCTGTGCATATTCGGCGCTATCATATCGGACTCGTGGCTAGGCAAATTCAAGACTATTTTGTACTTATCGATGGTTTACATTTGTGGATCGGTGCTGCTGACTCTGGGCGCCATTGGACCCCTGAGCCTGCCCGTGGAGACGTTTACCATATTGGGCTTAGCGCTGATAGCGCTTGGATCGGGTGGCATAAAGCCGTGTGTCTCGGCCTTCGGCGGGGATCAGTTCAAGGTGCCGGAGCAACTGAAGCAGATCACCTCGTTCTTCTCGCTCTTCTACTTCTCGATCAATGCGGGCTCGCTCATCTCGACGACCGTGACGCCCATACTGCGAGAGGACGTGCACTGCTTCGACGACATCAACTGCTATCCTTTGGCCTTCGGAGTGCCCGCCATCCTAATGATCATCTCGGTGGTAATCTTTGTGCTGGGTCGTCCGCTCTACAAGATTAAGCCGCCAGCTGGCAATATGGTGGTTTTGGTGAGCAGCACGATTTGGACAGCGATCACCACGAAGTGCAAGGAGAAGAAGACGAATCCCCGCGAGCATTGGCTCGACTATGCTGACAAGAAGTACGACCGCAGGATGATCGAAGACGTGAAGGTGCTGATGCGTGTGCTCTTCCTCTATCTGCCGTTGCCCGTCTTCTGGGCACTGTTCGATCAGCAGGGATCGCGCTGGACCTTCCAGGCGACACGCATGGACGGCGACATGGGCTCCTGGGATGTGAAGCCGGATCAGCTGCAAGTGCTTAACCCGCTGCTCATTCTCATCTTCATACCCCTATACGACGTTGCCTTCTATCCGGCCTTGAGCCTGATCGGCATACGTCGTCCGCTGCAGAAGCTGACCATGGGCGGAATACTAGCTGGCATTGCGTTTATCATCTCTGGCATTGTCGAGCTCAATCTAGAGGTAAGTTTTGGCTATACCATGGCTAGCACCTTGTTGCACCCACCTTACTCACTCTATACTCAACTCTCTCTCTCTCTCTTTCTCTCTCTCTGTCTCTCTCTGTCTCTTTGCCTGTCGCTCTGTATGTGCTCTCGTTCATTTTGTTCCGTTTTTGTCCGTGTAGAAAACCTATCCCGACTTACCCTACAGCCAGAATGTGCAGCTGCGCATCTTCAATCCGGAGAACTGTGCTTACACTTTCTCAACGAACCTTGAATCACTGCCATCAATCGAGCTGGAGAAATACAGCATGTATGTGGAGAAGCACATCTATGTGCCCGGCACCTTCAACCTACAATATAAAATCAGCTCAGCAGATCCCGCGTGCCCCGAATACAAGGGTGGCGCGCAGGAGCTGACGGATAACGCAGCCTGGTCGCTCTTCCTCAATAGGCGCAATGCGACGGTACCCGGGGCCGACTCGTTCTGGCTGAAGGACTTTGTGAACAAACCCTCGGACAGCTACCCGCTGGTCCGCACGCTCGGCAACGTGCAGCAACAGCGGCGCATCGTGTGGAAGAGCAGCAAGGAGCAGTACGCATACAATGCGAACGAGACGAGTCTGGTGCGAGTCGCCTCCGGCGACTACACCGTCTCCATTGACAATCAGCTGGTGGGCCAGTTCCGTATTCACACAGGCGGCGTGTACACGCTGCTCATCGATGAAGTCAATAGCGACTACGGCTACAAGCTAATCGAGGTGACGGAGCCCAACTCCATGAACATCCTCTGGCTGATACCACAATATGTGGTCATGACCTTGGGCGAGGTCATGTTCTCTGTGACTGGGCTGGAGTTCTCTTATGCCCAGGCACCGCCCAGCATGAAGTCTGTGCTGCAGGCCTGTTGGCTTCTGACCGTGGCCTTCGGCAACGTCATCGTCGTGATCATCGCGGAGGCAGCGCTCTTCGAGTCGCAGGCCAGCGAGTTCTTCCTCTTCGCCGGTCTCATGTTCGTCGACATGCTGATCTTCATGTTCATGGCCTACAACTATAAGCCCAATGATCCCAACAAGATCGAGGAGGCTGAGCCGTTGACCAGTGGCCAGAGTCACGATGTGCCAGCCCTCGACTTGGGCATCGACAACAAGTGCCAGACCATTGATGAGTAGAGCCCGCCACGTTTTCCTTGTTGTGTATTATATAAAGCGCTACCCCTAACCCAGCCCCATCCCAATTCCCATTCTACGATAACTCCCATATGAATATATATTTGTACTTTGTGTCCTTCTACAATGTAAGTGTAAAGCTCGACGGTTGAGGGGTCGTCGAGCGTTTGTTGAATATGACAAGACCTACGTTTTAAATTAAACTAATCTAATTAAATAAATACAAATGATGTAATCATAGCTGTCTGTGCGTCTCTTTGGCTTGATCTGTCTCGCTTCTTATCTTTTGCTAGCCTTCACCTCTGCCTCTACTCCATTCCGTTTACCTTCACTCCTCACTCATCTCCTCAGCCTCTTCCCTCTACCTATCTGCACCCCTCTTGCGAGCCATCGCCTGGCGTAGCTTGCGCACTCTGAAAGGCCACTTAATGTGTCCAGATACCTTTAAGCTCCACATGATTGAAAGTCCCAAAGTATCTTGATCTTAAGGTAAGCTTGGGTCTCTTGCCAGAGGGCAAGCCTCCCATTGGAGGCTGACTCTGTGTTGCTCCGGGCATGACTAGCTCATGCAGGCACTCTTCTTTGGAGATCAAGAGGTGGTCTGGGTAAGAGTGAGATGCCTGAATAAACGGGGTTTCCTTTGGCTCGGGCGACAGGTAAGTTTAGGGCTTAGTCACAATCGACTAGGTTAGAGACTAAGTTGAAGCGACTTCGAGGCATCGCCAAGTCTTAGCGGCCAAGCAGATCGACTGAGTAGGCTTGGCTGTGCAGTCGCTTCTCTAGACTTGCTGTAGCCCACACTGTAGGCAGCTCGATCATTCCAGCGCACGTACCCGATTCTCCCAGTTGCTGGCAGCACGCAGTTGCGCATTCTGAGCGGCATACCCGGCTGCGATTACAGGGTGCGTAGCAATCTGGCAGACGAGCAGGGCAATCTAACGCTGTATGGCATCGACTTCTACTCGAGCGGCAGCCTGGCCACCAGCAACGGAAGCTTCACGCTCTCCTACACCATAGACAGCTTAACGAAAGGTGAGTGCGAGTGAGTGGGGGGGGAGTAGGAGGCGAGACCCCGAGGGGACTCCAGGAGTAATCCCCTTGCATTGCAGGCTGTCCTGATGTGGAGGGTGGCACGCAGCTGCTCTTGGAGGCAACGGCGCATACCCTGTTCCTGCGCTCCGAGCATATGGTATCTAAGCTCTGGTACGTGGACGACCTGCAGAAGTCGAACAAGTCGAAAGCCCTGGTCCGCACCTTGGCCAATGTGCCAGCCGGCAAGCGAATCATTTGGCAAGAGGTGCGCAGCGGGAATACGGCACTGGAGCTGCAAGCACGCAGCTACGACCTTCACGAACTGAACACCATCGAGTACCAGGTGCTGATAGGTCAACAGCAGATCCACCAGCAGCTGCTGCGACCTGGCGGTGTCTACGCCCTGGTCATAGGCCCAGCCGAAAATGAGGTTCATACCTCGCGCATGTTCGAGCTAACTGAACCCAATTCGATGAGCATGCTCTGGCTGATTCCACAGTATGTGGTCATGACCTTGGGCGAGGTCATGTTCTCTGTCACAGGTCTCGAGTTCTCCTACTCGCAGGCGCCTCCGAGTCTCAAGTCCCTGCTGCAAGCCTGCTGGCTCCTGACAGTCGCCTTTGGCAATGTCATCGTCGTGATCATCGCCGAACTCAAGTTCTTTGACTCGCAGGCCAACGAGTTCTTCCTCTTCGCTGGTCTCATGTTTCTCGACATGTTGATTTTCATGTGGTTTGCCCTCTACTACGTAAGCTATGACGAGGTCGCCGCAATGCACCAGAGGAAACTTATAAAAAAGAGACATTAAAGGAATATAAATACTGTGCATAAATATCAACTATTACTAATTATGTTACTAAATGTTGTCTGAATAAATATTGCGGTTTGAAAAAGCAAATCCACGCGCGCTTTATTCAAACTTTAGAAACTTTCAGTGTGACCAAAACTTCTAAGTCTACAAATAACTACATTGAATGCAATTAAAAAATTTTAGTTTTCAAAATGAATGAACAATTATAAATACAAAATTTTAAATTCACAAACTATTTTTTATATACATAAGCAATTTATATTTTATCTCTAACTGTTGTCTAACTAATAGTAAGGTACATAAAACATTAAATTTACTACCACTTCAGTGTGCCCATAGAGTGTTAATGTTTAAATGTACGGCGAGATTTTGAAATTCCACCAAACGACACGCAAACATATTTCTAATTGAATGAATAAAATAAGATGGTAAAAACCTGAAAAATATATAAGCGATACTTTATACACAACAATCAATTTTCGTTTTTAAATTAAATAATAAAACAAAATTAAAATAATTATTTTTCAACACTCAAATTTAACGCCGCCTTGCAATGCTTCGCATAACGCATTTTGGCTAAAGAGACGACATTGCGACCAGGGCTGACGATTACGCCTGCGCGTTGCCAACTATTTGCTAGCGTTGCCCATACTATAGCAAGACAGTTGGCAGCTCCGGCGAGTCATTTGACATATGGCATTTTTAGTGCTTTTTCGCAGTTGTCTAATGAAAAAAACGAACAAGAAGAAGAACAGTCTGCTGCAATCATATGACTTGTCGATCGATAGAGAAAAATAAAGGTTGAATTTTCGTCGTACGCTGCTACGTGTTGGTTTAAAGAAGCGTTTGCAACAGTTTTCACAAACACTTGCCAGCCCCTAAAGAACCTAACAGTAAACGGAGCGCATCCATCCAGCCAAGCCTAGCGTATTCCAGCGAATTTCCAATCTTCACTCTCTCTGTCGCTCTCGCTCGTTCTTCCATCCCCATTTTTTGTGCAGTATGGACAGCTCGGGATTCATGTTCAACGTGGACAATGGCTATCTGGAGGGCCTCTGTCGCGGCTTCAAATGTGGAATACTCAAGCAGGCCGACTATCTCAATCTGGTCCAATGCGAGACGCTGGAAGGTGAGTGCAGCAACTTCCATTTAACGGCCTCCATTTCCAATACGCCCGCCCCAGTCACATGACGAGCTATCAGTCACACACATGCATACATATGAATGTGCGTTCGTGTGTGTGTGTGTGCAAGCTTGCCTTGTGATTTGTTGTCATAATACCCTGTATATTAATCATGCTCAGCAGCATATTAGCTATGTGAAATAGTTTGTGCACAATTTTGAAATGTGAGTATGTTTCGATCCGAAAATCCGAAATATCGATCATATATAACATATGTATATATAATATTTCTTTCATTTTCTAGTCACATTTTGACAATCGCTGCGTTTTAGCTTACAGTTTGAGAGTCACGCGCTTCTCCTACCTGTTGACTAATTGAGCAGAGAGAGAGGAAGACGTGGGGCATAGTCGCTATGAGCAACTGTTTTATACGCAGTTGCTGACTGAATTCTTCAACTTATATATCACTTAAATACATAAATATATATATGTTTTCTGGTTACAGTTTGAACATTTTGATGACAAATTGTAGACGTTGATCTAGTTACCAGCTATTTTAATCCCTCCTTTCCTTAAGATCCGATTTCCTTAAGATCGCTTAAAATCTATTTTGAGCATTGATTTGTTCCTCACATCTCGAGAAATATTCAAACTTTAAGCATCAAACTTGCTCTATCCATATTTAGATAGCAAATTTTTCGGTCTCTGTTATAGTTAGGCAGATGAATTGTAGTATTCAGACTCTCATATACCTTGTACACTAGCATAGCTTATGTCTTGGATACCTCTCCTTTGTTGCAGATCTGAAGCTGCATCTGCAGGGCACGGACTATGGCAGCTTCTTGGCCAATGAGCCATCGCCGCTATCGGTGTCGGTGATCGATGACAAGCTGCGCGAAAAGCTGGTAATTGAGTTCCAGCATATGCGCAATCATGCCGTGGAGCCGCTGTCCAACTTCCTGGACTTCATCACGTATGGCTATATGATTGACAACATCATATTGTTGATTACGGGCACACTGCATCAGCGTCCCATCTCGGAGCTAATACCCAAATGTCACCCATTGGGCAGCTTCGAGCAGATGGAGGCGATTCATGTTGCCTCGACGCCCGCCGAGCTCTACAATGCAGTTCTGGTTGATACACCATTGGCGCCGTTCTTCGTTGATTGCATTTCGGAACAGGATCTGGATGAGATGAACATTGAGATCATACGTAATACCCTGTACAAGGCATATCTGGAGGCATTTTATAACTTCTGCAAGAACATGGGCGGCTCCACAGCCGATGTCATGTGCGAGATCCTAGCTGTAAGTCTGATCGGAGTCGCTCGCTCTATCTCTTTCTATATATGTCTGTCTATGATCTTCCAGTTTGAAGCTGATCGTCGTGCCATTATCATTACGATCAATTCCTTTGGTACGGAACTCTCGAAGGACGATCGTGCCAAGCTCTATCCCAACTGTGGTAAAATGTACCCCGATGGCCTCGCCGCCTTGGCTCGTGCCGACGACTACGAGCAGGTGAAAACTGTCGCCGAGTATTATGCGGAGTATGCAGCTCTGTTCGATGGCTCCGGCAATAATCCTGGTGACAAGACGCTCGAGGATAAGTTCTTCGAGCACGAGGTGAAGCTGAATGTGTTTGCATTCTTGCAACAGTTCCATTTCGGTGTCTTTTATGCGTATCTGAAGCTCAAGGAGCAGGAGTGCCGCAATATCGTCTGGATCGCCGAGTGCGTTGCCCAGAAACATCGCGCCAAGATCGACAACTATATACCCATATTCTAAGTCGATCTATACAAGTGAAACAAAAACAAAAATCTTAATTTCCTAATGCAATATTTTGTGCTCCATCATTTTTTTTTTTTGTGTTTCTCTGTTATCCAATTGTTAATGTCTATATATATTATATATGTATATGTATATGTATCTTCTTGTTTACGAGTATTATTCCGCGATCGAGTATTTTACACGCTATATGCCAGGCCGATCTGCACAATTGTTAATGTTCATATTATATCTATATATATATATATATCACCATCGTGTACTATATACATGTGTATATGTCTATATGTATTCGCGTTTTCGAGTGTTATTCCAATAGGCCTATGTTAACAGGCCCAGTTATGATGTACTCCTAAGCAGCTCTGCGCCACTTCAGTTCCATTTGGCCCGATTCCCATTCCCATTCCGACTTGCTATATGTATACATACATACATTATACATATATATATATATATATATATATATATATATCATATATTGTGAAAATAAATCTGTTTTAGTATTCATAAAATATTATATTAATAATAATTCCATAATGTTCATTATTCAAAATGTGGGACACTCTATATACATTTATATAGTAAAGAGTATATAGAGTTTGGTTTTTTGTTTTATATATATGTTCCAATGTTGACTTTTGTTACATAAGGGTTTTGTATCATACGATCCTACAGGGTATTTGATAGTAACTTCTTATAGCACAATTTTAAAAATACAACCAGGGTATTTCTTGGTCGGGCATGCAAAAATAACTTCGTACAGCTGGCAAGCAAACATTGAAAGCAAATTCAATTATGGTAACTATTTTCAAGGGTATATTATAGTCGGTAGATCAGCATTTGTTGAGCTAGAAACAATGCGAAACAAACGTAAGCAAGAGCTGCACATTTTGCCTTAGCATACACACACTCACATACACATACATATAATGTGTCTAACTATTAAGGATAGTAAAAAGCTTAAAGCTCAGCCAGCTTTAAACTTTAGACATTTGTATGCACGTATACACACAAACATACATACATCCTTTTACTTGTATTGTTGGAACAGTATTTTGGGGTTGTTCGTTTCATTTCAGTTAATAAAAGCTTGGAAAAAGCTTCCTTCATAAACTCCAGGTAACAGAATAGCTTCCACATACACACGTACAAATTTCACTCTGCAGCCCCCTTGAAAAATTCAAGGTCTGCGGTGCAATGTATGCCTGTGTGCTTGCGTGTCCGTTCATGACTGATCACATCTTCTGCTTTGTTTGTGGAGGAAGTAGAAGTTGGACTCAAGGTTTCCAGGGAGCGGCTGATTGACTCATACACTTAACACAAGGAGACAACAATGGAAGCGCCTTATCCATTGACGACAATCAAAGTAAAGTAGAAAACCCACAACAACTCATTAGCATTGTCTAGTGGTAGATGCAGTGAGTGGGAAGAAGAGAGTTGAGTTATGGCCCAACTGGCACAAATTACAGCTGTTTGTCTTCAGTCCGATTCGAAATTAATTATGCAAGGCGACCGAGCATGTTCCATGTCCAATGTTGCTGCCGTTAGCTAGAGGGCGCCAAAGTTATACGCACAGGCATGCACATACACATATATGCACGAGTATAGGCATGTGCGTCCACAGGTTGTATGCTCGTTTGGCAGCCAAAAGAAAGCCGTGGTCAGCTGATCCTATCTACTTTATCTTCAACAGAAGTTCGAAGTAGGTCTGCACAGACACATTCATACTTGTATGAAGGCAGCACGTTCGAGAGAAAAAGAAAGCCGCGCTTGACTGAGGCTGTCAAACATGTCTTCCGCAGAAGTTCACTGATCGTCGCCAATCACACCCAGCGTGATGTCGTTTTCTTAGCGTTGAGGGCGCATGCGGGCACCCAAATAGACGAACAGGTGGTAACGTGTTCGATAGCAAAAAGAAAGCCACGCTCAGCTGACCCTTTCAAACTTGTTTCAAGCTGAAGTTCGCTGTTCGTCTGCTCGGATCGTTCCGAATTGCCAATAACTCGACTTGATGCCGTTTTCTCAACGCAGTTGTGTTTCGCGTCTCCGCACGTAGAGTTCACTTTACATCCGAAGCAAAGCTCCTCCGTATAGCTTGCAAACGCGCGCCGATCTTAATTAATATTTCAAACCTATTTTTTTTTTAATTCTTTTTATATATTGCTGTGAACTATTTTTATTTTTTTTTTTACGTTTTTGTTACATAAAAAGTGCTAAAGTACTTGAAAGACGCGCTTCCAGCCAGGATAACGCAAGTGTAAATAGGTAAATAAATTTAACGATTTTCGGATTTACGATTCTTTCGAATTTGCTTGTCATATTTTGCTGTTTTTGAACTAACGCTACCGCTTGCTATTGTTGTTGCGGCTGGTTCTGCTGATGAGGTGCGAAATGCGGCCAGCAGAACTCTTAACTTGGCCAAAAGCAGCTAATGATGGCCAGGAAACCCAAAAGCAAACAAAAAAGCCCGCAATGTCCAAATGCACGTAAAAAGTCGCCGAGAAATTGTGTCAACCGGTTTGCTGCTCTCGCTGCTGTCGCCGTCGGCGTTGGCGTCGCAGCTGCGTTCACTTATGTTTGGGTGTTCTGCTTAACGGCATATTTGTATTTGTTGTAGTTGCTGATATTCTTGTTATTGTTGTGGTGGCTATTGTTTCGCAAATTTTTATTTGCCTTGGGCACATGTTTTACTTTCAAACATAGATCTTTTTTTGCTTCTTCTTCATCTCTGTATCTATCTTCGGCCGACCTTCTATTCGTGCCCTCCCTGCCTGACTTCATTTGCTTGCTAATTTCGAGCTTTCATACCAAATGCGCCTTTTTATTGCTTACTACAATCATAAGAACTTCATGGCCTTATTATCTCACTCACAGACACACGCACACAAACGCGTACGCACACATGCACATGTGCATAGATTGATTAGCTTTATAGGTTCAGGCAGAGCATCATCACAGTTGCCTTCTGCGCCCTCTATTGTTTTTTGTCTATTTAATGAATCTTAGGCTCTGCCCAGAAAAATGTATCAGTTTCTAAATCAAAGCCATTCAAACTGTTCGCGCTGCTGCCGCTATTATTTAGGATATTACGGTAACTCGTTCCATCCAGTTTTCGAACTCGAAGAAAGCGATTCAATTATGCAAAATTTTTCAGCGAATGCGAATGTCTGTCTCTCTCTGTGCGTGTGTGTGTTATATAAACATAAGCAGGATTTTAAAGTGTGTGTGAATCTTATTAGCATAATCGAAGCATTCGCGACGTAATCACACCGACATCTGATTAGAAACGAAAATGGAAAGAAATTCGTTGGCATGTCAAGATGGAATATAAATAAGATTAACGTATAGCAGTTTGAGATATTCATACATATGCATGCATATCTTCGAATTTATAACAGTTTGTACAAATATGGATATTCATATGTATGGCTGGCAGAGAGACAAAAGGCCTTCTCGACACTTTCGCTTGGCCGCTGATTAACCATTTTCGAACTCGATTTCCGGCATAATTTCGAATGCGAAGATGCGCATAATTAACAAACTTTTCGGTTTCGATTTCGATCTTAATTTCATGCTTGATTTCGAATCAGTTGATGCATAATTAACAGTTTTCAATTTCGATTTCGATGATCGACGCGCCTTTAGGTAATTTTTGATAAAAAAAAGAAAAAAAAACTGTTTGTTGTTGTTCACTTTCTATTTTTCTATGCGCTTAATAATTAATTAATGCTAATAACATTTCACAACCGTTATAATTTATTGACAACAATAGAAAATATGTGACCCGGCACACAGACACACACACACACACACACACACACACAGTTCGGCACACACACACACTTGCAGAGAAATGGAAATGAATGTGTTTATGAATATAAATATGAAACCTTTCCAGCTGTTACGTATTGGAATGCCAGTGAAATTATGTGAACACGTCCAGAAGAAGCGGAAGAGCCAGAAGAAGAAGAGTTGGAAGAAGTGCCAGCAGCAGCAGTAATTGTTCAGCTGCTTCCAACGGGGAATCGTGACTGTAGATCACTTGGCAATCTAGTTGGACTACAAGAGTCTCCTTTTAAGTCCAATTCGACTTGCAATCCAATCCAAGAATCCGATTGAATTACAAAATTCTAAGTCCAGTGATGAGGCGTTCCCAATTGGAATTCGTAGCGCATACGACTTGGCCAACTGTAGACCAACTTAGCAAAAAGTCAAATTACAATACAGCAAAATTTCCATTACGATTCAAAATGCAAGCGCTGAGCCGACTCTAATTAGAGTCCATAGCGAGTGCAAACCGCTTAGACAATTCTCAAACCCAGTGTTGTGCCGTTTCCAATTGGAAAACGCAACGAATGCACCATGGCTATCTGCTGTCGTTGACCACTTAGTTAAAAGTCCAGTTAGAATACAACAAAATTCCCCATTCCCCCCAAATTCCAAATTAGAATTCCATTGGCCATGACCATTTAGAGCTTTACTGTTATTCTTACTGCTAGCCAATCGAGCTGCTGCTGCTGTTGCGACTTGTGCGGCAGCAGCAACCGCATTTGGTCACATACTTTCTTTCCACTAATATGTTAAAACAACAGCAACACTAACAATTGGGTTACAAGCAACAGTTGTCTGCAATTCCAGTTGTGCTTTGGAAGGTCATAGCTGAACATAATTGCGAGGGTGGTACCGAAAGTTTGCAGTTTAACATCATATAAATACATAAATTAAAATCAAATATCTTAATATATAAGAAAAATTAACTATAGCCAATTAGCTAAAATAAATTAATTAAATAGCTAACGAGCTAAAAGAAATTAATTTCTACTTATGTAATCTTCCCTGCTTGTGAGTTGGCAACTTTACAGGCCTCCCTCGGCTAAGCATAACAAATTTTCAACTCGCTCTCGCGCATAGCTAAATGAAGTAGATCGAATCTTTACAGTTAATATGTATATTATGTTTGCTTCCTCTCTATCTCGCACAGCAAGTTCGAAGTTGTAGCTTGAGCCGTTATTCTCCGCCGGCGATGCCCGTTTGAAAAAGTCGAGTAGCTTCCAATGAGTCAATCGCTGTAAATTTCACTTTGCCAGCTTACAAAATGGGCGCCCAAAAAACTTAACGAGTGAGTGAGTGAGCTTGAGAGAGAGAGAGGGAGAGCTGCAAGCAGCTGCTGCTATGTGGGTAAAAGTGGGGTGGGTTTCATTCTAAGTAGCAATTGTCAATTGAATAACTGTAAGCTCGCGGTCAGCTCAGCTGCAGCGCTGTTGCTGCGGCTGTTGTTGTTGGTTGCTTAAGATTTCACTCTCGCTTTTGTCTTTTGTCTATGGCTCTATTTTTGTTGGTTTTTCTTTATTTTTCTTTTGTGTTTGTATACGAATTATACGTCTCGATTGATGCTGCTGTTGCTGACTACTAGATGGCGCTGTTAATTTGTTTGCTTGCGTGCTGCCCCTCCTCCTCTTTCTGCTATTGTTGCGTTGAGTGCGAAAGAGAGAGCGAGAGAGTGCGATACAGATTGGAAGTTGAAAGAAATTATGTCAATATTTATTTAAATTCATTTCTTTCGGCAGCTCATGCGAAAAATAAAAACAACAAATGCGAGAGAAGACGAAGCGGTGAAATTTAATCGAAAGCCAAATTTTTTTTCGTTTTAAGAGGTCTTTTGTTTACCTTTGAAATACTTTTCGGGTGAAACCTCGATTCGGATTTAGTGCGAAATAAAGAGGGGAAACACCCGCCTACGCCTATGTATGTATGCGGAGCTTAGTCTAATGCGCTTCCAACTGGAATCGCAGGGAGAGATTTCGCTTCCAACATGATTTTACAATTCTGTTTGCTCTATTTCGAATTGCATGTCGAATGCCGAATTCGAATTATCGCTTAAGATGACCCTAAGACAGATTTCAACGGCTTAGCTGACTATAATTGGCTTCGATTTCCCAATTGGAGTCATAGCGGGCCATCCAATTCGATTTCAGGGTTTGTGTTATATTAGGTTACCCCAATTAGAATACCAATTACAATTGGATTGTCTGGGTATTTCGTCTCACGTTTGATTCCATTTTGAACTCGACTCCACTTGAAAGTCGCAATTTGTTGGCAATTTAATTCGAATTGGAATTTGATTATAATTTGAATACACTTGGAATTTATTGTCCTGTCTAATTCGGCTATTTTCTTGCCACTCCAATTGCAGCTCAAGATGGCTCACGCTCTCGCTCGCTCCCTGCTGCTGATGCTGCTGGTTGGCTCTGCGCTGCTCTCCGCGGAGTCGAAGACCCTGAATCGCCGCACCGACAAGATCTCCGAGAACTTCAAGCAGCTCGATCTGCCGCCAGAGGAGATCGATCCGAACGTGGCGCCGCCCGAGCCACAAAAGCTGGACAATGCCGTGGCCGAGGCAGTGGAGGAAACAGTTGCTGAACCAGTTGCAGCGGCAGCTGCAGAAGCTGCAGAAGCTACAGATGCTGCGGAGGCTGTGGACGAGACGGCCAATGAGATAGCCAGCGCGGCAACAGAAGCAGCAGTTGCTAAGCCAAAGCCAAAGCCAAAGCCAAAGCCGACGAAGCCAACGAAACAGGATGACGCTGATAAGAATCCAATTAGCCGATACTGCAAGTGCAACGAGTCGCACTGCGATTGCTGCCGCAAGTTCGGCCTGCCGCTGCTGCCGAGTGGACCGGGCTGCGCCAAGATCTCCTACCTGGGCAACGACGAGATGAGCGTCTCCCTCAAGTTCGGCGACATCACGCTCGCCTCCCGTCGCATCTCCAGCAAGCGGGCACGCCCCATTTGCGTGGGCATGCCTGGCGGCTACTCCAAGTTCTGTGGCCGGGTCTACGGTCTGTCGCGGGCCCAGGAGAACTTCAAGGCGTGCTTGGCCTTCGAGCTGCGCTCCGAGGACGAGCTGGAAGCGCAGCTGCCCATCTCCTGCTTCAAGTTCGGCTCCGAGGGTCTGCGCGTCGCCGAGGCAGAGCCTTTGCCCACCAAGGTGAAGAAGCCCGAGGAGGATGACGACGACGACATCTTTGGCTTTGGCGGTGAGCATTAGCACTCGCAAATCTGATTCGAGCTTCGATTCGAATAATCTTTGGCTTGCCAAAGAGAGATAGCATTCCACTTGAATTACTATTCCCTTCGAGCTCCAATTTGATTTCCTGTTGTCAATTCGAAGCTGTTCGAAACTTTGCCCTAAATTCGTATTTCAGTCTAATTTGAATTCCTACTCCAGCTCACCTTACTCTGGCAGTTGTCTGTCTCAGACCAGTCTAAATCTATTTGGAATTCAATTCTTTTTTAACCTATTCCAATCAAAATAAGCTGAACATCTTAGGCCATACAAATTCGAATTCGAATTACATTTGAGCTCCAGTCGAAAAACAAAGCAACTTCCAATTCTTTACCACGTCATAGCGTGCTTATTCTAATTGGACTTTCACATAGAACTGCAATTGGAAATCCAATATCAGCTTGAAAGTCATTTCAAGTTGGATATTCGAATACCTCTGTATCTATCTTATTCTAATTGAATTATTCATTTTCTCCCTCCTAATCACTTTGCAGCTGGCGACGATGAGGATGAGGATGAGGACGATGACTACGATGACGGCGAGACGGCTGCCTCCGCCGAGGACGACGATGCCGACGACTATACGGAAGACGACGATACCGAAGCACCCGAGGATGCCGACTATGGCGGCTTCAGTCTGGGTGGCCTGCTCGACGAGCTTGACGACGATGAGGATGAGAAGCCCAGTAAAAAGCCAGCTGCCGTCGCTGCCGCTGCTGTTGCTGCTGCTGCGGCACCTGCCACGCGCCTTGCTGATCAGACGACGCGCGAGCACATCGAAATGGAAGCGCAGAGCAAGGATGAAGCAGGCACAGTTGCAGCCGCAGCACCAGCAGCAGAGGCCTCTCCAGCTGCAGCTGCCGTGGAGGATGCAGCTGCAGCTGCAGCTGCAGTTCCGGCTGTTGCCGCTGCCGAGGACAGCAGCGCCACCACGGCCAGCGCGACCTCGACCAAGGCCAAAAAGTCGAAGAAGGCGAAAAAGAACAAGAAGAAGAAGAAGGCAGCCAACACGGCAGCAGCCGGAGAAGGCGACTTCGCCTACGAGTTACTCAATGGCATCCTGGATTTTTTCAACTGAGCGGCCAACGGGAATACGCCAACATGCTTGGCAACTCTGTAAATACCCTGTATTGACGTTGAGCTGCTGTTTACGGATGGAGGAGGAGGCGAAGAAGGCGCAGGAGAAGGGCAGGAGGGAGGAGATATAGAGGCGAGAATGAAAGGAGTGAAGGCGAGGAGAAGGCGCGGCAGAAGACAGAAGAGCCGCAACAGTTGCATTTACGTTTACGAATCGAGGGCTCAAAGAGGAAACGAGAAAGTGCAGAGTGAGGAGTGACGAGCGACGAGTGACCAGCGACGAGCGACGAGTGACGAGCGACGAGTGAAGGGATGCACACATATTTGGTATCAGGAGTTAGTTTGTAAGAGAGAGTTTACTTATGCCTTCATCTGGACTTTCATTTACGAATGGAATGTGAAGAGTAGAAGAAGAAGAATTCTTCAATACCTTTGCCTATTCCCCCATTTATTTATTTAAGCGTCTTTTTATTTATGCACAAATCGAAGAACGAGATTCATCTGTCAGATCTGCCCAGAGATCCATTTCTATCTATCTACTTATATTTATTTTTAATTTATTTAAACTAAAACGAGAATAAATAATTCCGATAGAAGTTGCCTCTTTACCATGATTTTCAATTGGCACATTTAGATATTCCAATTGGATGATGTACGCTCTTCGCTTAAGCTGGCACTCACAGAACTCCGTTTATTTCCCTTTTGCTTCTTAGTTCCAATTGGGAAAGTGCCTATTAGAAGCAATTGGTTATAGCTGATAGCTGATAGCTGGAAAGCCCGCCAATCTCCGCCCACATAAATAAAAAGCCAATTGGGAATTACGATTTTTGTAGCATTTCGCTTTTTTTTTAACATTTATTAAGAACTTTTGGAACGATTAAATTTGGATTAAAATATGGATTATATAATTCGTATTTAGTTAAAAATTGCAAACTCGACATTCAATTGGATTGAATGAGCTATACTTCCAGCTATATGGATGGCCCCAGACCCTGTGGGTTCTGCGTTGTATCCCTTTGCAATGGCCTAACGTACAATTCACTAGCTCCCAAATACATGCAGATATATATACGCAGATCTACAAAGAGACAGCGCTATATACACACGCATGCAGATGGTCCAACGGGCATTATTTCTGAATGGAATTTTCGTGCCATACAAAAATATCTAAAAAAAATCTGCATTCGCTCTACCCTTTCGATATATCTGTGGTTATTCATATGTATTCATATATAGTATTGATAATTTGGTATTCATATGCTAGCCAGGAGCTATGTGCACCTGTCCATATAGTTTAGATTATTAATATTTTGCTGTTGTATATATTGATTAAATAACGACCGAGTCGACCATTCCTGGACATATAGAGAGGAAACAGTGTCGTCTCTGTTGTAAAGCCTCGTATATAAGTGTATCTTGGTCTACAGCGCTTACAACGGCAGTGTATACAGCGTAAAAAATCGAGTTCTCGATAGATCCAACAGCAGCCGAACAAGTGGCGCGAGCTTCTACAGCGATATATAACGATCGAGCACCATGCGACTGGCCTGGATGGAGCCCGTGGAAGGACTCCAAGATATACGTCGCATAACACTTAACGCATATCGAATCGGAACAGATCAAACAGACAAATACATTGGGATGTAACTGGAACGAGTGGAGCCCAAAGCTCACATAGCGATATTTATCGATCGAACGCCAGGAGATTGGCTTTGATGGAGCCCGTAGAAGGACTCCAAGATATACGTCTGGAGCTCGCTCAGGTAGTACCCAGGTGAGTATATTGTTCGCTTACATCAGGGGCAGCCCCATGTCAAGCAGAACGAATCGGGATATAGCAAAGAGACTATACATCGGAATGTAATTGGAACGAGTATTCAGCAGTCGGCTCAGGCCGACCCGAGGCGTACTCCAGCTGCCACTTGAGCTCAGATGGTTAGATCTATTCAAAAAGTTCATATCTTTTCAGCAATGCATAACATCAATCAATATAACTTGTATACAGCTCTACAAATACATATACATATATATATATATATGTTTACATATATATATATATATATATATATATATATATACATATATAAATAAATATTCTTCTAAATATGGAAATCCATAAAGATAATAAATAATGGTAACAAAATATTTGTATTTTTGATGCCAATATTGTCACATGGAGTTTCTTCCAATACTTTCTTTTGCGAGCTTTTTCGCTTTTCTGCTCGACTCAAATACGAAAGTTTATCTACCATATATATATATATACAGGGCGGTCTAATTAGAAACTTGCGATTGGCTCCAGTCTAATAAGAAATTAATTTCGTTAGTTTAGGTAGTTATCTGTATCTTTCGAACGTGAAGCTAATATATAATATTATAATTCATGTTTATATATCTATATATATATATATATATATATATATATATATATATATATATATATGATCCTTCGCTCCAAGTATATATATATATAAATATTTCTTCTTCTCTAGTTGCTCTTTATAAATATGTATATATATATATTTTTCTATCGTGCGCTACGTTTTTGCATATGAAAATTGTTTTGGAAAATTCGTCGAAAAACTCTTAGCCGAAATATGAAAAAAATACGTCGGAATTCTAGGTGTTTGTATAGTCGGAATGGGTATATTGTAGTCAGTCTCTTTTTTTGGGTTTGTCTTCTATCTTTTTATCAAAAAAAAAAAAAAAAAAAAACAATTTATAGTTAAGCGGGGCTGTGCATAGATGTGTGTATGTGTGTAGTGTGTGTGTGTGTGTAGTGTGTGTGTAGTGTGTGTGTGTGTGTAGTGTGTGTAGTGTGTGTGTGCGTGTAGTTTGTGTGCGTGTAGTGTGTGTGTGTAGTGTGTGTGCGTGTAGTGTGTGTGTGTAGTGTGTGTGTGTGAAGTGTGTGTAGTGTGTGTGTGCGTGTAGTGTGTGTAGGTGTATGCAGGTATGCTTAGCTGCCTAGGATCCAGACACCTGTTCACCTCATGCTCAGCAGATGTTCTGCTTACCCTGTACAAAGTGAAGCGCGTGTGGGTCTTGATATGCTACTAGATATGTATGGGTGTCTGTGTGAGTGGCTGTGTGTGTATGTGTGGCTGTGCCATGTGCTGCAACTGCATTAATCTACTCAAGTCATTTATCTCCTCTCTCAATCTCTTTCAAGCCCTTTGCTTGCTTCGTTGTGCTGCTGCCTCTTTCGAACTAGTTCACTGAGCTAGTTCATTTGTTGTTAGTTTCAATCTATTTCTGTGAGTTGCTTCCCCCTCTTCTTCTTCTTTTCTTCTCATGGTTTCTGTGTCTGGTCTGTGTGTGTTTCGTCTGGAATAGCTGCAAGTCCCGATTCTCGCATTTGTGTCCCTCGCTCTACATCTCTCTATCTCTCTCCATACCTGTTGTATGAATGTATGAATTAGATGCTTCATGTGCCTTCCACCACTCCCCCTTTCTCGCTCTCTCTCCCTCTCGCTCTTCAGTTGCCTCATTCAGTTTCTCTAATAGATACGAGCCCCTGAAATCTGCTCACACATCTTACTGTGTCAACATGTTTCAGGGTGTCGCATCTATTCACTGTCTAATATTGTCTCCTTCTCGGTTTCCCCAGCAGTAGCAAGTACTACATGGAGCCGAGAATCTCAAATACTCCAGTTCTGCCGCTTGCCTCGCACTATCCTCGTCTTTCTGTCTGCTCTCTGTGATCAGTGTTTCAGGATGAATGGATAGGGCTGCTTGTATGCAATTCGTAGGTCCCTTACTCTTCCTTTCGCCTCCTCTCTATCTCTCTTGTCCTCCATTTCTGATGGTTGCGTATATATACGTGGTACCTGAATTCGTAGCGCGGACAGCAATCAAAACAAAAACTTCATCGAGATCTGCGCATGTGAAGCAAAGGCCACAAACATATTTGGATTGAAGTTTTAACTAATCAACTCTAGACTAATAATATTTATCTGGATTATAAGATGAGATAAATAAGCTGGGATACAATTGAATAGGAGTAGGTAGTTAAGTAAAGAGAAGTGGATAAGCTAGGATAATAAACGTTAGATAAAATATGACAAGTCTGAAGCTGCACTTCCCTTATCCGAGCTTATCCTACAGGATAATATAGGGTAAGATAAGTTAGGATACAGAAGATAATTCTGTATCTCAACTTAGCTTACCCTTTATTACCCTGTTGGAAAAGTTTGGATAAGAGAAGTGCAGCTAAAATTAAAAAACAAAAACTAAGATAAAATAAGATAAGATAAGTCGAGCAAGAATAATTTAGAATAATATAAAAGATAAGAAAATAATATAAAATATAAGAAATAAAATAAAGAAGTGATAGGAAAGGATAAGAAATATAGGATAAGCTAGGTCAAGCACGAAGTGAACGAAGAAGATTAGATGAGGGGGAAAAATAGGATAAGCTAGGATAATAAACGTTAGATAAAATATGACAAGTCTGAAGCTGCACTTCTCTTATCTGAGCTTATCCTACAGGATAATATAGGGTAAGATAAGTTAGGATACAGAAGATAATTCTGTATCTTAACTTAGCTTACCCTTTATTACCCTGTTGGAAAAGTTTGGATAAGAGAAGTGCAGCTAAAATTAAAAAACAAAAACTAAGATAAAATAAGATAAGATAAGTCGAGCAAGAATAATTTAGAATAATATAAAAGATAAGAAAATAATATAAAATATAAGAAATAAAATAAAGAAGTGATAGGAAAGGATAAGAAATATAGGATAAGCTAGGTTAAGCACGAAGTGAACGAAGAAGATTAGATGAGGGGGAAAAATAGGATAAGCTAGGATAATAAACGTTAGATAAAATATGACAAGTCTGAAGCTGCACTTCTCTTATCCGAGCTTATCCTACAGGATAATATAGGGTAAGATAAGTTAGGATACAGAAGATAATTCTGTATTTTAACTTAGCTTACCCTTTATTACCCTGTTGGAAAAGTTTGGATAAGAGAAGTGCAGCTAAAACTAAAAAAAAACTAATATAAAAAAGATAAGATAAGTTGAGCAAGAATAATTTAAAATAATATAAAAGATAAGAAAATAATATAAAATATAAGAAATAAAATAAAGAAGTGATAGGATAAGCTAGGTTAAGCACGAAGTGAACGAAGAAGATTAGATGAGGGGGAAAAATAGGATAAGATAAGGCAAGTTAAAATAGGATAATATAAGTTAGATAGGATAATATAGGTTGGGATAAGTTTGGATAAGCTTGGTTATATTTGATGAAATTGGAAAAAAAAGTTAAGCCAAAATATCTATTTGTGATGAAATTGAAAGAAATAAAAAGTAAAACTAAAATGTCTATTTCTAATTCCAAACTGGCCTTGCCTCGCTTCGCCCTCTCTCTCTCCCTTGGTGTCATTTGAGGTTTATTTTTGTTTTGTTTGCTTCCATTCGTCGTCTCGGTGAGAAGTTTCGACTAAATATATAGGATGTTGCTTATATAAGTCGGAACCTCTTAAAGCTGGCGAGTCTCCTCAGCGATCTACCTCCCGTTCTTCACACATCCTTCTAGCTAAGCTTTACTCGTGAGACTGGTGGTCCGTCCCACACGCTCTCGCTGCTGCTGACATCGTCTCGCCTGCTGTTTTACTTAAGCTAAGTTCTACACATCGATCTATATGCTATTTGGCGAGGTAACTCTTGCGTTTTTCCTCGTTTTCGGTTTCGGTAGTTTTTGGGTAGCTTTGTTGTATTGGCCAGGGTATTGCTTGCGCTTCCCCTTTTGGCGACGTTTCTTATGATATGTTTTTGTTATTCATTTGTCGGTAGCTTGTGCTACTTTCTTCAATGTTGTCTGGATCTAGATCAGAGTTTGAGCTTGCTTTGAATTTGTGTATTTTTGTATGGTAGTTTTCTTTTGATTATGTTTGGTTATTTTCTGTTGTTTTACTTTAAGCACAACACATTGAGAATTATTGAAAAGACATTTATGGATTAACTTGTAACGTAGATAATTGAAAATTCCTGTAATCATATTTTTCGTTTTGTTTTGTTTTTGTTTTTTGTCAAATTTTTGATTTTGATTTTAGTACTTTCGGGACGGGGTCGTTTAGCTAGTGGGTTCGTTCGAAAGGTAAAGGAAAATCATAAAATAATCGAAATAAACTTAATCCCTTCTCTCTACTCCGTCGCAAGCGGTTAGCGTGTTGGTCTGACGGGCTTCAGCAGAGCTGCGTACAGGGTATTGCCTAGTCTGATTGCTGGCCAAGGGTACACTCTGCATACCAAACGCTCCCTCACACTGGCGTCCCAAATAAGTGGCACACTCTGCTCTGCCTTGCCCTGCTTGGCTTGATGTGGAGTTAGCTCTGCGTTCTTCATTGAAATGTCTGAAATGTGCTAAAATTGTGAAAGCTCCCTAGGAGGAAAGGTTCTGGCCGCTACAGATGCTCCAGTCGGATAGACCCGACCTTGCAAATGTCCAGAATTCTGAGCCGAGCCTCTGGTTCAAACACTCCAGCTCAAAACTTTCATTCATACACTTCAAATCTAGGAACTTAAATTGTTTTTTTGGTGGCATCCTATTGAGTGGGTTACTTTATAGCTTCGAGTGCTTGGGTAAAATGTGTGAACCAAATGAGAAGAGTTTAACTCTCAAATTGCGATTTCGGACAAAGTTAGCGAGGGACGATCGGACGAACCGGCAAACGGATGGACGGATAGGCATTCACGCAGACGGAGAGCCGAACAGACGAAGTTCCGTCCGTCTTTCCATCTACTCGGCGGTTGAAATGAATGTCGAATCTCAATGTACGCTGCTTAGACATTGTCAATGGCTGCAGGGTATGAAAACTTGCCATTGCAAGCTAAATCCTAAGTGAAAACTGGCCATGAGATCTCTAATTGATCTGAACTGATCATTCCTTTTACAGTTCAGCGATTTTCCTTTGATCAAATTTAAAATTTTCATGAGCAAGTCAAGTTAAGGAAAAGGCGAGAAAATAAGACAGGTAGAACAGGAATACAGCTAAAAAAAAGGCTAAAAAGAGCTAAATTGATTAGCATTTCTGAAAATTGTGGCTAATTGTGGACGTCGCTTCCAGACTGCTAGAATTTTGTATTTGCTTATCTTTGGCTTTTGCTATCGATGAATAAGCTTATCGATAAATTTGTATTTATCGGAGTTTTCTATTCAAGCATTCTAAGTTTGCTTTCCTTTGCTTTTTTGGTGCAAAAATTATTGTCCACGTATCGCTGACAGTATAAGAGCAAGAGAGCAGGGCTTAAGTCTATCGATATTGTTATCGATTGTCCCTATAAACGAAATTCTTTGTTGAAATGTGACCGCAGTCAGTAATATTCAATTGATTTGCCAAGGTTTTCATCGATATGTTATCGATATGTTATCGAGCCGTTATCGTTTTGTTTTGTTTTTTTTTTTTTTTGACATTTTTATCGGTTTTAATTTCCACTTTCCGTTTTCCGCTTTCGGTTTCAGTGAATAATATTCAGATGCAGCAGATGCATTTACATGTTTTTTTACAAGTGTTGACTGTACTTTTCGTTGTTTCAATTCCGCATGTTTCTGTTGCCATGCCTCACTTCCAGTCAGTCACTTAGTCTCAGTCTATAGCCTCGCTTACAACAATATAGCTAGACACACACACGCACACCCGTCCACACACGCTCCCCTTTAGATGACGAACAAATTGGTGCAGCTGGAGGAGTTGCGTCGCTTCATGTTCGTCCTGAAGCGCAACACGGATGAGAGAAAGACTTTGGTGCGTGCCGTCAGCTTGTTGACGACTTGGCGATTGCAAGCTGAGGCCTCGAGCTCTGCCTTGGCATTGGATTGTCGCCTGGCAGCCGCACTGGCAGTGGCAGCAGCAGCAGCTGCGGCAGCTGCGGCAGCTGCCGCCGATGTCGATGGCTTGCTGTCGTTGTTGTCCGACTGCTGCAGCTGTTGCCCGTCCTGGGCACGACGCTGTCGCATGCCGGCTGCCAGCTGCTCGAACTTGCTCAGCTTGCTGCTCTCCTCCTCCTCCAGCTCGCTCTCACCCATCTTCAGTATGCACTCGAGATTGAGAGTGCGTCGATTGGTGGCGCGCTTCAGCGACTCCAATGACTTCTGCTGGCTCTCGTTCTCCTTATCGTCGTCGTGGTCGTCGTCGTCCTTCTCGTCATCCTCCAGTTGGTAGATGCTCATTTGGCGCATCATCCGCCTGGCTGTCAAGTGCATGCGTCGATGCTTCTGAATTGTTGTCTGCAAATTGAGGCGCTGCAGGTCGTACTCGCTGAGCAGCGATAGGCGCTGCGGGTTCAGCTTGACCTGGGCGACTATGCCCACCAGCAGCTCGTCCACATTGTGATCGAGTCCCGACGATGTCTCGATGAACTTGCACGCGATCTCCTTGGCCAGCTTGCGACCAACTGCAAATACACCAAGGCTTGCAACAACGCATATCGGAGTTATCAGAGGCTGCTGGACTCACCTTGACGCGACACCTCGCGATGTCGCTCCAGATCCGTTTTGTTGCCCACGAGTATGGCGCCGCGTGTTAGCAGCATGTCGTTCTCCTTCAGGTAGGTCAAGACCTTTTCGGCGGCCTTGAAGGTGCCACGATCCACCACAGAGTAGACCACAACGAATAGATCAATGTTGTAAGTGGCGCAGAAAGCCTCGGTCTGTAAATGGCGATAGCGATAGCGATAACGATTACAAATACGATAGCAATAAAAATGCGAGATGGTATAGGGTCTCGGGACTGTTTCGATGTATGCACTCGATCAGTAATAACGATAGCAAAGGATAAGGATTTCGATTTTGATAGATACTTTTTGTGGCAAACCTAACGATAACGATAACAATATAGCATACGATAACAATTGATCTAGTATCTAGCGGAAGAGGCTATGGAGTGTGTGAGCCAAGTGCTTGTGCTCAATTGGATATAGATAACGATAACGATAACGATAACGATAATGTGGTAACGAGATAGATAGAAGTAGACATTATACGCATTCCTCTGTGAATTATCGAATAAATATTAATATGAATCGACAGATAATCGATAATTATCGTTGCGGATGCAACAAATGAAAGAGTATTGCATCTAGTATCGCCTCGCATAGCCGTGTAGATTGGGCTTAAAGCAATGTTGCCATGGAATAGCCGAATAGACCCTGTCTTATATCGCATATAGGTGAGAGACGGCTATACACATATGCCTCCATCTATGCCTGTGTATAGGTGCAGGTATTCTTGCCTGGGCACGCACGAAATGCAATATTTGCACTTGCGCTATCAAAAATAATAAAAAACTATTTTCCGCCATGGCCAAAGTCTGCAGGGCTAACTAATATCTGTAAAACGGGACAACTTTTGATATTGGGCAAATGCGGGAAAGTCAACATGCGGCGGTGCGTGTCAAAGGCGCTGCGCGACGGCGAGTTGTCAAATATCTATCGCTGAGCGGAGTTCTGTGTGCACACATATATTTACACACATATATGTTTACCGTTAGGCGGCCATGGTTCACGATTTATTGCCTGCTGGCGCGCTCAGAAGCTGGTCCGAAACGGCGCACAAAAGTAGGCAATGCAAATAGCAAACGCAATAATATCGAGCTGCATCGAAATTGGCAATGGGCAGCGCCTGCGAAGAGGTTTAAGCTGCGCGCCGGAGCAGGCAACAGTATTGAATTGCATTCATTAGATTAGATAGATATAGCCAGACAGATAGCTAGCGAGTTGTTCCCTAAGAAAAGAAGCAGCAGCAATCCCAGGCCGAAGCTTGCTTTGAGGAACCAGAAATTCTGTGGCAGCAGAACTACTAAGCTGTTCGAGATATGCAAATCACTGAAGAAGTGCTTACAAATCAAGGATGAAGCTGGCATTAAGGAGGTCAAGTCTCCATATTTATAATACATATATACCATAAGCCTTAGATCGTTATCCAAGCAATAAGCTAAGCGTGTTAATGAGAGCTGCTCAAGATGTAAATGAGGTAGACAAGTGTTGCCCCTCCAATAGCTGGAAGTACTTTTAAGGTTCCCCTGTTTGGCCTGACTAGCATTCAAGGCAGATAAAATAGTTGAATTCCTGATTTCTCTATCAATCAATATCCATTGAAGAGCTCTACAAATTGTTGAGGGCAGCGAGCAGCTACCGGAAAGGCTTAGGCTTAAGCTTCAGTGGATATGCCCACCCAGCAAGTCTGGGCAGACAATCTAAATTCAATATAAATTCATATATGATTCATATATATAATTCATAATTAGGGCATATGTGTGCATGTAGAGTCAATATTTTTCAACTTTATCTAAAAACAAAATTAAACTGCGCACAAAAGTAGGCAACAAAAACATTCAAATTCAATTTTACGAGCAGAGCACAAAAGTAGGCAATGCGGTTTTTGCTCAACTTTTTGTTTTACAAAGCCACACACCACATGCGCGCACACACACACATGGCCGAAGCTGTCAATGTAACAAGACATGTGCAACAATGTAATGCGCTTTGGCCTGTCAAGCGGCAGCTGTTAAAAGAAAACAGTGTTAATGACATTTGACATTTGAAAATAAGTGGCCAATGCAGCAGCTGCCACAGACACACATGTATACAGATGTATGCGTGTGTGTGAGTGTCTAGAGGGAGTGAGTGTCTGCGTGTGTCTGTGTGTGTCTGTGTGCGTGTGTTGACCCAGTGCATTCATATGTGTACTTACCGACATCTCGCAAGCCGGATGATCAATAATTTCCAAATCCGTTTCAATATTATCGACCAAGACGGACACCGTTTTCTGTCCATAGTCATCATCTGGAAGCAGATAGCAATAGGCAGTTAGAGAGAGGGAGGGAGAGAGAGAGTTAGAGTTAGAGTTGGAGCTGTTGCCACATTGAGTTTGAGGCAGAGACAAATTGCACAGCATGTTAAGGGCAAATACTTGGCACAAGCCTGTTTACTGTTTGAGCTCAGATCAGCTTTGGCTCAGCTGGAATCGCCACGAAGAAAGGTTAATTAGTTCGTTACTCAACACTGTTTAGGAAGAATGGCACAGCCAGCCACAAGGCTAAAGTCTTAAATTCGTGCTAATTAGTTAGTCATCCAACACTGGCAGAGGTAGAGGGAGTGGGAGAGGGAGAGGAAGGGGGAGGGGAGAGCTAGTGCATATGGAGCAGGTTAGGCAGTTTTACTTATTATTTAAGCAATTGCCTTTAATTAGCTGAGATTAACGGTAGTTGTACAACACTTATTCACTTAAGCATTCACAGCTGAAAAACGCAGCTAGCGCAGGCCTCTTGCAGTTGCTCTACCGCCTCCACAGTTCAGAAGTAAAGTCAATTATGTGGAACGTTTATCAACGCTGCCCAAGTCTGACGTCAGAAGAGTGGGCTAGAGATAGAGAGAGAGAGAGAGATAGGTAGAGACAAAGAAGCAACAGAAAATGGAACATCTTGGAGCAGCTCCGCATGAAGGGTTTGAGTAAGTAATCGATAATAATCGACATCTATCGATACACGAGATGCGTGAACTTCTCAAAGGTTTCGTCGTAAAGTCATCGTCGAGCGACACTATAAATTGGCATACCCCGCTTCGCAATACGTAGAGGGTATGCGTAACTACGACGAGTTATGTGTTTTGCAGCTTGGCGAGCTTGATGTGCGCTTAACATATGCTAACAATAGCCGGCGGCTACCCACGCCTTGGCAACGCTCACGCTCCCTTCACTCGAGCCTCCCAGTGGGGCGCAGGCGACAATAAAAGTTGCGTGTGGCTCGTATAAAGTTGTTTTTGCTGGCTCTTTGACTCAAGTGCTAATTAAAAGTTGGGGAATTTTATTTTGTTTCCTGCGATGCGACGCGCCACGCTGCGCTGCAACGTGCAAAAAAATAAAAGAGTGTTGCATGCCCCAGTGCCTTGGCCGGATTGCCATCCGCCAGGACCAGCCCCAGCCATTTCCCCACTCTACCTATGTCACTCGCATTTGAAGCTTTCGTGCTTTCAGCATTTATGCTTTCCCATTCACTTTTCACTCCTTTATTTAGCTAAGCCGCCACATGTTACTCTTGCTTCCTCCAGCTGGTGCTGCTGCTGCCGCTGCTGTTGTTGCACGCAAGTCGCATACATCATGCCGCTAGCAAGATTAAGCTAATGGCAGTTCCTACCCCTCCCCTCGCTCCCACTCGCCCTTGCCTAGTTCACGCCGACCACATACAATTCCCGCTGGAGCACGAGCTGGACACGCAGCGCCCCAAATCCCAACACTAATACAAAACCAATTTTAAACCCACGCCTCTACCTCGCTGCATGTAAAAGGACCCGTAATCAGGACACAAATTGCAGCCAGGCACTGGCCGAATGCGGCCACAAAGCTCTATCGAAACCAACAATAATGCTTAAGCCGACAACGTGCGTAACCCCAGCTACATTTTAA
Source organism: Drosophila hydei (assembly GCF_003285905.1). Lineage (NCBI taxonomy): Eukaryota > Metazoa > Arthropoda > Insecta > Diptera > Drosophilidae > Drosophila > Drosophila hydei. The sequence goes on along the minus strand of NW_022045716.1, from coordinate 526,365 downwards.
GCAACATCCCCATTCAACCCTAGCTTCTAGCTGGAGTCATGCAGAAATTTGACAGACTTATGCAGCTGAAGAGCATTCGATTTTTGGGATTATCTCCAACATAAACATCATTTCCTTCCTTCAGGTTCGATATATACATTTGTATATATCTACAGGTAACTCTGAGCGCACAAGACATTAAATCTGGATTTGGTGTTAGACAACTTTTCGTATTAGGACTCGGAAACTTTAAGGCTTACAGACCTTAAATTTGGTATTCAGACAGAACTATGCTCTAACATACTTCGGTTCCATATGGTGGCTTGAGGCTGGCCAAAGCCAAAGGCATTCAATTTGTTATGCAAACTCTCGTTTGGTATGCACAAGCTATCAAATGCGCTAAGCCTTGTCCTTGTCCTTGTCATAACGCGACGACTTTAAGAGCGAGCGACACTCGCCCGAGTTGAGTATAAGCCGCTCTGGTACGCTCAACTATTGTCAGATGGCTTTCACACACAAACGAGCTCCGTGTGAGTTGTAACGGAGCACGCGGGAGGGCAGGCGGGCAGGAGAGCACCATGTGTTGCACGCTATTGTTAGCCCATTCATTGCTAGATGTACAAAATCCTTTTAATAACATCCATTATGGATCACAAGTCAGGCGAGAAGCGGCGCAACGCCCGCACACGCAATTAGGTGGAATTTTGTGGGGCCCACAATTTAGCTCAGGCCCAGGGCTTAAGTAGGAGCAGTTTACCTGGCGACCCCCCTCCGTCACCTCCGTCACCTCCGTCGCCTCCGTTGGCAAAGTTAATGAAATTAGCAGCGAAGCTTTTCATATTTTATGAGTTTGTGGCATAATTAAAATGCAAATGCGTTTGATTAAAAGCCACAGACCCGAACTCAAAACTCAGAACTCAAAATCCAAAATCCAAAATTCAAACCCAACTTGAAATGGGCAAACGGCCAAAAGCTCCGACATTAGTCTAACTGATTCTGCCCCACACACGTGCCCCGCACTTACCCAGACTCAAGTCATAGGCGCAGATGTAGTCCGATGTGGTGAACTGATACGTCAGCGTGGTCTTGCCCACTCCGGCGGCGCCCAGCATGGCGATTTTGTACGCCGGTATTTGCTCTCCGTTGGCCCTCTGCGAGTGCTGCTGGCTGGCGGGGGCATCTGCCTCTGGGATGTCGCCCGATGCATTGCTAAGCATGAAAAATAGACCAAAAGGAGAAACAATTTAATGCAGATCATCAATCAATCGCGAATTCGGCAAACAATTTCACAGCACATGCCGTAATCAATCAAGCGCAGCGAATCAATCAATCATCAATCAACACCAAAGAAGAAGGAAGCGAATTATGTCTTTCGTTTAATCAACTTTGATGGAGCCTGAGCGCAGGGAGCATTAACAGCATATTCTAGTAGTTCTATTACGTTCAATCACATTTGATTCAGCTTGAACCTACTCTAGTTCAATCAAATCTAGATTGACTATGACTGATGGTCGCAGATACAATCAAGTGCCCATTAGAAGCCATTTGTAACTGGCCAGATCTTGAGTGATAAGCAACATCTACTTTTACAATCAACTTCGCTTGACTATGATTGATTGCTCCAGCATTAAGAAAGTCAAGTGTCTAGCCAGCATAGTAAGAAGCTGCACTCAATCACATTTGATTGACTGTGTCGCATTAGAAGAGCTTTCAGCAGATTTAATCAAATTCGACTCGAAGTATTAAGTTGCTTATTGAGATAGAAGCAGGAGCTGTGACTACGATTACGCCAGGCCATGATTGAAAGGGATATTACCTTGGGAGTGGAGTGACCTTTATGCGCTGCGAACAGTCAATTATGGACTTGAGACCTGAGACTCAAATAGCTAAATAATTCAGTCGCTTGCTATTTTCTCTGAGTGCATTTATTACTATTTTGCGTACTTAAGAAAAAAGCTTGGGAATTTGATTTTACGATTTTGCGATTTTACGATTTTACAATTTTATTGCCAGCAGAGGCCGCCTAGCTGCATGCAATAACAATAATAAGCTTCAAGGAGTGGCCGAGGCGCAGTTGACGGCGGGCCAAGCACGGCGCAAAGCGCGTGGCCGTAGCCGAAGCCAAGCAAACAACAATAATAAAGCGAGGAATTTTCTTTGACAATGCGTTTGCACAACTCGCAACAGAAAAGAAGAGGAAGAAAAATAAGAAGGCAAACGAGCCAGCGCATAATAAAGCAGCAGCAGAAGAGAAGGAAGAGCACGAGCAAGAGGAATTATACGGAAAATGTTTTTGTGTACGGAAAAAATATATGAAATTAGTTGCTGTCTGTGTAAAGGTGTGTGTGTGTGTGTGTGTGTGTGTGAGAGTGTAGTGTGCCTGCTTGTGTGTGTGTGTGTGTGCGTTGTCATTGTTGTCCCCGCTTTATTGTAAACATTCTTATGAACAATTTATTGCGTCTGCTGAACAAGGTGAAGTTCAATTTCATGAACAAGTTCGACTGTTCACCTTATACACTGGTTCAGTTCATGAACAGCAATAGCACACATGCTTATGCTTATTTGCGGGTCTTAGAGTGCAGCTGTGTTGACGGACAATGTTTCGCAGTTGAAAGTGTTCAACTCAATAGAACTAAAAGCTGAGGAACGAGTGAGCTGCTTTTTTCCAATTGATTAATCGAGCAGGGAATGCAGTTGGTTCATAAAATACATTGTTCATTTAACCTTCATTGAACTAGTTCATATCTACAATCAGTTCAGTAGCTCATTTTGAATGGGAAAACGAATCTCAACTTATTATATTATAGCTAGTTCGTTTATAGAATTAATGCAAAGAATCAGTAGTTCATTTTGCAATTGAACTTATTAGTAGTTATTAGTATGTTATTAGTAGTTCATTTTAATTTCAATTGAACTTATTACTGCAAACTAGTTCATATCTACAATCACAGAACTAGTTCAGTAGTTTATTTTAAATAAGTCGTTCAATTGAACTTTTTACTGCAAACTGTTCATATCTAAAATCACTGAACTAGTTCAGTAGTTCAGTTTACTTAACTTGTTTATTCTACTGATATGTTCAATAGAACTAATTGTTCATGAAACGCTAAATAAGTGACTGATTCGCATAACCTTTATCTCTCTCTCTCTCCCTCTCTCTCTCTCTCTCTCTCTCTCTCCCTCTCTCTTTCGTATCTCACTTACCTATTGTGTCGATCCTTGCCGCTGTTCGAGGTGCCATTTGATGTCACTGAATTGATGGAACGTGACCTGCGGCTGCTGTTGAAGACAATTTACATTGAAATGCAATAAGACGGCACACGTTAGAGCTGTTCATGTTCATGTATTTGTGTGTATGCGTGTGCCACGCCCACTTACCGTAACGAATCGCCCAGATTGCAAACGCCATGCGATGTGATGCTGAAGCTGCGCAAACGATAATAATCCATTTCGACATCCGCGCCACAATGAATCGCTGAGCGACGCGTGTCCGCCAGACGGGGCTGCAAAAGGTGCAACAGGTGTGCCACAGGTGCACATTCAATGCAAGCTCAAACAGTCCACTACTCCACATCTATCTCTATATGACAACTCTACTCCATAGCCACTTTTCCAGCTGACCAACTTGACAGCCTCTTGCTACCAACTCGCATAGCCCCTCCTGAGTACCTGCCTGCCACAGCATCTTCTATATGAACTTAATGAGCTTTAAGTCCATATCGAAGCAAGCCAATACGCTCGCTTCCGCGGCAGGCGAACAGGCATAAACATATAGCAAAGCTGTTGCTGTGCTCCTTCAGCCTCGTCTTTTTGTTTGTTTTCAATAAAAAGGAAATGCGATAAAGAACTCAAATTTGTGTTTTTCTTTGCTGTCAGTTGGCTGTGGCCCAGGCCAGGGGCGCGGGTTGGGGCCAGGACTGGATACTGGCTGCTATGTCCTTGACTGTTTTGGGGCAGCTGCCATGCCAACCATTTGGCATGGCTGAGCAAACCATCAATTGGTGAGCCTCTCGACTTTCAGGACTACGCGACGAGTGCGTAAAGCATGCAGCCAGGCATAAAGCATATATAAATGTATATAAGCTGTGTGTGTGTGTGTGTGTGGGTGTGGGTGTGGGTGTGGGTGTGGGTGTGTGGGTGGCTGCTTGCGGATGTGTGTGTGCTGAGTCTCTTGCGGGTATTCTTAGTGAAACTAAAGTTTTTCTCTTTTTCCTTTTCATTGGCATGGTCAGAATGTGTGCCTATTTATATATATATATATATATATATATGTGTGTGTATGTGTGTGTGTGTGTGTGTATGTACACTAGTCATTAACTTGGATTTATGGTTAGGACTATGGCAACTAACTAACGCGCAACATATCACATCCTACTTTGCCTTCCTGTTGCTCCACTTGCTTTATGTGCACACACACTCGCGCACACACGCACACGCACACACATACACACACACACACACACACAATCTGGCTTTTGCTCTCGAACTCGCTTTGGGAATTCATCTGGCTTGCAGTTGTCTAGTCTGCAGCGCTAATGTAATTAGTTTTCTTGCTCGCGCTTAAAAGTAGGCAACAGAAGCTGAGCACACAGAAGCTGCAGTCGGCAGTTGGCGGTTGGCGGTTGGGGCCTGGCATGAGTTGATTGTCCTGTTGCCCCGTTTAACTTGCAATGCCCCAAAGCCGACTCCAAACTCTACTTAAGCCCAGCCGTCAACTGTCTTGCATTTGAGTCAGTTTGTTTGCATATGAAATTTTCGTGGTCGCAAATGTCAAAACATGTTTAACGAGCGCCACGCCCCCTTGACGTATGCCCTGCTGGGCGGGTGGGGAGCAGCTGACAGCTGCAGGCCATCGCTTCGCAAAAAATCGAATCGATGGCAAAAACATGTCGCCAGGCAGCGCAACAGAATAAAGCCGAAAGAATGTCAAGAGTGGCCGTGTGCCACGCCCATACGCCACACACAGAGAGACACACGCAGAGGTAGGTAAAAACTTGTCTACTGCAACAAAGCTGCGCTGCAACCCCAGCAGCAGCAGCTGCAACTTCCGTTCGCTAACCGCCCCCGCGTGGGCATAATAAGGGCGACATTTGGACTAGACGGGTAGAGGGTGTGAGTTGTGTGTGTGTGTGCAGGTGTGTGTGGGTGTGTGGGTGTGTGGGTGTGTGGGTTTCCTTTTGTGCATACAGCGTGCATGTGCAGCCATCCACGATTGCTGCTTGGGCAACCCAACAACTGGGATTGAATCTGCTAGCCTCTGGGCTTTCAAGTAATGCCCATTTCTTCCCTTCACTGTTTCTTTTTTTTTGGCAATATGTGAAAGGACAGGGTTGTTGTGTGTGCGCGCGTATCTGTGTGTGTGTGTGTGTGTGTGTGCTTTCGTATTAGCAAGATAGGCTAGCGTGTTCTTTAGTACTTGTGTGTTTTGTTACCGAATCTCTAGGGCAAACTTCATCTCGAGAGTCCTGAAAACAAAGCAGTGAGAAAAGCGCTCCAGTCGGGAGTGAACGACTAGCAGATATCCTAACTATTTTATACTACTTGAAGACACTCCTTCTATACTCTAATCTACGCTTAGCTGAACAGACAGGCAGACAGAGAGTGGGGCAGACATAGACGCCCAAAGCTGTATCGGATCAGCTATATATATCATGCACTTAAGGAATTAGCTTACTAGCAATATATCGAAGATGTTAAGCAATTCAAGGCATTACGAAAGTAATTTAGTGAAAGGCAAAAGCTCGCATCGTATCATTGTCTCTTCAGAGATTTATGAAGGTAGGCGTGATGATGTTAAGGAGCTGAGGCTGTCAAGCAAGTGCAATGGAAGAGATTTACATAAGTAATTGCGAGAGTAGCTAAAGTAATTAAGCTTGAAATACGTAACTAATTATGTAAGTAATTGAATGTAATTAACTGTAATGACTGCGATTTATAGGCAACGGCAACTATCTCTGATTCTACTTACTTTGCGACTCTCTGCCGGCATGCTGGATGTGCGTAGACGTTGTCGCTCCGTCATGTGTACAGCTACGGCTATGGTAGCGGAGCTGCCACGCAGCTGCTGTTGTGCGTAGGCAACGCTGGCCGCTGTTTCGCCAACGCCCCGCTCGCGCTGCTGATTGTTCTTCACTGACTGATATTGCTGCTGCTGAGCCCTGGTGTTTGCGACGGGCGAGTGAATATCATCACTGGAACCGGCTGTGTTCGAGTCCGTGGCACTCGGGCCACTTGTTGTTGCTGTTGCCGTTGTTGTTGATGCTGCATACTCGGCCACGGCCGCCAAAGCTGAGCTGGAGCCGACGTGACACTTGTCAGGCCCATTGGCTGACAACTGAGCACTGCTTCCAGATCCTCCTCCAGCTCCTGCTCCAACTCCCATTCCCGTTACTACTCCAGTGTACTGGGGCGATACCGCACCGGTCATCGCCTGATGGAAGGTCAGTACACCACTCTCGATGGCCCGACCAAGCGGGGACTTGGCCAGCGTCATCCTCTCCCTGCAATCAGATTTCAAAGCAGAGACACAAAGCCCACCAAGACGCATACCGTCGTTGGACAATGGTGCATTGTATCATGGCTTAAAATAAATTGCATTGACAGTCGATAATTAGCTTGCTGGCAGCGTCTGCCGACGGCGGCCACACTAAATTGATTCAATATGGCGATCGCATTTCGTGCCAACTACGAAGTTGCGGCTCTCATCGAACCCACTTAAGCCACTACTTAAGGCTTATTCAATTTTTCAATTTTCTCCTCATTTCGTCATTTGCTTTCAAGCAGCAGCGAAAGTAACGAAGAAAATGCGGACGAGCTGAGATCTATCAAAGCTGCTCATTGGCCAGCGACAGCTTAAGGTCAGCTCGAAGGAGAAATTCAATTATGGATGAAATCAACTTAAAGAGGCCGCGATAGACCACTTTTATTAAGTTTTGCACTCTGTGAACTCTGCTTTAATTGTATCAAAAAACTCCATTGAAATCGAAGGTAAGTTTCAGCTTGTGAAGTCTTTGTAATCGATAACTCAAGTATTTATCGATGGCACCGATAAAAGCAATCGTTATCTATATAGATTATCGATGTGGAATAGAAATCATTCAAAATCGTTGATTCTGTATATCGATATAAGCAATCGATAGAATAAATGATATCGATATCTTATCATATCGAAATCGAAAATAAGCTTCAAATGATTAGCTCTCAGTGCTTATTCATAAATCACTATATTGGTACAAGCTATCGATTACGTAAGAATTTATCGATAAGCTGTCCAACACTTGCACTGAATAACCAGTTTATTCAATCGATAATTTGAGTTTCGGACAATTATTTGAATAAGGTGACAGCTAATTAAAGTCAAATTCAGTAACCACAACATGAGCCTTTGATTGTCAGTGAGTTGTGGCCAAGACAAAGCAATTGCTACAATTGTGGCTGCAATTGTTGCTGCTGTCACAATTTTGAGAAACCGCAGATAGATGTGGGAACAGAGCCAAGCTAATTAACCAGCAGCGTGCCGACTGAAGCAGCCATAGATTAGTTGATAAAGGGATGCGGGTCTGATTTCCCCTACCTGTTGCCAGTGGTGGGGAGCGTTAAGAGCTCCTCCACCTCTTCAACTTGCTGCTGCTCCTGTTCCTGCTGCTGCTGCTGTTGTTGTTGCTGCTGCTGCTGATGCTGCGGCTGCTGCTGCTGTTGTTGTTCGGCGAAAACGCTGTTGTTGTTGTTGTTGCCATAGCTAAAGCCATGATCGCCATGCAGCACGCCAGTCGCAATCGAGGAGCTGCGGCGTCTATTCAAAATCGGTGACCTCTGCATCCTCATGCTCGGCTGCAATTAGTAGGAGTAGGAGGAAATCATATCATTCACAGCTCTATATGTAGAGCTAGGGTGAACAGACACTTTACACAGCGGCTACAAGATAGGGCGAGATACGGACCGACTGACGGATGGAAGGACTAACGGATGGAAGGACTGATGAATGGAAGAAGTGATGAACTGATGAATGCAACGACGGACGGACGGACCGGAGAACTGTCGGACGAACTGATTGACTGAATCATGAACCCATGAGTTGAGGGCAAGTATGGATAGATTTTTGCTTACCGGCCCCGTTCCTGGTCTCGGATCCGGAGCCGCCTGCAGAAAATCCTGATAGGTATGATATAGTGTTCCCCCTGCCATTCCAGTTGCTGCTGCCGATGTAGACGGAGTCTCGTCCTGCCAATTGTATTGTATCTGCAATTCCTGCACGTTGTAGGGTTCACTGTAGTTAGCATAATGCGGCTGCTGCTGTTGCTGCTGCTGCTGTGGCTGCTGGTCATATTGTTGTGGCTGCTGGTGCTGCAGATTGTAGCTGTAGCCAACTGCCGAGTTGTTGTTGCTCACTGTCCGTTGTACATTGTTGCGACTCTGCTGTATGCGCTGATACGAGACGATGCTGCTCTGCGTCACTGGTGGCATGGGCAGAAGCCGATGCAAATATGCCTGGGCCGATGTACTGGGCTGCTGTGATAGCGGCGGCAATTGCTGCTGTTGTTGCTGCTGCTGCTGCTGCTGCTGCTGCTGCTGTTGTTGTTGCTGCTGCTGTTGCATCTGCTGCTGCTGTTGCAGTTGCTGCTGTTGTTGCTGCTGCAACTGTTGCTGCTGCTGGTGCAATTGTATTTGCAGCTGATGTTGCTGCTGCTGCTGCAGCTGCAGTTGTTGCTGCTGCATCTGCTGCATACTTTGCAACTGCTGCAAGTGTTGCATCTTCTGCTGCTCCTGCTGGTTCTGCAGCTGTTGCTGTTGCTGCTGCAATTGTTGCTGCTGCTGCTGCAGCTGCTGCTGTTGCGGCTTCAATATCGGCTTCAACACATTGTACGCCAGCTGTTGGGGCGCCGGCGACGGCACGGGTGCGTCGCTCTCTTCGAAACTAGCATCTGCAACAGAAACTCCAAATGAACAACGACAATTTCATCCAACTACAAAAATATGCGTGTTGTCCTTTGTGCATTGGTTGATAAGGAGACCAGATACCCTGTACCATGCTTGCAACTGGGGTATATGCGATTCGCAATACTTTCTGCTTGCTATCGAGCGAGATTGTCGCATGAGCTGAACTAGTTCCGTTTATATCAACTGCAAATCTCAACAGACTTGTTTGCAAGTAATGAAAGTAGATTATTCACTGCAGTACTAAATCAGCCTTGAAAGCTACTACTAGTTCACTGTTCACGAGTCAGTTTAATTAAACTTATTGCTGCAAGCCACTTCACATCTAGAATAATAGCAAAAGGAACCGTGCAAAAGTAGCTAATAAACTGCACCGATGAGTGCTCACTGCGCTAGTTCAGCAGTTCAATTTGTGTGGTTCGTTCAATGGAACTTGACAACTGGAATCTGCCTCAGGTCTAATTGGGGAATTTGCATTGTTTGTTTCTCACAAAAACATTTCTTTTCAGCTACGCAGCAGCACATTCAGGTAGATGTTGCACCCACACACACGCCACACGCACACACAGAAACAGTCATAAATTAAGACTGACCAACTACTAAAAAATGCCGCTCACAACTGTGGCAGCTGTTGCTGCTGCTATTCACGTTGGCATTTATGGTCCCAGGTCTTAATCTCTTGCTATGCCTCGGAGTCTGTTCAAATGTCACCCAACACACACAAACGCTCACTCACCCACACACCCACACACGTGCAGAAATATGTTACCTAAATCGAAGCGAAAGTCAAAGCCAAAGTCAAATATGAGAATGTTTTCAGCCAAAAACTTTGTTGCTGGCATATTTCAAAGGCTTCATTGCCAGCATCTCCCTCCCTCGTTTATCTAAGTGCATATATTAGTTAAGTTAAACGCATATAGGGTATATATTAGTAGCGCTTTGTAAAAACTTTAAGCTTTGTGCATTTCAGCTTTGAGTAAATTTGGCTTGCCTTTCTCGTTTCTTAGCAAATTAATATTGATTGTCATAAAATGGACAAAATAATGTTGCAATCAGAAGTTTGTGGCAATGAAATAAGAAAACAGGGTATACTAAGTGCCAAGTAGAGGGTATAATGAGTCGATACTTGATTGATTGAGAAATTGATTCATTTTAACTGCGCGATTCATAGATTCATAGATAGAATGACTAATAGATAGATTGATGGACTGCTTGATAGACCTGACTGAATAACTGCTTAATTTATTGACTTATATCATAATTGATAGATTGATTGATAAATTGACTGAGTGATTGATGGCATCAATAGATTGATTGACTTACTGAAAGACTTGGTAGGTAAACTTGACTTATTAAGGGATTTCATGATTGATAGATGACTGATGATTGATTCGTTCATTCAGTCACCCATTCATTGCTTTATTCAGTCATTTATTCAGTCTTTTATTTATGCATTCTTTCTTTCATTTATACATTCAATTCTCAACTAATTTGTTTCCATGAAAAACCAAATAAGGAAAGACTCAAAGCATACTAATTTAATTACTGACCCTTGACATCAATTCAAAAAATGTTTCTAATTTGATTAGAGAAGCATTAGAGAAGTGTGCGTTGGGTAGCGCCAGCTCAATTCAATCAATTCATCAAATCAATTTAATCAATTAAAAGTTGCTCAAAAGCAATTGAAAACTCAACCAAAACTCAAAAGGAAGCTTCATTTCTCGGTGCCCGAAAATTTAATGTTTTCCTTTCGCATTTGTTAATACCGTAGCCAAAAGTCAAGTAAAAGTGCTTTGATCAGAGAGCCACCAGGCGAACACTTAGCTCGTTGAAACATGACTTTAAGAGGTGCCCCTATAAGAGGCGCAGGGCATGGCCTAGGCACGCACACTATTTCACAGCGATATAATTTAATGAACTCGTGTCGCTGTTTATCGAACGAATTACTTAACTTCCTTTTAATAATATGTTCATTCGTAAGCCGAAACCCTCCCATTTTAATGGGCATTGCTGTTTTGCTCGACTACCTTCTGATCCGATTAACCGATGTTCAAATTCGAGCTGTCAGCTGTCTGTCTCTCGGCCGCCCACGTAGCTGAAGCCCATTTAAAGGGACCTTTTTATACCCTGTATACCCTGGAATGAATCACGCTGAACGTGTTGATTGGAACAGTTAGAGAGAGATACATTTTAGAGTCTACATATTTGAGACTAACTTCGAGTTCGATAACTACCGATATGATTTTGCTCAACATCGATAACAATCGCTATTATAAATGGCTGTATTGAGCTGTTGTGAGAGCTGAACTGGGAACAAAGGAATAAGGAAATTTGCAGTGTAACAAAAGGGGACTTTTTTGTTGATCGATAAATCGATAAATGTCTAAAAAGCACAAAATATCGATAAATGTCGATAAGTTGCGGTAACTATCGATAGATATTAGTTAGTTCTGCTGCAGATAAACATTCCCACCCCATTCACCCTCTCTTTCTCTCTCCTCTTTACTCCTTCTTCGCACTCTGTCTTCCTCTTTCTCTCTCAAACCCGCCCTCTTTATACTGATTACAGGGTATGCGCACACGCTCTACTCTTCTGCTAAAGCACTTATTTGTTGGAAGTTGTTTGTTGTCCGGCTTTAAACGCCCCAAAATAAAAAGGTTCCACGTTTCGGCGTGGGTTTAGCTCCGAGCTTGTTGAGCTGTTGTAACCTTTTTTTAATATGTTGTCGTTGCTGCTTTGCTGTCGCTTAGCAGCTTTTCTTTTGGTTCGCTGTTCATTTGCCACTTTTTAAGTTGATGTTTAACTTGAGCTTTGTGGGCCCAGCTGATGTTAGCCCCGAACCCTCCCTCAGTCTCTCTCTCTGTCTCCCTTTCCATTTCTATCCATATATCCTTTTTTCGGTAACTTCTTTTCTCTTTATGAAAACTTAATACGCTTTATGCCTTTTTGATGGGGCCACAGCCATGAGCGCCAAAGCAAGCAGCACATCGAATTACCACAAAACTCGCAGCATCAATAGCTGTGCTCGCAGGCGTGTGTGTGGGTGTGTGTGTGTATTGATAAATTTTAATTGAAATATGAATGTGGCATCCATTCACACACACGCACACACACACACACCTGGCGAGCCGACACACACCTGTGCCACCACCAGAAAGCAACAGACGCTCAACAATGTTATTTGTTTTCTCCAGTCGTCAATTAAGTGAGTATGTCTGTGTGCGTGTGCGTGTGTGTGTGTGTGTGTGTGAGTGTGAGTGTGTTTGGCTTGTAGCCAGCGCTGTGTGTGTGCGCTTTGTCTGACAAGGCTATTTCGCAGCCAAGCTTTAGAAAATGTGGTGCCTGCACGGCGCCCACTTCACAGTCAAAACGTTCTCCCACACACGCCCACGAAAGAGCTGACAACACACGTTTAAAGTTTTCAGCTATCACCTGCTGTAATAAGGCGACGGCTCCCTAATTAACCAGCTTGCAGCTAAGCCACAAAATTGAATATTCCCTGACTGTTGATCTCTCGCTTCATCTCCTTATCTCTCGCTCCCTCTGCCCCTTTTAGTCTGTGCCTTTCCCTCTTCGGTCTTCAGTCCTCCTTTTCTCCTTCTCTCTATCACCTTCCTATGCAATTCTCATTCGAGCAGTCAATTGGAACATCTCGCACTTACCAAAATCAAATGCTCGCTCAAGTCTGACCGAGAGCCGTGGCTGTTGGTGCAATTGATGGCTTGGGCTGTCCGGCAAGAGGCGTGGCATAGCATAATTTTTGGGCGCACGCCCTCCACTGTTGTCCTCGCCATCGGGTCCAAGTCGCAGTTGATTCAACTCCATTTGTAGGTCTCGTGTCTGCTGTTGTTGCGGCAAGTGTTCCTGCTCCAATTGCTGATGCTGCTGCTGATGGTGGTGCTGCTGCTGATGGTGGTGCTGCTGCTGATGGAGGTGCTGCTGCTGGTGATGGTGCTGCTGCTGGTGATGGTGCTGCTGTTGATGGTGCTGCTGCTGGATATTGGAAACGCTCATCGGCAACTGCTGCACATTGGGCATCAAATTGGACGTGCTGGGTCTGGGCAAGCAACTGTTAAGGTTGTTCAGATTGCTGTTCAACGCCGAGTGCTGTGGGCTGCGCGTCACCAGCTGGTTGTTGAGCAGACTCTCGACACTGCTGCCAGTGCTGGAGCAGTGACTGAGCATGCCGCCATAGTCGCCAACGTCATCGATGCCCGACACGCTCCTGCGTCGTGAGCTGCGGCTGCGGCTACGCGGGCCATAAACATAGCCCGATGTCGAGGCGAACTCTTGGTCCATAGCCATGGACCTGCTCATATCGCCGCTGCTGCCGCTACGACTGCGTCCTGCTCCATGGACCAGCTGATGATACTGCTGATGCTGATGTTGATGCTGGTGCTGCTGCTGGTGCTGCTGCTGCCAAGTGAAACGTATCTGGGAACGGGACCGAGAACGATTTTGCATCTGGTCCTCAGCTTGATTTTGAGCTTGGCCCGGCGGTACGACTTGGGCACGACCGTGAGCGTTCGCCTCGGTCGAAGTGTCGGTGGATTCATGCGCAGCCTGGCGGTTGCGGTGGTTGCGTAAGCTGCCACCGCTCCGCTGGCGCTGGACATGCATCGGACTGCCGCGCGGTATCACCTGGCCCAAAAGCAAAGAAAGAAAGCAAATATAGAGATTAAGTCAGACGTTGTCTACACAGTCTACATGTTGCACATGCCACACAGATCGATGCAATGTGAATGTTGGCGAGACTCCGTTGTGGCAGAATGAGGGACTTTGATACCTTATCCTCCAGCAGATTGGCGAACAGTTCGACGTGATCCTCGTCTTCGTTCATCATTGCAAAGAAATTCTTGAATGTCTCCGGAAACGTAGCCGGAAATTGACCCTGCGCCAATTTCGCATCCATTTTCAATTCTTTTTTCTTTTTTCTTTATTTTTTCTTTTTTCTTTTTTTGCCTTTTCTCGCTTTGCGCTTTTCGCTTTGCTAACGTTTTAACAACATGCAATATAGAGAACATACATCAAGTAATTAGAGTGAACAACAGGCGACAGCCAAAAGGAATATGAAAACAAAAGGCAAAGACAAACTAAAAGAAAATATCAAAAACAGAAGAAAATTGTGAAAGAAAAAAGTTATAAGATGAAGAGCAAAATGTTTAAAGTTGAGCTCCAAGTGTGTCTCTGTGTCTGAGTCTGTGTGTGTGTGGCTGTGTGTGTGTGTTAACAATTAGAGCTCAACTGTTAAATGGCCTAAATGAGTGAAACAATGAGCGTTGAGACTCGTCCACGAAACAACTTCCAAATTTCATTTCACGCCAGCAAAGAAACGGAAAAGCACTGCACATGGGGCATGCTCGACTGGCAAATGCCCTTCCCCATTACTTATCATTAATATAGATATGTTACTGAGAGACCTGGCAAGCACAATTGAGTCGGGCACACAACTGGCTGTTACCCTGCATCTCTTTGCTCACCTGGCTCATGTTCAGCACATCTAGAGCAGCGCACAAACAGGAAGCCAATACAACTCATGTTGGTAAGCTGATAGGCTTTAAGCTTTGCTCACAGTTTGTAATGTACACTCTGTACACGTAAATGTATATGTGTGTGTATGTATGTGTGCTACAGACACTAAGTGCCGGGTATGACAACAACAACAAGTGGAACAAAGGCACGTTGAGCACATTATGTATACGCAGTGGCTGCCATTGAGAAGATTTTCTTTTTCGTCAGCTCGAGAATGCTGATTTTTTTCCTCTTGTTTTTTCCAAGCGGCTAAATTTGAAAAGTTGCCACGCCGCTGGCTGTGACTGAAAACTGCTGCCTGCCACTTGGCCAGGCCAAAGCATTCACCCGCACAGTAAGCCAGCTGCCCAGCCTAGCCGCCCAGCCGCCCAGCCTCACCTCCAAAGTTGAAAAGTTATTTTAATGGCGGTTTTTTGGTCGTCAAGCCAGCAGCAGCAACTTAGCTGCGCGCTAACGACTGCTTAATACCCGCTCACATTCAAAAAGCGACATCTTTCCTTATTCAAAGCGAAACTCTAGCATCCTTCGTCTAACTGCATAAGTTTAGCTTAAGTCTAACTAGAGGAACTTGCATTTTTGTAGAGTCGACTGCATAATGCTCGCTCATTATTATACTGATTGTTTTGATACTAAATTCGAGTACTATCTCTGAGCTGGAGGACTTATTGAGCTTAGGGTTAAGTCTTAGCTTGTTCAGAATACTAGTGACTGCGTAATACTCGCTCAATGCGTTTGCGTTGGCTATGCTCAGTCTTGTGCATAGTTTGATTAAATCTGTTGATATGCTCGCTACTCAAACGCATATACACTTCTCCGTTCAACGAGCGAGCAGTGAAACAACAACGCGTTCCACAAGAGCCCATTCAACTTTTATACACTGCAAATGGACTGGCTGCGGTTGTTTTGGCTGTCATCCAATCCCTATGCGCTAGCCCTCGGCCCTTCTCTCTGTCTCTCTCTCTCTATCTCTCGCTATTCCTTATGCCCCACTCTATGCGTTCCCTTTTCCTTTTGGCCTTTGGCATCTGTTTCCCAGTCGCTAAACGGAACTGAAAACGGAGCACTGAATACTTTGGCTCTGAGACATTCTGTCTGTCAACTTTCGAGGCCGACACGCTTAAGTATCATGCGATGTACCAGACAGAGCGAGAGAGAGAGAGAGAGAGAGAGAGAGGAAGAGGGAGAGAGTGAAAAACAAGTACACACTTAATGAATTCCAATTTCATTTTCGGCACCTAATTGAATTGCAGATGAAGGTGTTGAAGAGGCATGCCAGACAAATAGCTAATTAGAAAGATTTAGATTATTCATCAGTGATATAGGCATTGAGTACAGTTAGATTTGCAGGATTCAGACGCTATGCGTGCTATAAATAAAATGGCCTAGAGCCAAAGTAATGTGCCCCCTTTAAAGACTGTTTGCCATAGCTTTAGGTTCGGTCTCTGTCACAGTCAAGCTCTTATGCCAGCTAGCGGCGGGCAGTAGATTATGTTATTTAATCGCCGACTGAAGGCCACCTTTAACAGTCCATTTGATGGCCAAAGGCCAAAAGCCACAGATAAAGCTAAGAGCAAACGGCAGCTGTCAAAAGCTAACAGAACAGGAGCTGCATTCGGCCTTTCGAGTAGACAACTCGTTGCTTTATCGAAGAGACGAACATACAAAGAGATACAGAGAGAGAGAGAGAGGGAGAGAGTGAGAGAGGGAGAGAGAAAGAAAGACAACAGTAGCCGCAAGTTGAATTTCTTGCTAAAGCCTTGTATTTGATTTTACAGTCTTTTTTGCCAGTTTGTCAAGTCCGTCAACAAAAACGATTGCTGTAATGAATGAGACTTTACACAGGAGGTCAAGCATCGCAACAAGCGACAAACAACAATCTAATATAACACAGTGGGCGTGCTTCTAGCGATTGCTCAACGAACAGATACCCTGTAAGCTGTTGCTGCTGTTAAATTCATTCATGTCCATAATTATTATAGACAGATCATCATTACTATACTATTAAGCATCTAGATAAGACCGGGAAAAGTGTCGAGTCTAACTGCATTTAAGTTTAGTAATAAGCAGAGTGACGACCTGACTGAAGGCGCGTTGGCATTAGCATTAGCATTAGCATTAGCATTAGCATTAGCATTAGCATTACCATTAACATTATTCCTGTTTCGTTCACGACGATTTTCATAATTATAATTTTTTATCATCATCATTGTCGCTGTCATCACTTTCATGCCTCCATTCATGCGCACACACATAACTGCATTTGCCCACAATCAATATACCCTGTAATGGCCCATTTGCAATGGGTTCAATGCCTTCAAAGAGGTAAAAACTAATGCAAACTAATTTTGCCGTGTTGCTAATTTGCAAAGTTTGCGGCGCAGCAATTTGAGAGGCGTTGCCGCAAGCTTTGGCTACCCCCGAAGAGTGGCCATAGCGAAAGGGTATACTCTATTAGCTGCGTTGCAACTGCCAAGGCTCTACAACTTTGCGAATATGCTAATAGCGACAACTTTGCAATCTTCATGTAAGACCTTTATACATCTTTCTATATACTTTTATTTTCGCAATCTGTAATTTCTTGGACTACCCTCGCTTCAGCTCCATCTATCTGCGGTGTGCTAGAGTTATTATCAGGGTTTCTTCTAGTCAGGCACAAGCGTTGAGATGGAAGTTTGCTGTGTGTTGTGTGTGTGTGTGTGTGCGTGTGTGTGCGTGTGTGTGTGTGTGTGTGTGTGTGGCATATAGAGAGAAACATTTGCTGGCTCTCGGCAGTTAGGAAACGATGTCAAGTGTGGGTGTTTCAGCTTTCGGTGCAGGCTCTCAACTCGCGTCAAGCTTATTAAAAACAAGTAAAAAAACTCTAGTCGGGATGCCCGACTAGCAGATACCCTGAACCGTGTCGAACTGCTAGCTACCTAGCTCTTTAGACACTGAGATCGACGCGTTCAAACATACGGACAGACGGACAAGGGATAGACTTGGCTTGTTGTCCTCACAAAGAATGAATATAGTTTATGGGGTCTGCCACGCCTACTTCTACCTGCGTACAATTTAACAAGAGCATCATACCCTGATTTGCCATTTTCATTGGGTTCAGGGTATAGAAAGCAGGCAGCAGGAGTGAGGAAACCGGAGCGATAGAGAGAGAACGAGTAAAAGCACGAGGTAGAGGTAGCAGTAGAGACAGCATAGGCCAGGCCAACTGGGCTGGAGACCCAGACCATCCATGGCCACGCTTCGCCGAGTGTTTTAAGCGTTTAGCGCACTCAGCTGATTATGGCAAACAAAAAGTATCTGGGAACCAGCCAGAGGAGCCCAGGCTAGCGCCGAGCAGCTTCATTCCAGCATTGGCCTCAATTGAGTTTCGGTTGCCAAGTGGCGGCAGAGCGAATTGCCTTATAGTATAACGGCAAATTCGTTAGCCAGTTATCGCTAATTTTTAATTAGCCGCACCAGCAGGTGGCGCGTCAGCGAGCCAACGTATAATGAGAAGCGTATGCCATCTCCCTCTAGCCACAAATGACATGAGACGAGATAGAAACTCGACTTGGTAGCTGTCATAGGCAGCTCATTTCTAGCAAATGTGGCCTAGACACACACACCCACACCCACTCCCTCGCCCACACGCACACACATATATGCATATGGCTATCTGTGATCCCTGCGCATTAAATTATGAACTTGCCCAAACAATTATGCAACATTTCAGGCAAGTGCGCCTCGAATATTCCCAGATGAAGCAGCCGCCAACACGACTAACAGATACTCTGCAATTTAGTGCATTGCATTCCTATACATTTGACATTGAAGACTTCTCGATATACCCCATAGTTGAGAACATTTGCCACGAGCACAGGGTATGCAACTAAAGAAGACAACGGAGACGATGAACATTTGCTGCTGGCTGTGCAGCTGGAGGTTAACGTGAAGGGTCCTCTGCAACTGTGGCACATGTAGCACATGTGGCATGTAGCTCATATGGCGTGTGGCATGTGGTAAGGCAAATGAATGATAAAACCATGAAACTAATGAACAGCAGCCAAAGCACATGTCTCACAATAAGCTAAACCACTGCCAAAAGCACTAATTCGTTGCTCATTTCAAATTTGTGGCAAGCCAAATAACTCTTCAGTTTATGCAGCTATCAGTTATCGGTCAGCAAGTGGAGAGGAAGAGCAGCTCGGGGCAAGCGAACTCCCTGTCCGTTTAAGCACATTTTTATGTTCAGATTCAGAAGTAGTTCATTTTAAGTGACTAACTCCACATGGGCTTAGGTCTATGGAACTGAACTTTATGTCTACTGAACTAGTTCAATGGTTCATTTCAATGTGTGAACTTGTTATCTAAAATGAGCTAGCTCAGTAGTTCATTTAAATAAGCTGTATGGTGCACAGTTCACTGAACTAGTTCTACTGAACTAGTGCAATAGAACTAGTTCATCGTTATGCAAACGGGGGTCGTTTGAGTAGTAACAGTCTGACAGACATTTTGATAAACTGTTTCATTCACAGTTCACTGAACCAGTTCAGTGGAACTAGTTTAGTGGTGGTTCATTTCAATTGACTAGCTCATACCTTCTGTGTAGGTGGATCGTTGTATGGCCGACTGTTTCTGCGGAACTAGTTGACTAGTTCATTTGCACGACACGTTCGTTCTCGTGATTGAACACGCTCTTTTTTATATTTAGTTAGAGGCAAATACACATATTTTAAGGAGCTCTTCGTCTAACAAGACAAATGGCGAGGAGATGTCAAGTTGATGTGTCCTTTTAGATAACTAAAGAGGTCCTTCAACGAAATAACCTCGATCTTTCCCTTTTTCATTTATATGAATGGACTCTTTAGGAAAACAAGCGAATTCAATGGAAGTGCCTTGCTGAGCATTCAGAAATTGGATTGTTTGCACAACCTTCGACCAATGCAGTCAAATGAAAAGCAAATAAAGCAGCGCAAAGCCAACCCAAAACCCAAAATACGAACAACAAAGCAAAGAGTTCGGCTTCCCCAGCAGCTGATAAAAATGTATATATACATAGATATATATGTATATATAGGTCTTGCTTGATTGATTTAGTGATGAACAATGCAACTTCATTTTTCATATCAGCTATCTATGAATGAGATTAATTGACTGATTCACTGAGGTATGCCTTTGAATCGAGTGGCTCCAGGCGCGCTAAGCTGGAAAAGCGATTTAATTTCTGGAAAATTTCTGTAGTTCAATGTAATTCGCATACCTCAAGGAAAACAAAACTAAAGAAAAATATTTGATTAAAGCAAAACTTGTGCAAAATGGCCATAAAATTCCAGTACGATTCGTAATCTCAGCCATACGATGCTTTATAAATAGATGAAGTTGTTTTTTCTACTTTTACTTTTGTCTTTGTTTGCCGAGCCATAAGCATTGGCATTTCGAAATATCATTTGGCCTCAATTGTTTGCATAGGCCATAGAGCTCAAACCCACCAATCATACCAGAGAGAGAAGGAGCTGGAGCTGGAAATGAAACTCAAACCAAAAATCCAACTAGTTACGAGCCACGAACGTTGCGATGGGCAACAGTCAGCACGCAGCAGGCAGCAGGCAACAACAATGAAAAGAGCTGCTAAAAAGACATATGAAATTGGATTTGCACACACAGGACAAGCGGACGGGCCGAGAAAGAGAGAGAGAGAGAGAGAGAGGAGAGAAAGTGATAGGGAGGGAAAGGGAAAGCGCAGCAAGCCACTGAATGACCAAACCAAATGAATGAATAAATGACCAGGCGAATAAAGCAATAACCCAAAGGCAAAACTCGTCACAGCTAGCGAACGGCAAGCGACAAGAGGTATGGCCCTAGACACACACACACAGAAAGAGGGAGAAAGAGGGAGACATAAAGAGAGAGACAGAGCGATTGCCTGATGAAAAGCTTCTTACACGCGTCAACGTTTTGTATGAACTACTTGTAAACATATGCTCGATATTGAAAGAGGAAGGAGAGTATAAAAAAGCAAGCAGGCATAGTCAATCAGTCAATCAGCTTGTCAAGCAAGTGAACAAGTGCTTCAATCAGTAAGATAAATGGTCCAGCATTGTCCAGCAATGAGTTGGCAAATTGTTTTTAATCAGTCAATCAAGTCCGTCAATCATAAATCATCATCAATCAGTACGTCAGTAGAGCAAGTAAAGTTTCACATATATCAGTCAATCAGATAATCGCCTAACAATTTTAGATGAGATTATTTAGATGCATAGATCAGTCTCTTAACTCTATTAACATATTCTTCATCTAGTCAATCAATCAATCAACCCAACACTAACACTTATAGCAAAGCGATCAGTCAATCAATCAATACTAACTGCTTCGCACACAAAGCTTGATGCTTACAAGATAAGCATTCCAGTTGTTATATCACTATAGAAACAGTAATCAATCAATCAATCGGTCCATTAGTCTAGAGCATAACGAGTGCAGGGAATAGACTTTCACAGTTACGGCGCCGTTGTATGAATTCATTTAGGTGCCTAGCGAGCCTGTATTTATCAACGCCTAGGCACTCTGCCTCCTCCTGCTCCATCTCCTTCTCCATCTCCATCTCTCTGTGTGAAAGTCTTTTGTTTGTTTGTTTTTTACATGGAGCACTCGTTGCTTGTTGACAATAGCAATGTGAGAGCTGAGGCTCAGTTACTTGGACACACGACCAATGGCCACTTGCGGTATGTTGATTTAGCTGTTAAGGCGTTGTAATGGCACAGATAAAGTCCAAATGAATGAATGCATGGCAAAAAAGAGCTCAATAGAATAACAACACCCGTATAAATAAGAGTAGGCTCAGCAGCAGCAGCAGCAGCAGCAGCCACCGAGCAAAGGGAATCGGATAATCCACTTGAACCATTCGGTAGCTGACGGTGAACAGCTGCAACTCGAGCTGCATTGGGGCTGTGCCCAGCTGTGATTGACTGCTTGAGCTGAGGCCTGGCACTTTTCGCATTAACCCAATCAGTTTCATTGATTCAAACACGAACAATGAATGACCGAACAACCTCAACTTCATTTTTTCCATTAGCCATCAAATTCGAAATTGACTGATGGACAGTGCAATGTAATACCTGTGCCTGTGCCTGTGTCCACGCCTACGCCTACGCCTACGCCTAGGTCTATGCATGCATTTTTCCCACTAATTAACTGTGATGTTCCTGAAAATAAAACTTGAAAAAGAACTCTAACAACTTCAAAATTAATACCTTATTGCGAAAAACCTTGGAAAATTGCTGCAATATTCCTAAGTGAAGACAAATGTTTAAAAAATACAAGAAAACCTCGGAAAAATACAATTTTATTTATAAATATTTCAGGAAAATTTCTAGGAAATTTACAGCTGAAGAAACAGTTTGAAAAATTCAATAAAATTTAAAATGTGGTTGAAAAAATTATACAATTGAAGAAAATTTCAAATTCGATGACAAAGCTTAAGGAAAAACTCTAGAAAATTCCGCAAAAATGAAAATTAAAGAGTGAAAATCTTGTCGAAGCTGTAAAGGACTCGAAGTGCAAGCAAACTGAAGTCACTCGCTCATAGCAGCTACTGCTGCTAGCTGTGACTACAAGGTTGAGGCTGCGATGCTATCTCTCTCTCTCCCTTTTTCTGTCACCCTCACACTCCTGCTCACTGTGTCTGCCAACTGGCCAAGCAAATAGTTTTGGCCAATTGTTGGCAATCTGATATGCATTGAAGTCTGATGAGCACAGAGAAACCGAGAAATGTGGACACGCTGCGACTGCCTACGTGGTTGTCTCCTTTGTGCCTGTTGCCTGTGTTGACTCCGTTGCCAGTGTCAGTGTTGCTAGTGCTACTTCGTTTACAATTAAGCTGCCGCTAATTAACGCCCATGGGCGATATTAATTGATATGTATAATAGCAACAACAACGATGACAAGAACAAACAATATTCAGCTGGAGACCAATCAAGCAACCCGTTGTGAAGCTCACTTGTAATTGGAGCAAAAGGGACTCAGACACACGTGTCCGTTGTGGTCAGAGGGAAGTGAGGAAGCGTGTGGCGTAGCTAGGTGGCTTCCACCCAGCCCTCAGCCTATATTATAAAAGGCTTCCCTTGAATTTGGCTTGACAATTGTCCAACGTCGCACCATTTGGCAGATGTGGCGAAAGTTTGTCGAGCAGTTCAATCGCCGCTTGTTAGACACTCAGTCAAACGGAAATGGAAATAGGAAATAGGAAACGGAAACGGAAACGGAAACAGCGACGGAAATCAGCATTAGACACTTTCGCTTAACTTTCTCACTCTGACCATCTTCATCTAGCGACGGCTATTTAGCTCGGCAAATGCCATTGAACCAGTTTTGCTTCATCGTCTTCTACTTTGGTCTAGACTTTTTGCTTAACATTCGAATTTGGTCGCCTTGTTGATTGTGTGCCTTAGCCCATTAGCATTCGCCACTTTCGCTTCGCATCTCGTTAAGCAGTTGCCAGCGTCGCTCAGATTCCACGCCAAGAAGTATGCTATGAATTTTATGCATTCCACATTCTAGTAATAAACACGTTAAAGGCCATCAATCAATCAATCAATCAGCATAATGAATCAGTTATTGGCACTCAAGTCGTTGCCTATCCAGCCCTCCCTCTCTCTATGCCATGAATTTTTGATTACACCTTCAACGCCTTCTTAACTCCGTGACTTGACGCACAGTGAATCACTTATTTGTATTGTATCTATCAATATATATATTTGTATACTTAATGCATATATTTTTATATAAATATATGAACTTCCTGATCAAGGAAAGCCATTCAACTCTGTTTAGAAAAACTGAGGCAAAGTTCCTGAGAAAAATTGCTAAAGATTCTTAATTCAAAAACAAAGAAACTGACTTGAGAAAAGATCCTCTGGAAAACCGGAATGTGGCGAAACAGCTTTGCGATTCATGGAAAATTTCCGAACATTTTTTTAAACTTGAAAGCAGAAAGAAGACTGCCAGATTCACGGAAAATTGCTAGAAAATTCTGAGCGACTTAGAGCCTTATGGGAAAATTGTTTGAAAAAACTTCAAAACTTAGGGAAAATCAACTGGAAATATAGGATTGGAAAATCTTGCTGAGATAGTTAACATACATCAGGATTATTCGATTGCGATTAATAGTTTCCTGATAAATGGAAAACTGCTGGGAAAACCTATGCACAGCGCAATTGTGACTAGAAAAACATAAGGAAAATCGCTGCAGAATGCCAGGTGAAAGAAAAGCCATACTGAAGGGAAATCACCTCAATTTAAGTCGAATCATTTCACTATGTCAAAAGGAAACTTGTTGATTAATAGAAAATTGCCTCTGCCTTTGCCTTGGCCTTTGCCTTTGCCTGCGCCGCTGCCTGTGCCTCTGCCTCTGCCTCTGCCTGAGCCGCCTGCCCATGAATGAGTCGGATGCTTGTGTTAGCCGCAGTTATTTGCTGTCAATATTAATCAGCAGCTGGCACATAATCAACGTTGACTGAAACACAACAAATGTTTTCATGCTGGCTAATTAGGTGGCCAGAACTTGTTGCTTTCAATGAACATTTCAATTAAAAACCGCAACAGGACAGCGAACTGCTCATTGCAGTACGACGTAATATGAAATTTTAAACGGAGGCCAATTCGGTAATTAGGATGTTGTTATTCGATACGTCAGAAGCAATGCGCATTGCCCATTGCTCATTGTGCACGGTGCTGGCATACATTTAGTTACTCTGGTGAGCCTAATTGGCGCAGGTAATTGAATACCTGTAGCATTTCTAAATAGAACTTCGACCATTGAAGCAAACTAAATGTATGGCATTGACTGAATTAATTTTTGGGCGAAAATTGCAATTTAAACCTGGAGACAATTGGCATCTGCGTACCTCAGGTGGTATAAATAGTGATCTGAGCGTAAACAAATCTGCTCAATCAATTGAAACGTAAATTATGTAAAACGCATGTGGTTTACTTAACTACAAATTTCAGGAAAACAGAGTCCAATTGGAGTCCCAAACTCAGACTAAAGGAAAGCAAGTATAATCAAGAGGAAGTCTGGTGTAGTCTGTAGGAACAAATAGTTTGTAAGGTCTGATGGAAGGACTGCCAGAAGGAAGGTCGGACTGACGATGGAAGGACAGACAACAACAAGTATTAAAAGGAATCCCAATCTTGCTCATGCAGAGATAATTTGATCTAACAATGAAACAAGACAAGAAACTTTCCACTGCATCTTGGTTGGAGCTCAATCGCTCAATTGTCTGGCCAACATAAATTTCTTGAAGATATTTAAGCCAGATCTCAACTCTTTTGCAAATGCATTCAACCAAGATATGTAGCAGAGCTCAGCAGTTAGACATTTGGCAATTTGCAGCTCTTAAACAGCAGAATCTAATGTAAATTTCTTTCAATTTGCAAAGGGCAGCAAGTGGGCGTATCGTAGAGCTCCTATTGAATTCCTTGCATTCAGGCAAACAGACTCAATCAATATGCTTGCTTCATTCACACTACATGAACTAGTTTGACAATGAGCACAGAACTCTAGCTAAACTGTCAGTTCAGCAGAAAGGAAACCTAATATAACCCGGTCTCACTTCATGATTTAGCATCAAAAATTTCTTTTGAAGTTCAATTTGGAAAACAAATAATTGAAAATGGAATTTCCTAATAGCCAACTTTGCTGCATTTAAAAAGCTCTATGGCTGAACAGGCGCTTTATAGAAATGTGATGAACAGGACATAATAAGTCTGTCTACCTATGTCTATAGCGTGGCATTGCTCATAATGAAAAGTTCTCTTTATTTTTCCCAAAAGAGAGGGAAAGAATGTGCTTTATTAAATCCCACCGCAGCGACGGCTGCAGCGCGCTCGGACGTCCCAGAGCCGGGGGAAACAGGAAAAAGTTGCTAACGCAGCAGGCATCTGACCCGGAGCTTGGCTCGACACGGCAATGCAGAAATACTTGAATTTTTCATTGTTATTTGCTTTCATTATAGTTAAAACATTTAAATATAATAAACTGTTGAGGCAAGCAGAGAAAAGCCAGCGACACTTGGCTAGCTTCATATTTGCCTCGATTTATCTTGAATTTCCCATGAATTTTCTTGCTTTTCATCCGTTGCCAGCTGGCTAGGACAAATTGTCTTTTGTAGTCGCATAATTTCTAAGCAAGCTCAAAAGGCATTTCAATAACCAGCTAGAGTAGAGCAGCCAACCACAGCTACGAGCCAACCACATTAAAAACGGCAAAATTTGCCTTGCGTAAAGCAGTCACAATTTGGACAATACGAAAAGCAATAGCAGCTGCCAGGTGCCAAACGGGATGCAGTCATTTGTGATTCACTGATTTACTGCCTGAGTGATTGACGGACTGACTAGTTGATTAACTGACGACTGACTGGCCAAACTGACTCTTTGACTAACTTCCGAATGATTATCTGACTGATACGCATTCTAATTAGTTGAAATATGATTGACTGACTGATTCGCTGACGACTGACTGATTGACTGACTGATAGACTGACTGAGTGACTGACTGAGTGACTGACTGATTGACTGACTGAGTGACTGACTGATTAATTGACTGACTGATTGATTGTCTGACTGAGTGACTAACTGACTGAGTGACTGACCGATTGACTGATAGACTAACGTCTGACTGATTGATTGACTGATTCACTGACTGATTGATTGACTGACTGATTGACTGATAGACTAACGTCTGACTGATTGATTGACTGATTCACTGACTGATTGACTGATTGATTGATTGACTAATTGATTGACTGATAGACTAACGTCTTAATGATTAATTGACTGATTGAATGACTGCTTGACTGTCTGTTTGATTAACTGATTGACTGACTGATAGACTTACGTCTGATTGACGAACTGAATCCCCAACCACCTGAGTGAGTGGTTGATTGCTGACTTACTGATTGAACGATTGACTAACTCATTGGCTGACGTCTGTTTGATTGAGCGACCTATGACTCAACTGTTGACTGACTGGCTGACTGACTGACTGATTGATTGCTTAAATTATGACTAGCTAATTGACAAACTGAGCACTGGCGAATGAAGGATGACAATTGTGCTGACTACTTCGCCTCTGACGAACTGATTTACTGTCGAATTAAGTGGCCAGCTGGCTGACGCACTGATTGACAGACTCGCATAGCTGCCGACTTAGCCGCCACGGCTGACCGTAGTGAGAACTTGCCAAGGAATTTCATCGAGACACAAATCCAAAGCAGAGCATTTTATTATATTACATTGAAATGTTTAAAGCGATTTCTCACTTTTAAACATTTCTATGACAGATTTTGATGTTGTCGTCATTGTTGCTGCTGACGTTGTCAACAACACTGAGTTTGAAAAATAATCATCATCAATCAGCATCAAAAAATATGTGGAATGCGTTCACACAGTGAAGCGAGCTGTGTCTCGAATAACGTCAATTGAAGCGACTGAGAGCTTTAAAAGCTATAAATATAGCTCTCTCTATGATATATAGACATATGATTGACTGATTGACGCATCCCGACTTAAATACTTAAATGTTTCGATTGACTGCTAAATGACAATTGTCATAATGATTACCTCTCCCTTCGACTAACTTGTTGGCCAATATTCTTCTGCTGGCTTTTGGCAATTCATGAAACTCTTCTTCCCATTCGGATTTCACTAGTCTATTGAAAAACTTCGCTCGCAATAAATCGAAAATCGCACAAGCTCAGTTTCATTTCCGGCAAAAGTTAAGCATATTTCATTCAAATATTTATGAACTTCAACCACTGTTCTCTATATATTTAAGCCCTCAGTGACAGAGCCGGGGTGCGTTGTCTGTCAGATTGAAACGCTTTGACATCATTTGCAGCATCGACTCAAAATTATGAACCAGCAGCCGGAACAGGAGTCGAATATCAGAGAAGACTCCGCCCTCTACCCTCACCCATTCACGCACACCACACCCACGCCCACGCCTACGCCACGCGTTATGCCTTTCCCTGCCCTTCCCCCTGGCTTTGAACATGATCAAAATCTGTGAATCAGGTATTATAATACAGAGTTGTGGGCGATTATTGCCGCTCATTAAAGCAGCGAAAGCGGACGCTGCACTGAGATACATACATAGCATGCATTTATATTAGTCAGTCGCGTCTGGCACAGCTAGCAAATGCTTTGGCAATACATTTAAAGTCATTAACTCAATTCCAATTGACTTGTATGTACACAGCCAGAGGACTACGGCTGAGAGTAGCAGAGAAGAGCGCTTAGATAGTTAAAATAAATTAGTTGAGAATCACATAGAGAGGCACTTCCACTTCCACTTCTACTTCTACTCCCACTATGCTAAAGCTATAGATCATTTAGTCGAGCCATAGGAAATATACTTCCATTTCGAGTCCTATTTCTCGGTCAGTCCCGTTGACCCCTTACACCGGAGCTGTTTACAGAGTATACGCGCCATGCGTGCGTGCTAATTAGTCCTTGATATAACTTTGATTATTCAATAACAATATTCACAGCATCAATTATTTTTGTTTCGCTTTTTGTGAATTGTTTTTATTTTCCTGCTCCAACTTCATTAACAAAATGCAGCAAATAATTTGAGTTGACGGACAACTATATCGGATTGTAGATGCCCACACGGATTCCATAAAAATGCACACACAAAGTTTCTGCGCCACAATTAATTATCAGCGACAAATCGTAATATTTTTTCAAAGGATTGAATTCAAATTACCAAAAAGCCATGAATATTTGTGGTCGTTCACGATGTGAAAATAATGTATTAACTTTGTGTAATGTCCGTCCACCCACCCTTCCGTCTCTCCGCCCTGCTATTCATCCCTCTATTTATCCGACAAAAATCATTTCGACAATATTAAAGCTTAAGAGTCGCAATTCGAAATACATAAATTCTTGAAAGTGTCTTACTTTTCGATAAAATATATATATTCTTGTTCAGGTCGCCGACTGCCTAGGCATATATTTGTCTGTTCGTTTTTTCGGATGCAAATTTGTGAATAAAGTAGCAAATAGACTTAGCTACGGCTCAGTCAAGGGCACGATTTAATGTGCTTGTTGTAAATCATAATTCGAACGTCCACTCTCCACGTCGGCTACTTCTTTTTGATAGCTGCTTTTAGTATTGATTTTTAGGTAACTCTGAAGGGAGGGAGGCGCGGGTGGAGGGTGGACAGAGGAAATGCTTGGCACTTTGTGCGTGCGACATTTTTATCATTTAATTACGGAACAACGCGTCTAAGTATATTTAATCGATATTTGTCGTCAGTCTGTCACTCTCTCGCTCTCTCTCTCTGCTCTCGCTTAAACTGTATAAGTGTTGCAGTTGGTGTTAAGCAACAAAAATTGTGGGTGAATGAAGCCAAAAGACAAGTTTTTCATTTCAAGCGACGCGCAACATGTGCCTAATTTATGCACACACCCAAACACACAGAAACACACACACACGCGCACATAAAGAAATTCTCATGTATATTTAAGCATATCAACAAAATGTGGTCGCTCTTTAGCTCGTACACTTAACGAGCTGCGCGCTATGTGTAGTTGTTCCTTTGGTTTGATACCCTGTAAAAACAATTTCTGCTTAATTATCGCTTTGTACATCGATAGCAAGCTTGGTCCCGCAGACTACTGCTATCGATTACTGATTTTCAATGCTTGAAATGCTATATTAAATACATATCGATAACTATCGATAATCGATTTTGTGTATTTTACAGTAGTATATATCTATTCAGCAAATATGTTCATCGATTAATTGTGGGTAACATCACATTTGTTATTGTTAGCTATAATTTGGTCTATTATATCGATAAATATCGATTGACAATAAAGTATCGACCATGGGCTTTGTTCGCATATATAATAATTAATATCGATAGCTACTGATTACTACAATTTGCTGTGAAATGTCGATAAGCATCGATGAGCCGCGTATCATCGATTACTGTTTTTTTGCCAATATAATAAATGCAATCGATAGTAATCGATCGGAAACATGACCTTTTTGGATTGACTACTAATATTTGGACCGATGGCTATCGATGGAGCGTATAGCTCTCTTAGTCAAAGACTGTTCGATAATAGAGCAAATGCAGCAAAAGTTTCCAACTGTTGCTTGATCAACAGGCAGCAGTTGCCTTAGTCTTGAGCAAAAGGCGAAAGAGGAAGAGAAAGTGCCGGAAATCCAGCCAGAAATGTTTTGCTCGTTGCTAAGCGCCAACAAGTTACTGAAGTATGTTTATTTTCGCTAATCGGATACATTGCGCCAAATATGAAGCTGGGATGCCTGCAGCTGCGTAAAGCTTTCCAGTTAGTTTGAAAATGCACTGCGAAAAATGGCGAGTGGTAGCAATTAGTGAAATATATGAAAAGTTGGCTGCAAGCTTAGGTAAAAGCAAAAATGTTTTAATTTTTTGTTGTTTCGTGACCCACGCAGAACTAACACAACTTTTCGCTTTAATTAGTAGTACGGGCGAGTTAAGAGAAACACAACAAACAAGTTGAAAACAATTTTTGTTTAATTGTAAAAGGAGCGAGCGCACTCCGAACTTTTTAATATCGAGTTGATTCAAACATCATCATACGCACATGCTGAAAACTAATTTCAGCAAAATTCTCGCAAAATGGCCAGATTTAAGTTCAAATCATACACTGTGAGAAGAGCGTCACGTTCTGTGGAAACGAGTGGAAAAATCATTCCTTACTTTTGCGTGAATTTATGGCATTTCTAGTGGGCCAAGAAACGGCCATATAACTATAATCGCATATATATAGTATAGATACTTTTGCCTATATGCTCCCTTGCAGTGCCTGCAATAGCCTCGACATGAATCAAATCAGTGGCTGTAACCAAACGGAAATTTACATATAATTATGGCTAATAGTTAATGGCCAACACGCAATTTATATTCTCAATTGACACTTCGTTGACAATTTGGAATTACTTCTGATTAACAGAATGCGAATTACAAACGTTTCGCCTGCATTTGGCTCGTCTGCACGGCATAATTGGATTTCCACTGAAAAGTAAAAGGGGATAAGCTTGATTGGATATCAGTTCATAGTAGCCATATATGCCAAAGTCCTACTTAAACCGTTTCCAAACCTAAGTGGGCTGCGGGGTCGCAATGGACCTGAGAATATCTGAGTCGACCAATGGGGCGTATTAGTAATATTCAGTTATGAATTTGCTCTGTTCTCTTTCGAGTCTCTTTCATTTCCATGTATTCATTTCTTCTCTTCTCTTCTTCTTATCTGGCCTCTTCACTGACTTCTATCTATTTTCTTTGCTATCTTGTATTTCATAATTCTCTTTCTTTTCATCTGCCCTTCTCGCTTCTTTTCCGTTTCCTCTGCGCCGCCTCTTCTTTTCTCTGCCTTTTTCTTCTTCTATCTTATCTCTGTCTTCTATCCATTTTCTATCTTATCTCACATCGCTCTTCTTCTGTTCACTTCTTCTTCTCTGCCTTTAGCTCTTATCTTCTCTCTTCACTACTCTGCGCCCCTCTCTTGTCTGCCCTCGTCTATTTCCTCTCTCTTCTTCACTTCTCTTCTCTGCTCTCTTGTCTCCCCTCTTCTCTTCCCTCCTCTTCTTTTTATCTGTTATCTTTGCTTTCTATTTTGACACCTCTCTTTTCTTCTCTTCTATGCGCCTTTCTCTTCCCTTCTCTATTCTTCACTTTTCAAAGCAGAATATTTTCATATGAAACCCACACCCTCACCCACACCCACACCCACACCCACACACACACGCACACGCACCCATATTCATATTGATATAGAGGTTTATATCTATATATAGAGCATTCATATTCGCTTCGCCTGAACGGCTGCTGCTGCTGTTGCGATTGCTAATGTTGGCGTTGCCTTTTGTCCTTTGAACGTGGCGATGCGCTGTGCGCTGTGCGCTGTTTGCTCAACAAATGCGCCAGCAACAATAGAAAATAATAACAAAAATTGCAACAACAACAACTACAACAAGACTATTAACTAGAAGCCCGATTGCCTTCCTTTTTTTACTTTCATTGACTCGCTTAGCCAGCTGCCTGCCTGCTGATAAGATATCCAGCAAAGCAGAGTGCTTGGCACACCCCACGGCTCGCCCCCTTCGCGACGCCTCCCTCATAATTAGTTTTGACCATAAGCCCATACACAATTCGAGGCTAGCCAGATATTATCCATCAACGTTTAGTGAATGCAAAATGAGCAGGAATAAACAAGTGAACGGGTGAGCCAAGGAATACTGATTAGCTGCACTGCGAGTGCGAGGCGATGCCGTTGATTAAGTCCAAAGTGAGAGCGACAGTCCGATTGCTCGACTAGCAAGCACCCTATGCCTATAAGCCCAACCAACAGACAGCCCCAACGAAGCTCAACGCCAAGGTCAGGCGTATCTGATTTAAGACTTGCCTACTGACAAAAAAACTGGTCGTGATGGAAGCCAACCTCAAAAAATAAGACATCTATCGGTTCTATATACTAAACGTAGGACACACGCCAAATATCAAGTCTCTGACTCTAAAAGTTATCGAGTTATGCGGAAGAAAGCAGCTGCTAATATCAAGCAGAAAACTTCGAAGAGGCCTAAGATAGATTTTTATCGATGTCACTTATTAGCGCAGCTTCTGTTCCGTTACATAAGCAGGCACGACAAGTGGCATTCCCGCTGTGTGAGCGCAATACAATAGAGGTATAGGGTATAACAACTGACAGCCACGATAACGAGCGCGGGGCAGGAAATGCGGTCGGATGTTGTGATATATTGTGTGATAAGGCTTAATATTTGCCAGCTATTGATTGATTGAACTTGATTGTTGTAATTAAATTTGATGAACAATGGCGTGGCCTACGAAGGATTTGAGCTCACTCCCAATTTAGCATATTCCACGCGTGAGCGGTGCCAAGTCTCCAATTCAATTAAACGCCCTGTTAGCCAATTACATTTAAGCTGTTATCTTTAGCCCTAAACGCACTTGGCCAACGGTAGCGGCCCAGTTCTAGTTCGATTCAATGAATAAACGCAAATGTTGATTTGCGATTTACGAACAATGCAACCAGCCGGAACTGAACAGCTTATGTATTGCTAAGCAACTCAAGAGAACGTATCGTCCAAGTACTGTGAAATAACATAAATCATTTGTAATCCATTGAATGCTTGGGCATAGAAAACGTTTTATGAACGACTGAACTATTCACTGCACTAGTTGAGTAAGTCAACATAATAAGGCTACGACTAGGATTACGATGGTGACTATGGCAACAGCTTCTGATCTGACTACGAATAGGGCTGTGACTACGACTGTGACTTAAGCTACGAATCTGACTACGACAATGACTACGACTACAACTACGGCTGTGAATACGGCTATGACTCAGACTGCAGTTGCGAACCTGACTACGACTATGTATCTGACTATGACTACGGCTACGAATATGACTGCGACTACGGCTATAACTTACTACGGATATGACTACGGCTACAGATCTGACTATGACTACGGATCTGACTACAACTACGACTACGACTACGGCTATAACTCCGACTGCAGTTGTGAACCCGACGGCTTCTGACAACGACTGCGGCTGTGACTACGGTACGAATGGCTATGACTCTGAATGCAGCAGCGACTCTGACTACGGCTTCAGTTACGGATCTGACTACAACTACGACTACGACAATGGCTGTGACTACAGCTATGACTCCGACTGCAGTTGCGAGCCTGACTAAGGCTTCTGACTACGACTGCGGCTGGGACTACGGCGACGGATCTGGCTGCCACTACGGCCCTGACTACGAATATGACTCTGAATGCAGCAGCGACCCTGACTACGACTGCGACTATAGCTATGGATCTGACCACGGCTAAGACCAAACAGCAACTGCGACTGTGACTACAGCTCCTGCCACGGATATGCTTCTGACTACGGGCAGTGCGTTGACTTTGCCTTAATGGCTTTTCGTATTCGAGTTTTTTTTGCGGGTAACTCTTAGCCACACTCAAACCCATATTCAACCGACTGCCTGCAAGCGTGCTCATCACACACTCAGTGAGAGTCACACGCGCACACACAGGCATAACCACTGGCACATTTAATGGCATTCACACTAGGGCACACATGAACGCGCCGCTGAGACAAGCAAGACAATAGGCAACATATAAACACACACACACACAAACACACACACAAACACACACACAAACACACACACAAACACACACGCACACACACACACACACTCAGTGGCAAGGAGTGGAGCGAGGTAGAAGGACTGCTGCCAGACAGTTGTAGAAAATCAACAAACATTTGCTTTAAGTTGTCGGAAATGGACCTAGTTGATGATGACAACACTAGACAAGACACAAAAACAAATGAAGTTGACAACCCTGACAGTGCTAAGACCAAGTCTAAGAGTGCTCAAGTCGGGGTGTGCCCGGCTCGCAGATACCTTAAACTCAATGCCTATATGATAGACTGCCATCAGCACAGACGAGTCGAAGGCGAGAGGGATTCAAGAGGAGACGAACAAGTGAAAGCAGAAACAGATGTACGCACTGATAAAAGAGTAGACGAGTCGAGGCAGCAACAAAGTGAAGAAGAGACGGACTAAAAGATAGACACGCAGACAGCCAGACACACAACGCACGAAACACAGTTCTTCAGCGAGTATCAAAAAGCGTTGCCTACTTCTGGGCGCAAAACAACATCTCTGCAGATATGCATATATGGAATAACACACATGTGTGTATGTATATATATAATAAAGTCAAATTGGCTCATTTATCTTATTTCACATTTCTTTACCCATCTCAAAACGATATGCCAAAAGACAGAGGCGAAGACCAAGGCGACGGCGACGGCGACGGCAAAAGCGAAGGCGACGGCAATGGCCAAGACGGCTGTTTTTCAGGTAGCGAGCGCAGTTTCCAGCAGTTTGTTTGGCAAACGATTTCTGTTTTACTTTATGCTATTTTTTCACATACATATGTTTTGCTCCTCGGCTTTGGCTCCTGCCTCCTGCTGTGCTTTGAAACAAGTTCACGCACAGTCGCAGTCAAAAATATTTATACATACAAAATTTTTGGTGAGTTTTTCTGCTTCTTGTTTGACAGTTGGAAAGATGGAATGAAATATACGCAAAATGTATAAATATATAAAAATATATATGTGCGATTTGAATGGTTTTTAAACGCATTAGCATATCAAATGTGACCTTTCTCTCTCACTCGCTCTTCTTTCCTCTTACTTCTCGTTCTATCACCAAACTCTGCCTGCGCTGAACTCTTACGCACAAAGCAGACACCAACTACGTGTGTGTGTGTGTGTATGTGTGTGCCCCATGCAAACAAGGCAGGCACAGGCCACACACTCTTAGCTCTGCTCAGAAACAAAACAATAACAGTCGCGAGCTGAGCCAAGTGTTAAAACCGGAAATACCCTGTAAACACACACACACACACACACACACACACAAACACATACATTTCAGTCTCACACAGTATCAGCAAGCATAAAATTTACATACATTTGGCAAGTCAATCATATTGAAAGTCAACCATAAATCAAATAAGGCATATGCTTGGGTTAAGCCTCTTTACTTTTCCCCTTAAGCTTATAGCTTACGCATCGCCATTGAAGTTTCTAGAAGATAGAAGGTCAATCAAGCTCAATCGAAGTCAATCAAGCTGAGCACAAGGCCGTCGGGTATACCCCGTTCGGCAGTTGCGATAAGCGAAGCACATCAAAAGTTTTTAAAGCTATTTCAACAAAACTTTAGCAATGAAAGATAGGAATTCAAATTACGTCAATCAAAGTCAATCAAATTTATAGAAGTTGCATGCGTAGCTAAGTTGCTGAGCTTCGTGGCAATATATGCCAAAAGAACTTTTAGTAAGAAAAGATTTTTTAGCTTATCATCAGTCAGAGTCAATCGAAGCTTTTGCTATCGAACGATAATTATCGAACAAAGCAAGCTAGGCTCGATCGAAATAGATTTCCATACATTTTGCAGAACTCTGATTGATTTCGATAGTTATCGATCACGAAACGCCAACCAATACGCCTTGAGAATGAGCGCAGACACAATGAATTATGCTCATTTAATTTGGCCCTGATTAATATCGATTCGACTGTCGATTTCGATATTAAGTGCTTATCGATTACGTGCATCGAGGCTGCTGATTTGCATGCAGCATGTGGCATGCCTCCGTTATGCTGTTTGTTCGGCATCGTGGCACGCTGTGCCAGCATCCTTAACCTCATTTCGTATGCTGAC
This sequence comes from Drosophila hydei, assembly GCF_003285905.1. Classification (NCBI taxonomy): domain Eukaryota; kingdom Metazoa; phylum Arthropoda; class Insecta; order Diptera; family Drosophilidae; genus Drosophila; species Drosophila hydei. The sequence continues at coordinate 490,618 of NW_022045716.1, read as the reverse complement.
GAGCCGCACACACACATACACACACAAACACACACACACACACACACACACACACACACACACACACACACACACACACACACACACACACACACACACACACACACACACACACACACACACACACACGCATGGGATTTGTTGGGCTTGATTAATGGAGCTGAGCAAAAAAAATGCAAAAAAAGTGAGAGGAAATCGCATTGCACTAGGCTGGCCTTTTTTAGCTTCAAGCATATTATCGATTAATACTAATATTTATATATATATATTCATAATATATCAGTATTATTATCGCATAGTTTCGATTAAGTTTAGTCACGAGAATTTCGTTATCTAATCGGACAGCAGAGGAAGTGTTTTTCGGCTCGCATTTACTAAAGCTGATTCCGCAAATTTGACAGAAATCTAATTACGAATCGTGAATAGGAGTATTTCATCTCTTAGTCAGGCACTCCCCACTAGAGCACCTTTCTCTGCTTCATTAACACCTACTCAAATGTTGAGTGTTTAGTTGAATCATTGATTGAATCACTAAATTCATTGTCCCTAGGCCTTAGTCATTGAGGGAACTTATTCAGAAATGTGTCTAGATCGGTTCAGGGTATCTCTTAGTCAGGCATTTTCTACTATTTAATCTTAAGTGTAGCTAAATTTGTGTGTGTTGAATTTTGATCGAAAATAAAGAACATTTGAAACCAATCGAAGTTCGTTTTCAGCTTTCAAGTTTTTCTGTGAATTGGTTTAGAAATTAATTGTAAAATGGTCATTTCTAGACTCAAGATATACATAAACTTAAATATAATTTATAAACAGATTTTTCATATACACATAAATAGGTTATAATATAATAATTGTTCAAAATTATCAAAGGAAACCAAAAATGAACCTTTAAATAAGTAGGTTGTAGCTGACTGCCCAACACTCGCTCACGCTCTCAACTGGTTTAGGGACTTGACAAGAAAATTTGGATATTTATCTGTTGTAGAGTTCATCAGCGCCTTTGCAGCGCGAAATGTTGTTTTTCTCTTTAGTTGACACAATTTTGACCAATGGGGCCAGTTAGTATAATTTATAAGTCTATTTTGGACCATTTTGTTGAACTGTGCAAAATCTTTGAGGTGCAAGAGCTGTGGGCAACCCACTCTTATGCACCTAAAAATGTTGTAGAAGATATAGGAAGACAAAGGTCTTATAGATATTAGTATATATAAGATATTGCACTCTATGAAGGTGAGTCTTGCTTGAAGCTCGCTTTGCACTGCAAGACGATGAACCAGATGTCGATTATTGTTGAGCGAGTGGGCCAAAAAGAACTTACGTTTCAATGCCTCTTGGCCAAAAAGAAAACAGCAAACAAACAATGAAAGCAACAAGTAGAATATATAAGCTTAAAAATAACAACGGCAACAACTACAACTTAGACACATATATATGTGAGAGAGTGAGATGAGAGAGTCAGACAGAGAGAGACAGAGAGAGGGAGCGTGGGTGAGGCAGAGAATAATGTGCTAAAGTACTTTGCAATAATGAAAAATCAACAAGCGTCCGACAAACAAATCAAAACAAACAACAACAAAAATCGAATTAGAAGAAGAAGAAGAAGAAGAAGTTGCTGTAGATGATGAATAATGAAAGTGATAATTGAAAAATTGACAAGTTGTGAAATGGAGAAATTGAAATTGAAATTGATGCAAACAAATGCATATCCATTGAATGAGCTGAGAGAAAAAGGCAGTTCCAGCTCCAGCTAAATGCCTCCTGTATACCTATATACCTATATACCTATATACCAGCCCCGCTGCCCTCGACTCTACCTGTATAGTGTGTATGTATAGCTTTATTCTAATGCCCTTCATTATGCAGCGACTCGCACACGTAAAGCACTCTGCAGCTCAATAAAAACGCTTCACACAACACATCGACTGGGCTTTCTCTTGTTTTGTTTTACTCTGCAGAAACACTTACTCGGGGATTAGGCAGCTTTAATTGCATTTGCACCTATTTTGTTTTTTGTTTCGCTTCATTGAAGCGTTTTTGTAATATTCCAGTTGGTATCGAGAGTTCGTTATGGGGATTAGCATTTTTGAAATCAAACTGAAGCAAGCGCTCTTCAGGCCTTGCGCGTGGGCGTGTTATGAACTCGTTCCATTTGATAAAATCCTTCAGTTTGATAAGCTACTACAATTTAATGCACTAGTTCACTTCAATGAATAGCAAGTACGAATTAGACTAATCACTTTGATAAGCTCATTCAATTTTATTGGAATACTTCAATTTGAAGAACTAGTTCACTTCAATAAACTAGTTTATTTTGCTAAGCGAATTCACTTTGATAAACTACTTCAATTTAATGAACAACTGCAATTTGATGAGCTAGTTCAGTTTGATGAGTAGCTAGTCTAGTTCACTTTGATAAGCTCGTTCAAAGGAATGCTTCAATTTGATGAACTAGTTCACTTTCGCTAACAAAAACTCCAGTTAATTTCAACAAAATAGTTCAGTTTGATGAACTACTTTAATTTACTGTAATTTCATCGCCTAGTTCACATCTCACAAAGGGGGAAGCTAGTTCAATTTAATACGTCTGGGCAATTCGATCAATCAACTCAAATGGATGAACTAATCGAACATCGTTACTACTGCAAATTCAAGAATTGAAGAGACATCAACATTCGATTTAATTTTATTAATACATTGAATGCGAATATTATTTGTATAATTGGCTCGAGTCCTGTTCAAAGGTCAGAAGAGCCCAAAGGACTTGCCCGGCACTTGAGATGTCAAAGCAAAACGCAAATGAACTTGCTCTGGTGGGGCGCAGCGACTGGCAGCTGCCCTGAACCAAGAGAGAAACAAATCCGAGCCACTTGAACCACAGCTCTGCACTCCGCTATTTCTGTGCGATATGAGACAAGGTATATTAAGGCTTGATATATATATATATATATATATATATATGCCCCTTAGCTGCACTGACCAGAGATTCTAGCTACTCGTATCCAACTGCTGCTTACCCGCATTTATCTATCTCGACCCCTATCTGGGTTTGTCCACAATTATTCTTATCTTCAGGCGGAAACAGTTGTTCGGTTTGGCAATTGTTGTTGGGGCTGTGTTTACAGTTGTAAGCACTTACCAATATTTGGGATTGTGCGCGTATTGGAACATGCCAAGTCAAGTGAATGACAACTTAAATACCCTATACATTGGAGCGTAAGGACTATGCACGACTCAGACCTCAGTCATATATACTTTTAGTTACCAAATTATTCAAACTACCCTCGTATCGGTGTTATATATTTCTTATTGCTTATCGGGAAAGGCTCTAATAGAACGGCGCTTTAGAACATTTTAAAAGGAACATGGAATCGATAAAAATCGATAAGAAACTAAACACCTCTACTCGAAAGCAGCTATTATAAAGAGTTTACACGTTTAAGAAGAGACTAAGTTTATTGAAAGTTTTCAAGAAATAGTCGATAATCGATAAACGATAACTTAAGGTAAGTAATCATTGAAAATCGAATCGTTTATGTGATTTTTGAGGCATACCGTGTAGACCACAACGCCTGGAGGCAACAAATTCTCCTAATGCATGCAAAGACAACAAAGGCACAAACTTTGCCAAACGACCCCGACATAGTCGATGGACTCTGCAGAAACATTCGGTGTGAGCGCGACTGTTATTCATATTTGAGAACAAGTTTGAGCATTGCAACAATTATTTTGCTACGATGGAACTTCATCAATTGTGGCACTGCAACAACTGGGCGAGCTATTGATCCATTTTCCGCCACACATAACACACACAAACTGCCGCACGCATAGGTGTAGACAGGTGTGTTTGACAGGTGTTTGGTCTTTGGCTCTTTCGATTCGGATTGCACAGCCTTAAATGCCAAAAGGGCGGGCGAACAAGTCTTTTGTCTGGCAAGTGTAGAAGATAGGGAAAGAGATAGATGGAGACAGAGAGAGAGAGAGAGACAAAAAGAGAAAGGTAGAAAGAGCAAGAGAGATGAAGGGATAAAGAAATGGATTAACAAATGAAGAGTCTCCGTCCCGAAAGACAGAGAAAGCTAGCACAAGAGATGTTGAACTGACGACAGGAAAGGAGCGAAAGAGAAAGATAGAGGCAAAGAAATTGAGGCACGTGGAGAGGGTAGAGGGTAGACAACAAAATGCGCGAACAAGCAATCTTCCTGGGAAAGATAGCGTTCACCTGTTGCCGCAGCGTTTTCGAATTTTCTCCTGCTTATAGAAACTAGCAGAAAAGGTAACTAAGGCGAGTCAGCTACAAGCTCTTGTATATATGACTAGAACAAATATTAGTTGACAAGAAGATACCCTGTACTAAATACTTAACGACAATTGAATTAGACTTTTGCGAAAAACAATTTGTATTTAGCTGCGTAATCTGTGGGGTAGAGATAGATATATAGGATGGATGAATGGATGCGTGGATGGATGGATGGATGGATGGATGGATGGATGGATGGATGGGTGGATGGCTGGATGGGTGGATGGCTGGACACCAAAATTGCAATTGTTCTACTTAGAACGTCCTTCGCTTTTGATTACTAATGCGCATTAAGATGTTGAAAATAATGCGAATGGGAATGAATGCGAATGAGGAAGCTCGCAAAAAAAATGTTCGCACTCAGCATCTTCTCGGCTCTTGGCTGAGACTGTGAAGTGGGCATGAAATGTGTGCTATGTACGCTCGCATACACTGTTCGCTAGCTTCGAATTGGAGTATATCGGCTCAAATTTCAGTTTACCCGCCATTTTCCCCACATCAAGTAGCATCGAATTGTCAGCTTTTCTGGGAAGCTTCTCCGTTTTGCTCTGTGAACAGCGTATGGCGCAGTCAGTGACACTTTCGTTGTGATTGCGAATGATACAAACATAGCAGCGATTCATTTGTATGAATGTACACAAACTAGTCAAGAAATACTTAGTAGTATGACAGTATAACAGCTTATATATAACAGTTAAACTTTGATATACTTGATGATTAAGTAGTATAACAGCATATATAACAGTTATAAAAGGAAATACTTAATGGCACAGCAGTATAACAGAATATATATAACAGTTACATCGAGAAAGACCTGAGAGTATGATAGTATAACATCGTGTATATACCAGTTTCACTATGTAATAATGCTTGTTCATATACCAGTATAACAGTATATATAACAGCTTTAACAAGAAATACTTAAGGTTGCTTAATGTTATTCTGTTATACTATTAATTATAGTAATAAATACTTAATGGTATAACAGTATAACACAATATATATAACAGTCACATCGAGAAATACATAATAGTATTAAAGTAGTATAGTGTGTATAACCGTTATAGGAAGAAGTACTTAATGCTATAACAATTTTGCTGTATAACAGTACATATATATCAGTTACAGCCAGAAATACTTCATACTACAAGGTACAGTTGTATAACAGAAACTGTTATAGTGAAAAATACATAATAGTATAACCGTATAACAGTTAGCCAGTATATATACATATTGTATATATCGGTTACGGTAGGTAATACTATTAGTATAACAGTATAACGGTAAGTATATACAACAAATTAAAAGAGGTATACTTAATAATGTTAACATTAACAAACAAACTGAAATAACTGAAAACACAACAAGTTGCGGCAATTGAAAGACTCACCTGTTTAAGTTTTTTGTTTAGCTGCGCAGGTAAATTGAAGAAATGTCACCTGAATTGAACGTTGGTTGAATGGAGCCGCTCAGGCCATGCAGTGAGGATCTATAGACATGATTTATGTTATGTAGATGATGATTATGAATGATATTATTGGTATATATAGATATATATTTGAAAGTCAAATATGGAAAGTACTTGAACTAGCTCTGTTGATTGTTCTTTGATCTGATTTTAATTAAATTTGATTTGATAGATCAAAAATTTCATAAATGTTTTGCTTTTAGTTTTGAGTTTGTGGCACTCCTGCAAACACAATTACAACAACGCGTTAAGCACAAGTAACGGTAAAAAAAAAGCACGAGTTTCATTTGGCACATTTCGGCACCTCAACAAAAATAACAAAAAAATATAACAATAACAAAAGCAGCGGCAGTAGCAGCAGCAGCAGAGCAGCAGCAGTAGCGACAGCGGTAACGGCAACAGCAAGGCACACACACACATATGCACACACTGGCAGAGCCGAAGCCGCTCTCACGAGCCCAAAAAAGTAGGCAATATAGAAAGTTGCGCGCGTTTTTTGTTTTTGTGTGTCGCAACTGTATTTGCCTTAGCGCTGCTGTGGGAGAGCGGCAATTGGGAAGAAAGAGGGAATGTGGCAGGGGTTGGTTAACAGTGCAAATAGAGAAAGAGGGAAAGAGAGAGACAGGACAGAGAGTTTGGAGTGTAGCGAGATGCCATTCTTGTGCGCTGCTGCTTCGGCTTTTGTGCCGAGTGCTGAGCTGCGCTGCGTTGCCTCCTGTTGCTGTCGCTGTCGCTGTCGCTGTCGCTGTCGCTGTCGCTGCCGTTGCTGCTCTGCCGCTGCGCTGCGCTGTTCTGTTTCGTTTTTCAAACGAACTGTTTCGGCGTACGTTCAGCCGCAAACTGAGCTAGCGAGCGTCGGACGGCAGCAATTTAAACACCGCGACCCGAATATGACTCCAAGCTTTTCGTACACCCGTTAACCGTTAGCAAAGACGCAAAGCTTCAAAAGAAAGCTCGTGGCCGCTGCATACTGCACGACGGCAGTGACGACGCTGACGACGCTGCTACTGCTGCTGCTATGCTACCGCCCCAACGCTGTTGCTCTGCTACCGTCCCACCGCTGTTGCTGGATCAATGTATTAAAATAAATGCTAAAAATACGAAGTGTACCAACGACAACAGCAATGCGAGCGGTAGCAACCATGCCGACCAATGGGAGGCCACTAATCGGACGAATGCTAACTTCGTGTCACCCACTGCAGATCGCAGCAAACAGCGCTGCGTCGCACCGATGCAAATTCGGCAGTCGCTGCCGCTGCCACTGCCGCTGTCGCCTGCCTACGCAAATTCCTTACGTGCACACGCATGCACACGATGTCCCTTGACTTTCATTTCTGTGTGAGTGTGTGTGTGCGTGGGTGCATGGGTGTGTGGGTGTGTGGGTGTGTGGGTGTGTGACTTTGTGGGAGTGTGTGTGCATTTGCTTCTGCAAGTGCGTAGGTGTACGTATGCGTGGGTGATGCTTACCTGAAAGATATACATATGAAAAGAGTAAATTATATTCATATACATACAAATTGTTCAAATGCAATTTTACAATATAAAGCAACTGCAAGAAACACTAGTGTCAAGTTTGCTATGCACATACTAGAAATCTCCGTTAGGCGGACAACAAAGTCCATCGGACTGAGGGAAAGTTATAGATAATAACAACCCACCACAATAACCAACACGAATGTGCCACGTGATGAAATGAGCAGGAGGCGGAGTCTAGAACGCACTATTTCACTTTTCACACAGATATGTTGCATAAATATGTTCTGCTACAGATATATATAAATTTATATGTATTAAATGAAAAATAGATGCATATATATATTTATTATATTATATATATATTTATATCTATATATATATATATCTATATACATATATATATATATATATTTTTTTTTTAAATACTGTCCGAAGGAAAGTGAGTATATTGGCTTTGTATAATGTTCATCTGTCTGAATGCGTAGCACAAAACAAGATAAAATCTAGAATACTGTTATACAAAACTTATCTCATAACAAGGGTTACGATATTTTGGATACGCCTTGCCACACACGTGGCAAATTGGTAGACTTATCCACTTTTGCAGTTCGAAACAAATACATTAAGTCTTTCTTCAGAACTTACTGGAATCAGTTTAGAACGGTGCTCAGCTCTGGCCTTACAAATCTGCCTCTAAATATTTTGACTATATATATTAGAGTTTCTTTGGTTTCGAAGCATATATATTTCCTATAAATGAAAGACTTATTGAGCTCTATCAGTGAGCTGAAGTGGCAAGTTTGAGAACCATACACAGAAATATACACATATATATATATATATATATATATATATATATATACATATTTCTATATATATATATATGTCATATATCTTTTCTGTAGTTTTGATACATGAATCTACGCCTGGAAAATCGGGAGTTACTTAAAATTCAATTAGATTCTGAGGGTATCGCACCTAGAGACTTGCAATTATTAATGGAATAATAAATGAACGCCCATTAGGGGCGTGGCAAATTGGAAAAATTATATCTTTGGTAGATTTCCGATCTCTCTCTCTCTCTCTCTCTCTCTCTATCTGCTTCTGTGCGTCTCTCTGCCTCCCCTCTCTCTCTCTCTCTCTCTCTTTCTCTTTGCCTCACGATAGACCAAAAAATCTAAATCTTTCACTTTTAACGCAAAGGAAACTTATACCTTATACCAAAACAAACAAAACAATAACAGTGAATCGAATTCTGAATATATTCCTATATGGGAATATATATATATATATATATATATATATATCTATCACTATATATGTATATGTACACATAAACAGAATTTACAAAACTATTTCAATTAAAGGTGGCTTTACCCATTTTTAAATTATTAATAATGATTATCAGAATTGAAAATTCTAAAAATTAAGTTAAGATTTTCGTTTAATTTGTCATTTTTGCTTTGTTTAAAGTGTTGAGTCTATTCGGTTGATCGATAAAAATAATGATTTTTTAAGGTGCCTCAAAAAGAAAATTTTTTATAAATTTTACACAAAACTTAGAGCGCTTATTTTTGTTTTGGTTACTCAAGAATTGAGCAATGAATAAGAAAATTTTAGTCTAACGTTATATTGTTATCTTTCTTTATAAATCGTCAATTTCCAAAAAAAATTGTGAGTCTGTTAGGTTGATCGGCAGTGTAAGTAGATATTAAAACCGTTAGTTCTCTAATTTCTGTGCAGAGAAAAATTATACAAAACTTGGGAGAAAAATTTAAAATAAATTTACAAATTACTATTATTACAGAAATTACATATTTTTAAAACAATTAAAAAGAAAATTGTTCACATTCTTTAAAGGGGAACTAGCAATGCGAACTTTTTCTTTTCTTTGCCTTTTTTCTTTTCTTTCTTCCTTTTTCCTTTGCTTTCTATTGTTTCTCATTTCATTTTCGTTATATTTTCTCCTTTGCTTTTCTAGTTTGTTCTGTTTTCTTTTCTTTTTTTATGTTTTTCTATTATTTTCCGTTTTCTATAATCTTCTCTTTCTCTGTTTTTACTCATTTTCATTATTTCTTTTAAATTTTTCCATTTTTTTAACATTTCGTGAAACAGAAATGATGTAAAAACTATTTCATTTTTCTTTTAATTTCCCTTTTTCTTTTCTTTCCCCCTCATTTCTTTTCTTTATCTTTATCTTTATTTTTATTTTACTATGCAAAAAATTCTTTAACAAATATTTTTCTCGCACTTCGAATGTTTTTGGTGATTCCAAAGAGAAAACGTGAAAAATTCGATTGTTAAGAAAATGAAAATGCAGCGGAATCGTTGCACTTTTCTCATGGATTATTAAAATATTAAATTTGAAAAATTAAACAAGTTTCAAAAAAATAAAATATGTGATGTAAATAAAATTAAATTAAATTGAATTTTTCACAACATTTTTGTAGTAAAAAAATAGTTAATGAACTCTTCTTCCGCTTCTCTTCTCTTCTCTTCTCTTTTCTAGCCAATTCGTGGAAAATTCATATAAATATTTATATAAGAATCTAATGAACTTGAAGCAAGATTTAAAGCTGCAAAAATCTTTGCAACAAAACGTACTTTTTGCACTTTTCGTAATTTTCCCATGGTCAAAGCCAAAGATAAATTTGAAAATATGGTTTATTTGTTTATTTTCTAAAGCTTATCAATGTAATATATTAGACGTAAGGCTTTGCCCGCAGGATTTTGAAGCTGGCATAATAAGTCTATGAGTGAAAGATCCATTTCTTTTCTATTTTTCGACTAGAAAAACTATGGAATATTTCGCTTAAGAAATATATGATTGGAAACAACAACGAAAATATCTAAAATAGTTGCTTCATAATTAAAATAGGACATTTCATAGAAGAGACTGGACTTTCTTTCTCTTTTCTTTTCTAACAACTTCGCAGGGTCTACGAAAATAAAAATAAAATAGAAAATAGAAAAATATGCAAATTTAACTAAAATTGTGAAATTTGTTAAATTTGATGAACTTCATAAAATATCTTGGATTTTTGTTCTTTTTTTTTTGGCTAGGAAAATTTGTATTTTCACTTAATATTTTATTTTCTGACTGCAACAAATTGAAAATATTTTGCAATATAACGAATATATATATATAAAGAAATTGTTTACGTTTTTTGTACATAAAGTTGGAAAAGAAATTTTTTTCTCTTCTTTTTCAATCATTTCTCAACTTTTTTGTTTGGTCCACAAGCACATAAAAAATATAAAAAAATTATATTTAATAGTTTAAAAACTTTGAAAGCATAAAAAAAGGGAAAATTCTTTTCAAACTGCACGAGGCGAACTTGTTGCACTTTTCTTAACTGTTTGGCCGAAGGAAAATTTAATGATAATTTTTCATAAAATATACTTAAGTAGGAAAGGCGATATATATTTAAAGAAACAATAAAATTTAAGAAACATAAGAAATTTTCCATCTCTTTCATTAAATTTTGTAATGGAAAAATCCGTTTAAATTTGTACTTGAAACTTGAAACTTGAGACTTGAAAAGAATTTGCTAATTCATCATATTATTTATTTTATTAACTATTTTCTTTGCAAGAAGAAAGAAAACGAAAATTGTTGTTGCAACGCAGTTGTAGTTGCAGTTGCAGTCGCAGTTGCAGTTGAAGGCCATTGCGTGAAAAATTCTATTTATAGCTCGAGCTAAAGCTGCTCTTCTTCTTGCTTTGCGTGTACACACGAAATATGGGGAATAACTTGTGAGAAAGTTGTAAGAAAATGATGATAAAATGGGAAAAGTCATGGAAAAGTAATTAAGAAAATTTGTGTGAAATTAATGAAAATAAATTATTATTATTAATTATTTATTATTAACCAAAAATTAAATTTTTCACTTTTTTGTCTGTTTATCAAAACGAAATTTGTTTAAAAATTTATTCTTCGATTTACCTTCACAAGGTGAACTTGCACTTGAAAAAAAACTTGTAGTTATTTGTCACTTTCACTTTTATTCACAGAAATTAGAAGTGGCAATTGCGCGTCCGGTCAGGAGACCGAACGCCTAGAGGAGGCAACTTAATTTGAAATCAGAATTCAGTCGGCGATTCGGACGACGGACGACATATGTCATAGACAGAGCTAATGTAGATGCCGCTGCGCTAGCGACAGCGGCAGCGCACCTGCAAAACTCTCAACCCCCACCCACACTCATAGAAATTGCAAGGTGGCAACTAAATGCGCAACAAATTGCATACGAAAGGCTAATTAGCAGGAGAAAAAAAGCACGCATGCGCGTGAGAGGTAGATGTTTGGCGGGAGCTTTTAAAGCTTCAGTTGGATTTGAATTTGAATTTGAAGCCGAATATAAGCATTCATCTCTCTCTTTCACTCTTTACTTTTAAGTGGGTGCGTGTAGAAATGAGTGAAATGAGTGGAATGAAGTGAAACGGTTGGCACGGCCAATAAAAATGCACTACTTGCATATACACACATACACGCACATCTATTAATCTCCACAGCACTAGCATGTCTCTTTCTCCTTCTCCCACTCTCACTTTGTATTTGCATGCAATGCGTGTAACAAGTAGAATGGCAATAACAACGCTGCTGCTATTGCGACGCAATTTGCTTACAGTTACATACGTACATGCGTATCTATATAGTTCTATGTATATCCATGCATATTCACTACACAGAAACTGCGCCGCAAATACAAACATGCGTTTGTACATATATAATATATCGAATGACAATGAAGCTGCAATACCAATGCAATTGTCACACTCACGCACACACCCACACAACGACACACACATACATGCATATTGTATAGCTCTGCAGCTCTTTGCGCTCTCTATCCTTTTCTCACTGCGTGTGAAATTAGTGAAGCAAGTGAAACGGCAACTACACACTGCTACTGCTCACTAAGCCGCCCTCTATTTAACGTTACACATAACACATAGAATCTATATAAAACTAGCGTTATGATCCGCCCCACTCTGACCACTACCCCAATCGTGTTCGCAACCTCAGTCGCAATCGCCATCGCGCAGTCCAGGTGAGCAACAAGGGCAGCATATTATTAGCAGCGGGCTGCGTCGCCGTCTCAATTAGTTTAAAAAGGACGCAGCGACAAAGAGGTCACGCCTCTAATTAGGCGAGTGACGTCACGGCAAGCTCTTCACATGAACTTAACTTTCTACAGCTGTTGCTTCTTGTTATTTTCCTGTCTACGCCATTTTTCAGGACTTCAGCAATGCGGGCATTTATGTGACATTCACAGCGATCAAAAGCATTTAACATACGGCGAATTCATAGTTTCCTTTGGCATACACACACACATACATTATTAAGGTTTTGTTTCAATTTATCAAGGCTTAAGCAATGCGCGTATTTATTTTTGTGACAAATTCGCTTACATACGCTTACATACACACATACATATATATATATATATATATATATATATATATATATATATATATATATATATATATTATTGCTATTACTATCTACATACAGAGAAACATATTTCTGTTATTTTAACCTTAACTTAGGTTTACATAATTGGAATTCTCTTTGTTCCACTTTCTCGTTTTTATCGTTCCATTTCTAATATTCCATTTTGGGCTAACTTTTTTTGACAGTCTCCGAATTCTTTACTGGGATTCGTTCATTCCAGTTCAACAGCCGAAGCGTTCAGATCAATTTCTAAATTATCTGAAGTTCTTTCAATTTGTTTTTTTTTTTTTTTTTTTTTTTTTTTTTTTTTTTTTTTTTTTTTTTTTTTTTTTTTTTTTTTTTTATTTCTTTATTTTGTTGCAGCTTATTGTCTTAGACTCTATAGCGCATTTAGCTCTAAACCTTAACTAATGGGAGGGCAGATATGCCAATTATTCTGCACTTGTAGCTACTATCTTAATTAGTTCTAATATTGTCTAGAGGATGCGATCTCTTCAGTCTTCGCCTATTGTTGTTTATAGCCAGGTTGCTTGCGAGATGGTTAGGATGCGCTGCAAGTCTGTCCGCGTATCTTGAACTGTGTCGCCCAATGAGTTCAGCAACTGTGGGAATTGCTAAATCCCTATGTAAGACTGAGTTTCTTACAAACCAGCTGGCTCCAGTCCATCTGCGTAGTGCTTTATTCTGCAGGGTCTGAATTTTGTTCCTTGTAGTCTTCGCCGAGGAGCCCCATAGGGAGATACCATATACGAAGGTTGGGACAACTATTGCCTTGTAGATGGCGGCCTTGCTGCTGTAAGACAACTTGCTTGAAGCTCTCAGCATCCAGTCGAGGGTTTTTAGCTTGCTTTTGCATTTTGAGGTTACTTGACTTATGTGCGCTTTTTTTGTTTGTTTCATAAATAGGTAAATATTAAGATTCTTACTCTTGTTCTCCTATTCGCTCTTAAGTAATTCGTTATTCGTAATTCGCTGCGCTCGCCGTTGGCAAAGGACATTTTTGCAAGGCAAGACTTCCACGCAAATTTCCCTTTGCGAATGGCGGCCATCTTAATTTGCTTCTGCACGAGAGATGGACATTTTTTGTTTACTCTTTCTCTCTCCGTTCTTTGAAGTAAGTAAATTTTGTGCAATTATGAAAGCTAAATATATCATCTTTTTTTGTTTGCCTAAATCTAAAGCGTAATTTATATACGTGTGTGTGTCTGTGTCCGAGTGTGTGTGGGCGTATTTTTAAGTACGTAGAATTGGAATAGCATTGGAAAACAAGAAAAAAAACTTGGAAAGATTATTATCGCGAAATGATGTAATTACATTTCGTCGACTGCAAAATACTCTTTTTTTTGTTTGTTAAAATATTTTAAGTTAAGTTTTACATTAATAACATTATCGACATTGCAAATATGAATTATTTTTGTTTAAATATACATTCAGATCTTATTGTTATGTAGCTTTCTAAATATATATGATCGACGGCACGATACTCTGTTCTACATTTAAATAATAGAAAGTTTACAATGGGATAGATTTTAAAAGTGTTTGATGCAAAACGACTGCACGATACTCTGTTTTACAGATAATATACGTTCTTGACCGATAAGTGAATAAGCTTCTGAGACATTTCCAAGTCTGCATCAAATTTGCACAAAGAAAACTAATATACCCAGCTGGTACACTAATATTTAATTGCGGATCGTCAGATCACTAGCTGGCTAAGACTTAAGAAGGGGTATACATAAGTGCAAGAGTGTTATCTATATTAATGTACTTAAAGCTAGCTTCTCACATCATTGTGAAGGGATATACAAACAAACACGCCCAAATACAAGGTATTCACTTGTGATTAATATGAATAAGGGAATACATGGAGGGTTTGGCCTTCACATATGCCCCGAGCTTGACACCACGAACAAGGTATGTGGGGCAGTGACTTAAAACATGCCGTCCGATCTGGCAACCGGAACGAGAACAATCAGAAAGATGACCAAGTTGCGCATAACCAAACGCCAGTCGTTGGGCACGGCATATGGCAGGAGGATCTGCGTAAGGCGCTGCACTTCGTGCGAGGCACAGACGAATATGAACGACGTGATGATCATGTTGAGTGTGGGGAAGCCGGGCAATAGCACCAGGACACCATGTCTATCGGCTGCGAGCCAAATGTGATATTGACATACGAACAGCTCCAGAGAAATGCGGCCGAACCAGGCGAAGAATGTCGAATAGCGCGTCCGTAGGATGCCCGAAATATTACGGAGCACCACATAGCCGATAATAGGTATGAACAAAATATACGAATGTATCTCCTCACAGTTCTGAACGTTGCGGCACAGAAACGAAAAGGACGTGTAGATGCCAACGCCCAGCAGTGCGAGCAGTGTCACCGATATCGAGGTGCGACGGGCAAACAGATTGCCGTGATTGTTATCATCGAAGATGCTGTACTTCTGGGCAATATGAAAGCAGGCGGCATAGATCATACCGAAGGTGACAGTGTATCGATCCAGTTTCCACTGATACCACCATTCGTGAATGTCATCGTCGGTTGTCACGAACAGCGCCTTCCACGGGCGCGTCACAAAGATCCGTTCGAAGAAAACTTCCGACATGAAGAGGACCGTTATAACGCCCAGGCATCCAATACACTTGCACACCAGATAGAGGTAATGCAGGGGATATGCATCGACCGAGGCGCAGGTGATCCGAGGCGGCAACGATAGTACGAAATAGATAACGCATAGCCAAAATGAAAGCAACGGCACGAAGTAATAGAACTGATATGGACGATTCATGCAGAAGCACAGCAAAACACATAAGAAATTGAGGCGAAACATCGCCTGGAAAAAGCGCACAAACATCGAGGCACTGCCGCCCGTTTGCCAGATGTCCGTGAAGTGCGTATAACCCGTTAGAAAGAAGTAACCAGATATTAGAAGCTTGATGTGCATATGAATTGGTAGAATCCGTTGAGCTCCCGTCATGTAATAGATGAGCACCACCAACAATATCCAGCCGCGCAGCTCATCCGTTTGATGACGATTCAAGACTTTCGTGAAGCCCGATTCCTCGGTGAAGAAGAGGCCCAAGGCGAAGACATAGGCCACTGGTATCCAGAAACTGAATTCCGAATAGTATTTGTTCTCTTTCATAAAGAAATTCGTTCGATCGCATAGATAGAAGTAGGCGAGAATCAAGCCCAACAGAGATAGCGCTACCAACGGTGTGCCATAGTCGCTGATGAGCAAGGTTAAGGAGTGCGAGGGATCTCTCTGGTGACACGACTGACCCCTCGGATGACTCTCCTGCTGCTGCTGCTGGTGCTGCTGCAGCGGCACATAGAGCGTTTGCCCACGCAAATGAAGCAGCCAACGGCGCAGGCACATGCCACAGACGAGCACAATGCAAACACCGAATAGAGCATACGAGACTATCTGCAGACTCGTATGTGGCTCGGCGCTGCTGCAGCAGGTGCCATCATTGTAGTTCATCTGGTCATTGCAGTACATGTTCCACAACAGTTGCACCTCCAGCCGCTGGCCGTGCGCACTCAGCCGATGTCCCTCGATGGCATTGTCCAGCAGGCCATTGGCTATATGCCACGCCGACTCCCATACACTTGCGTCCGTATATCGAAAGACATTTCGCGCCACATTGTTCAGACGATCGATGTCCTCGTTGAGCACCAACTTCCACGTCACTGGCAACTTCTCCTCGTCCACGCGCTCTGCCAGCTTCCACAGCACCCGCGATGTTTGTGCCACCAGACGGTGAATCGGGGCCACGAGCAGCGTTAGATTAATGCTATATTGGTGCAATAGCTCCTCCGTGACATTCCCAGCCAGCAGCTGGCTATAGGTCAAGCCCAGCACATAGACCGAGGATAGTCGCTTATCCATTTCCAGCTGATAGAGACGATCGATCAGTGCCGGACTCACCTCCTCGGCGTGTATATATTGTGCCAGCATGTGCAGCTTCTTATCCTCGAAGCGTGTTCCATTTGACGAGGTGGAGCCATTGTTGTCGTATTCATTCGATCGGGGCAGCTGCAGCTGCTCCACGAATCTCTGATACAGCAGTCGCACGCTTTGATCTCCGATGAAGACGAAATTGTTCTTGTTACCAAAAAATGCCAAATAGCGTAGACAACGTCGCGTGTCGCTACAAAAGAAGAAGATGCAAATGAAATGTGAGGCGATAAGAATTTGTCATTTGGTGAATCAGCCATTGAGCGGGGACGCCGACAAGTGCTAGTGGGTATATTTGGCCATCCATCATATTTAAATACCCTAAAGCATACACAGAGCCCAGTTATGATAAGGGTCATTAGACATACCGATAATTATCGATTGCGAGAAACTCGATTACTATTGTAGCACAGATTTAGACAATTGCGAGATCGCCAAGAAATTCAAGCTGCAAATTGATACATTTGATTTGCCAAGAAGCACTGATTAAAAAATTTGTAAATTGAGAATAGAAGACCGAGTACCAAATTTAATGAACTGATTCAAGTGTATATATACAACTTCTCCCCATATATACTTTACAACTATAGAGGAATATCGATATCGATACCGATACCGATATATATATAAATATTGACATCAAAGAAATGGTTTGCTTTGAAGAACCCCAAAGGGCTTACCAAAATACAGTTACAGGGTATTGAGAGGTATAAACTCACGTGTATGTGTATTTGTGCATCATGCAGCCGTATGGCTGCCATTCGTTGTCGCCCTTGAAGCGACCCTTGGACAACAGCCACTGGCAGGAGTCGCTGCCTAGAAAATACGAAATCAAACGGTATTTGACAATTTCCGATAGGCCAAAAAGAATCGATAACGCACCATAGTTCCAGTTGAGCAGGCCATGGTAGAGCACAAAGCCAAGCACCAGCAGCAGCGCCACCTTCTTCGCATTTGTCGCATTCAGCTGTTCCATGAACAGATCCGCTTTGGTTGGCATACGCTGGACGCCACTTTCGGCTGAGCTGCCAATGCAAATGCCGCCCAGTTCACCGCTGTTAGCGTTGGCAGCGGCGCGCATTTCGCGCAACTCCATGGTAACCAACTGCAGTCACTGCGCTGTCGTCGAGTCGTCCAAATGTTGCAGTCTCTGGCAGTGCTTTAGCTTTTACCTAGTGTCCATTTGCATTGTGTTTGACCCAATTTCTGTTCTTTTCTATCGTCTGCCCCGTTGCACACACGCTCTTCGCAGCGTAGTATCGCGGTTTTGCCTTTGCGTTACGGCCGCCCGATAGACGACGGCCCTTTTCTTATTGTCAATAATCGCCTGCCGCCACCTGCAGCTCAGCTGTTTGCCGCTTAAATGTATCGAATACAAAATTTTGGCGAGCTGATGACGTCAAAAATCTGCAGATACGTAATTGCGCAGCTGGTTTTGTTTGTATGAAAACAATATTAGACTGTATGAATACAAGCCAGATTACATGTATAATAATGCATTCATTTTATGCGTTCAGAAATGTATGGCAGTTTTCTTATTGGAACTTGTCTCATACCGCAAGCCAGCTGCACAGCTGTTTGCTGCTCGAATTTATGCAATTATGACGTCACAATCGTGCACTTAACAGAATTGCGCAGCTGACATTGTTTTCTATGAAATTGATGAACTTTAAAAAAAAACACTTAAGTAAAATATTACAAATTAATTTGATCCACGCAGCAATCAAGCATGGTGTATTAAGAAACTGAAAAATTATCGCTTTTGTGTAACCTATTTTTCATTTTTTGCCTGCGGCGAATTCAGTTAAGCTAACGCCGTATCCAAACCAGAACCACTTTGTTTAACTGAGTTTGTAATGCGTGCGCAATTTTAATGTTTTATAAATGAAAGCATTTGTTTTACATTTTGATGGAAAGTGTCGAACCAAGTAGGCAGTTGTGATTTCATACACTAGTTATTAATTTGTAAAGTGCGTCTTTAATTTGTGTAACTATTTTTGTATTGTTTGCGTGCGGCGAACTTTCTTCAATTATTGTTTTGGCGTTTGCATTGCAGAGCGGCTTGAAAATGCAAGATTTGCGCGCTTTAAACAATTGCGAGGCGTTCAAACAACTGCGCAGTGGACTAACTTACTATCATACAAATGTGAAGCCATTGCACAGCTTCAATTACGTTAGTGGTAAGTTTTTGTTTAACAACTGAATTATTGCACATTGTAAATTTTCCTTTTGCCATTTTTAGGCAATGAGCAGCAAATTAAGAATGTGGCACAAATTGTGCTGCAAGTGTTACTGGAGCATGAGCTAGTTATAGAGGAGAAGCACTCGATTAAGGCCGAGCAGAAGCAGCAGGTCAAAGTGAATGCAGCAGGCGATATAGATAAGCTGCGCGGCACATTAATGTATTTGCTATTGAATAGCTCGATGGGCAACAAGGAGAAGGAGATGGAGTTGGCTGCATGGAATCCGCAGTTTGTGCATTTGCTCAAACAGCTGCCGGAGCCGTTGACACAGCTGGTGACTGTGAGCGTTGCGTTGATCTGTGGCCTCCAGGAGTTTCTCTTCGAGTTTTTAGCCTATGCTCCGACCTGGCTGACCGCTCAATATTTTGATTGTTTAAACAATGTCTTGAATCATCTAGTGGATAACAAGATGGAGGCATTGCCATATATTGGCGGTGCTCTTAATGCCGTCACTAATGCAATCTGCTATCGATACTCGATGCCGATCATCGATAACTCTTTGGCACTACTGCAGCGGCATTTGCTATTCAACGAGGAGCGTCTGCGCAGCTTTCTGCCCAGCAGCGGACGACGCAATCGTTATTTGGGTAAGGCAATGTGCATGCTGCTCGACGTCTTAATCAAGATCTTGAGCAGCCTGCAAGAGCTGCCCGAGCCACCCAACTATATATCAATATATGAGCTGCATTCATCGCCCATGAAATCGGTCAATGACTTGCTGCCAACAACTCAGCAACAGCTGCAAATCTTTGGCAACAAACTAATGGATGTAGTCCAATTGCTGTTGCAGCAAATCAGCGTGGATACCTATATGAGCTGGCAGGAGTTTCCCTCCGATCAGCTGTTGTTTCATCTACAGGCGCAGGTGTGCAACAGGTGCCTGAAGGTAACCCAACTGCTGGCTGCTGGGCAACAGGAGCAAGAATTGCTCTTCAATCACTCGCTCAATTCGCAGCTAACAAACTTTATAGATGGCGCCCAGAGCTTCGAGCAGTGCTTGGCTGCCTTGAGCCTGGGTGAGCTGCTCAGCTTGTTGGACGGCGAATCGGGTAAAGTGGATGATGAGCAGCTGGCTAAGGCGCTGGACGAGCTGCTATCGAGGTCCATTTGCTTTGGCAACGCTGAGTGTGTCGAGAGTTTGGCTAAGCACAAACGTTTCCTGAATGCAAAACATCTTGAAATAATGCTGGAGCATTTGGGCCAAGTGGTGCAGCTGCAGAAAGCTGAAGACGATGACAAGAAGCAGGAGGAGGATGAGCAAATGGAGCAGACACAGGAGTCTCCAGTGCAGGTAAAGCGAGAGCATGAGGAGGAAGTCCACGTCAGCTCTGCTCCGAAAGCAAATGAGAAGCTGCAAAAGCAGAAGAAGGATCAAGAACATGAGAGGAAGGAACAGAACTCCGAGCCGGAGCCGAAGAAGGATAAATTGGACGATGTCGCTGAGCAGCCGAATGAAGCCGACCAGAAGCAGCAGCCGATGAAGCAATCTGTCAAGCAGCCGGCACCTGAGCTCATGGAGGCGGATTCTGCACAGCCAAGTGAGCAAAAGCAGCAGAAACACGTAACAAATGGGTCAAAGCCAAAGCTGGAAGCAGAGGATGAGGAAATGGAACTAGATACAGTGAGCAATGCAAGCTTAGCTAATGCCGAGGAGCAAGACGAAGGTGATAACGATGAAGATGAGGATGAAGATGAAGATGATGATGATGACGATGAGGAGGAGGATATGAATGCTCCATATGGCGAACTCATACACTCGCTGCTGCTGCCCATCTATCAGAGCATCACGAATGCCCAGCAAAAGTTGCACTTGCTGGAGAAGCGCGATCAACTGCAGGTGCTAGAACGTTTCTCGTTTGTGTTGCCACAATATGTTGCACGCCGAATCTATTTCTATAATCAGTTGAGCTACTGCAACGAGAGTTTCCCGATGAATACCTTTCTGGATCTATGCTTCGAGCAGCCACACGAGACCTGGCTGGCCTTTGCCCAACTGGCCATGAAGCACTCCAGATTTGCTTCTCTCTATTTAAGAATTATCAAGCGTTGTATGCCCCACTCGATGTATTACCTAGAGGCGACTGTCCAGAGTCTGTTCAACGACGCGCAGCTGTTGTGCTCGTGCTCCAACTCGCGGTATGCCACAGCCTCGTCGGAGTTGCTGCTGCGTCTCTATGAGCAGCCCATTCTGCTGCAGAGCGGCAGCATGCCACTTCCGGCTCTGATGCTGCAGCAACAGAAGCTGCCCTTCAAGCAGAGTCAGGAGAGATTCTTAGCCGACCTGAGCTCGGCCATGGCCACTTATACAACGGCCCGAAACTATGCGGCTGTGGAGAAGACTTTGCTCATCTTGCTGCAGCTGGATGCTGTGGAACAGCAGCTGCTAAAGGGCGCCAGGGATAAGTTGAAGGCAAAGCGTTCGCAGCTCAATCGACTGATGCAGTCCAAGTCGAAGACAAGTGGCAAGAGCCATTCGAATGTCACGAAGGACATACGTCGCGCTCGCCAGCAGCTGCAGCTGGCCAAGGCACAAATAATTATGCACAATTCGTTTAACAATAACAGAAGCTGCAACTGGCAGCTAGTGTCTCAGATAGTCCTAAGCATGGATCAGCTAAGAGATAAGTTGGAGCATTTTCATCTAACGCGCATCGCAGCTCTGGACCTAACTATGAAGTACTATATAAAATATGTGGCCAGAGCTATAACCGGCAATGCAGGTGGGTAACAGGTAGACAAACTAAATGTTCAATTGCCTAACTGTTGTATTCCCTGTAGAGTTGCGTGGGTGTTTGCGCTCGCTGATTGCTCAAAAGGTGAAGCACAAAGATTTGTGGCGAGACGAGCAGCTGCTCCTGTTGATGGAAGAGAAGCGTTCCGTAAGCGAATATACCAGAGTAAGCTAGGGCGCGCATACTATATCCAATGTACTAAATCTCAACTCTTGCAGCTGCTTAGTCACTCATCGACTGTGGAATCAATCCAATTGCTGCGCAGCTCGATTCGTCATCATTTGGATGCAGCTGTTTTGCAGAGCATTGCAGAACATGTGAACAAATTGGGCTCGGCAAAGGCCCACCATGCATATAGTTTTATATTTAAGTGCTATATGCAGGTGCTCAATCGTGAACTGATTGATCATGCCAAGCCAAGCGATTATCCGCGTCTAATTGAGCACATTTTACGCACACCCAACATTCGTAAACCCGAAAATTTGCTCGCCGCAATTCCGAATTTGAAAATTTTGCTTCGACCAAGTGGCATAACGAGCAAATCACTCATACTTCAATACGTTAGCCAAACTTTAGCCCTAACACCTCACTAAATGTTATGCATCATTAATTACACCTAATTTTTCACATTTTTACACATTGTCAGTAGGAATTTAAATTATGGCGCCATTGGATTCGCGCTTACGCAACAAGGGCTGTTATGATAACCAGTAATTAAATTGGAATGAAACATATATATACATAAGACACATTATATAAAAAGAAATATATAATAGATGAACATAAATACATAATTCAAATGATGGCGAATTGTTGATGTGATGTGAATTGTTGCTGAATTCGCCGTTGATATGTTGCCACCTTGTCGGCAGAGGGATGCAGTGTCGGACTTTACGCTATTCCTTGAATTCGCCGTCGTACTGCCAACTGCACACAGGGTTGCAACGAATTAACAAAAAAATCCATTCAATAAATACGGAAACACAAAAAATAGAACAGAACAGAAATATGTCAATAAAGATATATTCTATATGAATCTATTGGAAAACAAATTGCTCATTAATTATTTTAGTGGTCATTTAGAATTTAAATTCGCTGCAAACTTATATCGAATAAGATGTTGCACGCACTATTTTTACGCTGATCTGGCAACTTGAAATGCCGGCTGGTCTGGTACGCTATGTGGCTGACGCATGCGTCTGACGTACATACATGCATGACGGCGGTGACGGATTTTTTGCATACGAAAATTTTGCTGCTGAAAAGTACGGAAGCAAAAGTGCGTGAATTAACGTAGTCAGTGAGGAAAGCCAAACATTTATTTTACACACGTTGCATATTTAGCGGCTCGCGTGAATTGCAAACAACACACGTTGATCGTCGGTTTTTTCGCACGCAGCAACCTCGTGTATTTAATTTTTTTTTGCGCATACATTTACCGATATTTTTGGTGGCCACACAGACACACAACACACAAACACAACCAGAGCAACGACGAAGACAAGAACGAGCGACGACGACGTGAAGCGCAGTGAAGAAGAAAAAAAACAAGCGAAATCGAAAGCAAAATTTGTCGAGTCGAGTCGAGTCAAAAATCTTTAAAGTGTGCTAAGCTAAAAAAAAAGAATCCGAATTAAAATTCGAATTCGAATCTTATAAAGTATTTCCATAAACCGAAACAGAATAGCGCAAGGAACACACACACAGACACGCAGAGAGAGTGAGAGAGACACAGAAAACGTAAGTGAGCAAAAATGTAATCATAAGTAATTGCATTTATTTCATTATTATTCGCCAGGAAGCTTCAGCACCAGCAGCAAGTTTGAGAACGGACAGGAATCGGTAACAACTATATAGTTATTATCAGCGGCAGCACAACAGCAACCACAAAAAATGAATAAAACAGCACAATTCGAAGCTCCGCTGTCAATTGAGCCAGAGCATGAGTTGCGCTTTGTTGGTAAGTATATGTATATATATTTATATATATATATATATATATATACAATATATTATATATACATATATATGTGTGTCTACCTGTGTGAATTTGTATTAGAAGAAGAAGCGGCAACAGTACCAGCTACATATGTACGTGTTTAACTGCATTTATGCATTTGCATTTTGCATTTGTTTTGTTTTGGACTTGACAAAGAGAAGGCCACTCTCGTGTGAGTGGCGGCATATCGATCACTTTTTGTAGCCAGCGATGGGCAAGCTGAATGCGTATTGTAAACATTGCCGCTGGTCAATTGCGGCGGTCGAATGAGCAAACTGCAAAGTTCACACGCACTCACCTACACACACACACAACTGACACAGGGCCGCTTTTGCCGACATGTTTCTCTCTCTCCTATTCACTTTGCACTGTGCGTTTTTTCTACACACCTTATCAATAATTTTGTTGTATTAGTTTTTTTATTTTCTTATTCTACTTTTGTTTTTTTTTTTTTTGACATATTTTTGAAGGTACGTGTGTGCGGCTGTTTTGGCATGTTGCTGCCAGCAGCGGCAGCGGCCGTGGCGTCTTTTTCGTTTTGGAAACGCCGCCGCTCTTGGTCGCTCTCTGCGTTCGCGCGCGCTCTTTCTCTCCCTTGAAACCTTTGCCGTTGCCTTAGTCAGTCCGTCTGTCTTTTGGCTAAAATTTTATTTTTATACAGCTTTTCATGAGCCATTTTTGTTTTTCTTTTACTTGAATTTTGGCCAAATGGCAACAACAATGCATATGACAGCACACTTTGATTTGTGTTGCGCGCACAGTGGACCGTCATGCAGTAAAAGCTATATAAGATGGACACTTGGCTCTTATGTTGACCACGTAGTTCGTTTTTACCCACTGTGCACATGTCTGAACATGTGTTAGCGCATATTACATATATATGTATATAAGCACGCATATATACATACGCATATGCATACATGTGTCGCCTGCCGTTAACTATTTCCCCAACGATCATCGGTGACAGATTGTCCACACACAAACATACATATATATTTATACATACGTGGCCTATATAACACTCATACGGCTGTCTTATTGAATGAATTTCCCTTCAAAATAGAACCAAATCAGAATCACCAAAAAAGTTTTGTTGCTTTGCTTTGCTACGTGCGTGTTTGCTTTTAATTCAATTAATTTGACATGAGAAGCCAAAATGATGGCCCTAAAGTGCACAAACATTAAAATACCCTATAAGAAGAAATATGCAATTGCTTGATGAGGTTAGGTGCGAATATTCTATATTGACAAGTAAATCATCGGACTCTGTCTATATACTGCTAGACATTATATACTTGGATTATTTAAAAAACGAAAACCCAGCCATAGCTCACATGAACAAGCATGAAGCCAAACAGCTTACGAAATCATCAAATATTTTAAGCACACAAAAACAGCTTTCGCACATAGCTAATATACCCAATTGGAATGACGCAATAGGACAACGCTTATGCATTTATGCGAGTGGGTTTCTTGTTAGGGAAATTTAATAAGGATATTTAGGGCAAGAGGGAGCGCGAAAGAGTAAAGATACTAAACAAACGGGATCTGACTTAAAGTGAAATCCAAACTAGTTGTTAGAAAATTTTAAAGATGATATTAAAGGCAGGACAGGGAAAGCGATAGAGAAATAATACAACAGCAAGCTACAACGGGATCTTATTTCAAAATGAAGTCCAATTCTATTGACAGTGGGCGTGCATCGCACTTTTTTGTATAAATATTAATAATAAAATAATTGTTGTCAAGTGAAACTAAAGACATTGTTGACAACTATACTTACGTATACATACATACTAAAATATTTATTTTCTTATCAATCTTGCAGGTCCATTCAATCGACCAGTGGTGACAATCATGACCTTGAAAAACAAATCGGTCAGGACACTGGTCTTCAAAATCAAGACCACCGCTCCGAAGCGCTACTGTGTGCGTCCAAATATTGGAAAGATTCCGTCTTATCGCACGACGCAGGTGGAAAGTGAGTAAAGTGATGCGTCTTAAAATAAGCATGATTTTCTTATCTCGTTTTTCTTTTTGGGTTTTGCCTGTAGTTTGCCTGCAGCCCTTCATGTACGATCAGCAGGAAAAGAACAAGCACAAGTTTATGGTGCAAAGTGTGCTGGCACCGCCCGATGCCGATTTGACTGATTTAAACAAGTTGGTAAGCAGATGGGACTCCCTTTCAGCTGTATCTCTCTTTCATTTGCCTTCTTTTAATTACGATTTCAGTGGAAGGAACTGGAACCGGAACAGCTTATGGATGCCAAGCTTAAGTGCGTATTCGAAATGCCGCCCATCGAGGCGAATCCAGAGAATAATAGTGCCAGCGGCGGCGTAGGCGGTGCCGGTTCTGCCAGTGCCGGCGGCAGTGGGGGCAGCAATGCGCCGGCATCTCTCAGCTCTGGCGAGGCGCTGAAGAGCGATGCAACTGTGGCGTCCACTGTAATGGTATGTCTGTTTGTGTGTGTGTGAAATATTTAAGACATCGATTAGTTCACATCAATTTTTTTAGTCATCGAACTTATCCGATGCGGAATATGCCGAAGCCCTGACGGCTGAACTTAGGGAGCTACGTGACCTCAACGGTGAACTGCGAAAAGAGAATCTACATTTGAAGGTAAGCAAAGGCCTTGTATATTATATATATATATATATATATATATATATATATATATATATATATATATGTCTATTCTATTCTGTCTATTCTTTTTAATACAGGATCAAGTCACACGCTATCGGAGCTCTCCGGCCGCCAAGCAAATCAATGAGCCCTATGCTCCAGTTCTGGCTGAGAAACAGATTCCGATCTTTTATATAGCCATTGCAATTGCTGCCGCCTTTTTGGGTCTGTTGCTGGGCAAGTTTTTGCTCTAAATGCCATAACAACAATAGCAACAACAAAAACAACATTAACAACGAACACAACAGCAGCCGCAACAGCCACATAGAAAGGAAAAAGCAAAAACAAACATTTGTGGCAATTCTCTAAACCTTCAATCATTGGTTCATATATTTGCTCATTTGAACTTAAAAATAATATTATGTTATACTATGTTCATACTGCAACAACAAATCCCACAATATAAATTCAAATGAGCAAGAAATAAATTTGTAATTTGTTTTGGCCATCGAAAACTACCAAAATTATGTAAACATATATACACACACATACACACATACACATAGAGGACACGTGTTTAGATAACGTAATTGTTAAAGTAAAGAAAAACAAAAATAACCGTAAGCAAAAATGCAAATTGCATCGCAAAAGTAAAAAAGCAATAGCAACAACAAAACAAAACAAAAAATAACAAATCCTGTCGCGAACCGTTAAGAGACGTCACAATACACTCATTCATTAACAATCTGTCTCTCTCTGCCGTTCACGCGGCAAACAGCTAGCAGCAAGTCGATCATATGCATGCAGTATTTAGCATGCCGTCTCGCTCTCTCTCACTCTCTTATTGTTATATTCAACTCACACGCTGTAATTCAGTTATGTTGATTGCGGCGTTGCGCGTGCGTTGTTGCTGCTTACACCAATATTCACTGCATGGCCTCAGCACACACACACAAACATGATACATATATTTATATGCACACACACACACACACACACACGCACGCACGCCCACTCACTTATAAATGGTTTTTTGTGGAAAGGAAAGGGGAAAGGCATTTGTTTTTCTGTCTGCCGGTGTAAAAGTTATATTTAAAATTTATTTTATTGTTTTATTGCACTTGCATTTACTTTTAAAGTCATTTTGGATTTGCTAACGGTTCATTTGCCAAGTAAAAAAACAAAAGTACATACATACATACACATTAACTGTAATAAACATAATAAAAAAGTAATAAGAATAAATAATACAAATGTATTTGTGCTGTTGCAAAATTCCTATAAGAGAATAACTAGGCAGAAACCACTTCTGCAACTAACACAAGCAAATGCTTCGGCTTGTCTACACACTCACATACATACATACACATGCTCTTCTATTGGCGATATGCTTGTGCATAAGCTGGAAAAGGAAAGAACATTCAATCAATTTGTATTAACATTGATGAATTAAGAAAAAAATACCCACACACATCCAGTCACACACACATATATATACACATTGTTAATGCAGTTTATGGGTTTTTAGCATATTTCTATTCAAAATGTAAATTACTTTTAATTTTTCCTAAAATGAAACTTTTTTTTTAATATATGCAAAACATCTGTATTTGTATTGTCTAAAACATGTACTATATAAAAACGAAACAAAAAACAAAGCTTCGACTTCAATTTTACTTTTTTGTTTCACATTTGCAAAGCATTAAAAAGGGTATATAGATTTATATATAAAATTATATATGTATGAATATATATATATATATATATATATATATATATATATATATATATATATATATATATATATATATATATATATATTTATATATACACATTTATGAATGCTGTATTTTCATAGACATGATTTCGTATTAAATGTTTAACCTAGAAATACAGTCAAAAAAAGAAAAATAAAATAAAATAAACGCATATAAGCAAAATCATGAGCAAAAATGTACTTGATGTCAGCTGTAGAAAAAAACTAAGAGAATCACAACCTAAAAAAAATTAAATAAAAATGAAATGAGAAAAAATCCAATTTAGCTGCAAAATAACAAAAAAAAATCTGCTATGGAAAAGAAATTATGAAATGAAAGAAAGCAAAACAAAATTTAATATTTACAGCATGAATCTTAAAAACTAAGTGTTTTTTTCTTAAAAGAAAAATAAAAATATAAAAACATTGTTAATTAAACATCAAATATCATTAAAAAAAAGGAATTAAAATAAATTAGCAGCCGCTGTTGCTCATACTCATAAATTAAACAAATTTAAAATGTGCGCCCTTTTGCGGCCTATCGATATTTGGGCGGCCAGCAGCTGCTTAAGCTTATATTTCAAAAATTCAAAAAGAACTCATTACAAAATCAATCGATTGTTGAGCAATTGACTGGCCGATAGCTAAGTATCGTATTGCATGCGATTAATTTGATATACATTGCAGGCATTACTGGCGCCGCATTTCCTACAATAATAGTGTAATCGTTAATATCGATAATATCGAACGCTTTCTATGCGCACATCTCTGGGCATGGCTGCCGCGCACAGCTTTGAAGCTTTTTTTTGGTCCAAACAGTTTGCGTTTGTCCACGCACCGCATTCCATTAGTCCTGTCTGTGATGCTGTAGATGCTGTATCTCGGCACTGTAAACAAATCGCGCACGTGCTAAAAATAACTGTTAGCCATAGTAGCTCATCCACATATCAATTGAAATAGTGTAACTTTTTTGTTTTTTCCTTCGGATATTAACGAAACAATCATTTGAATTTACGCGCCAACCAACATATCATAACGGAAATACATTTACACAATTGAAGTAAATGCTTAATTCTTAAATTTACAATGCGTAGTCCAGGTAAGTTATGCTGACTGTGCCTCCTTCACGCACATAACACAATTAGCTGTGTCTTATTTTTATACGAACACAAACGCACACAGGTACACGCACACATGCATACAGCTACACAGCTACAGTTACACATATTCAGTTACACGTGTAGAGTTGCTCAAGCGTCCTCGCATTCAATGCCAACAACAATTGCAACAAGTAGCCACACAACAAATCACATACCCACAATAACACACATACATTGGCTATTTAATTGCGGGCACTCTCATGCACACACACGTGCAGCTCACTTGTATCCCATCTACTTATGTATCTACATGTATGTATGTGTGCGTGTATGCTAACGCCTTCCTACAGTGAAAGCTACTTAGCGGACAACCAACACAATTACATCTTGAGTAAGAGTTTTACGAACTATCAAGAATTAAGCGCCAAAAACTGTGCTACGTTTTTCGCCAAAAATTATGTTGAGTTCAAATTGAATATTGAATTGAATTATAATTATTATTTTTTTATATAGTTTTATTTTTACTAATTTTATTTTTCATATTTTCTTAATTTTCTTGAGTAAGTAGCAGAGGCCCGCAAGATGTTGTCTTTAGTGAAACTTGACATTGGTTTTGACTTTTATTTTCCATATTTAAGTCAGAGTAAATTTAGTTTAGTCTTTAATAATTTTAAAAAATGTAACTAAAAAAAACCAAGTAAGCAGCTAAGCTTTTGGCTAGCTGTTTTTCTTAGCCGAGCATCCACTGTAGTTCGAACTCATATGTACATTTAATTTCTACCCATCTCTCTCCCTCTCCTTATGTCCCTGCTGTTGCTGCTGCAATCACACAAAGCTCTTTGCTAATTAGTTGCCTAGGAAAAACATAATTTTACTTAATAAGCTGCATTTGCTTATTGTATTAGAGAAATAAGGAGCGCAGTATGAGGTTTCCTCGCTTTCCCGCTTTGTCCCTCTCTCCTTAGCATTTGATATTGCCTAAAAAGCCAACACCGCGCCTCAAAGCACTCGTTCCTTGCGACTTTCTCTCTCCCCTTCTCTCTACACCTCTCCCGCTTTTTGTCTCGCAGAGCTCAGCAATCCCAGCTCCCCTGTCCTCTGCCTTTCATCCCTCCTTCGCCTTTTCTGTTCCTCTCGCTGCCCGCTTTCCTCTCCCTCTGCCTCGCCTTTCGAATTGCTGAAAAGGAAAGCCCGTCCCTTTGTCTCTCACTTGCCTTTAGAAACATTTGCTACTTCCCCGCCTTTTCTATCTCTGGCTCCCTCCCTCTTTCTCTCTCTCTCTCTCTCGGTCTCTAATGTTGCTATTTTTGAGCCACGCTAAGCTTCCAGCTTCATCTGCAGTCCACGCGATCCAACATAAGCCGCTTTACATTGAGCGTCTGGGCATGTCTGCCACGCCCGCAATGCGTACGCCCTCATTATGACAGGGCATTCAATATTCGGAAATACCTTTTGCTTTGAAATTTTTGAATTAACTTTTGTGCGTGCCAAAGCGTAGCCTCAATCTCCTCCCACCACCCCCAGCTGCCGAAAGCACCTTCGATACAAGACCAAGAGACACACACGCACACTCGCACACACACACACACACATACAGCTAGAGAACATATTTCCATACGCATATTCAATCTACATTTGAATATAGACTTCATAAGCCGGCGCTTCGGGCGCTACAGACAGAAAATCAATAAATCTAGATTTAATGAGTTTGCAAATATTTGACAGCAGCTTCCCAACTGTCTACCTCTGTCTGCTGTTCCCTCCTTGGTCCTTCTCTGCCTTGTTCTTTGGGACATATTTGACGGCAGCGTGCGCTGGGTCACTTTCCGCTCTGCCTTCGAGCGGACCCTGCTCTCCCCTTACTTCCTCCCTTTGCCAACAGCTTCGTATCTCCTTCTCCTCCTGTCTGCTCCATCCTTTTCTTCTTTATCCGAAATTGCTGCTCTCAGTCATGTTTGTCCTCGCAGCTTGACCGCTACCTGACTTGAAGGACAGCAGTTCCTGAAACTTGCATTCTCTTTCTCCTTCTCTCACTGAAAGTCTTATCCGGCTTGCAACTATTAATTTTATTTATTTTTTGTTGTAGCAGCAACCATTTTGGTGTTTCCTTTCGTTAAGAGGAAATAGCCTAAAGGACAGCTGGGGTAACCTCTCTTTTTCACGCTCCTGTGGACATCAGATTTCTTTCTCTTTGCTCTTCTCGTTCCTTTTTGCTCTAGCAAAGATTTATCCGAAAGGTAAATAGTAGGTCGTCTGTATTTCTCTCTCTCTTTGGCTCCCTCTCTATCTTTCTTTCTCTCATCTTTCTTTCCTTCGTCTGCCTCTCTCTTTCTCTCGCCTCTCTCTCTCCCTCTCTCTCTCTCTCCCTCTCTCTCTCTCTCTTCTATTCTCTGGCTCTGTGTATCCCTCTCTTTCTGGCATTCTCTCTTTCCCTCTGTCACCCTGTCTCCCTTTCCCTCCTTCTATCCCATAGAACCAGTCCAGTAAATACTAAAGCAGACTCCATGGAAACTGTTCTTGTGACAGCAGGGTTTTCCCATTTCGCTCTTGTTAACAGAATGCTGGAATGGTGAAGGACAGCTGTTGGCAGAATGACGACCGCCAACATTGACTACGACTATTTGCTCAAGTTCCTGGTGCTCGGTGACTCCGGCGTGGGCAAGACCTGCCTGCTCTACCAATACACAGACGGAAGATTCCACACGCAATTCATATCGACCGTTGGCATCGACTTTCGCGAGAAGCGGCTGGTGAGAGAGCGCCTTCGCATCACTCTTAGCTCCCTCCCAATCGAATCTCCTATCTATTTGTTCTCTCTCAAAGGTTTACAGCTCGCGTGGCAGACGACATCGCATCCATTTGCAGATTTGGGATACGGCCGGACAGGAGCGCTTCCGTTCACTGACAACGGCATTCTATCGGGATGCGATGGGCTTTCTGCTCATCTTCGATCTGACCAGCCAGAAGTCGTTTCTGGAGATCACCAACTGGCTGGAACAGCTGCGCATGCACGCCTACACAGAAGACCCGGACGTAGTGCTCTGTGGCAACAAATGTGACTTGCTGCAGTTGCGCGTCGTTAGCCGGGAGCAGGTCGCCGCTCTGGCTCAACGCTATCGTCTGCCCTATATCGAGACGAGCGCCTGCACTGGGGCCAACATTCAGCAGGCTGTGGAGCTGCTCGTTGGCCGTGTTATGGAGCGGATTGAGAATGCTGTCTGCAATCGTGATTTCACCTTGCTGATGGCCCAGTCCCGGAGACTGCCCAACATCGCCTACGGCCCGGATGTGGTTAGGCTGCATCAACCCAATGGGAATACCCCTCGACGCAATCGCAACTGCAACTGCTAAGGCTGTCCGGGTTGCCGGATAACAATTCGAACTTTCTAAATGGATCCGTTTACTTTTCCCTAATTGGTAGACGGAGCTAGAAAGAAGCAATCGCTGGAAGTACCATCCGGCTATCCAGGAAACTATTTGCACCAACTAAACAGGGCATCCGGTTATCCTTACCGTAAATATTAAAAACTTTATTCCGTTAACTCGTTTATCTGTGTGTTGACTGTAAATAAATGTTGCTTGTTGATTAAAACCTCTGCAAATTCTAGCTAATCTAAAAATCCCCACATTCTCGGCCAAGCGTCTGAATAACTGTTAGTCGGGATTTTCGATTATCCGGAAAGCAATCTGCAACAGCCAGTTGGGTGAGGTAATAGGTATCCACAATTGTAGGGCAGTCATTCATCTATTCGGATATCTGTTCGCAACTGTTATCCGGATATCCGACTATATATTATCCGAAAATTCGGAACGCCAGTAGACGTCTTAAAGCTAATGTAAACCCATGAACTAGTCGAACTACTACTAGAACATATTTTATTTTCTTTTTGACCACAGCCAAACGGCACAGCCGAGCGACAATGCAAGCAAATGCTTAAGGCTTGGCGCTGTCAGAGCGGAGCTGCCGTTACGCTCCTCGATCCATTGACGGTAATACTGAACGTCCGCATAGACGCCAGGCAGACCCGGCTCAGCACAGCCATAGCCCCAAGAGACTACGCCAATGACACGGCCCTCGTAGACCAGGGGTCCGCCGGAGTCGCCTTGGCACGAGTCCGTCCCACCTCGCAGCCGCCCAGCGCAGAGCATGCCTGGAAGCAGGCTGCCCGAATAGATTGTGGCGCAGGTTGCATGGCGAACCGTGGTCACATTGGCAGTGAGCAGAACATTCGACAGCGTGTTCTGCAATGGGATTAAAAAAGATGGATAAATTGTTGGGATTAGCCGGTAGCTGATCAATGGAATAGTGAATCCGATGGATAAGCCATAAGAGTACCTTGACAAGATGGGCAATAATGGGTGATAAGTTGGAGAGCTATGGGATAAGCTGTATAATAGCTGGATAAGTGATGGATAAGATGAATAAGATGAATACATATCCTACGCTCACCTGCTCAGTGCGTCCCCAGCCGGCGACTTGGCAGGTAACGCCTGAAGGCGTCGGCTCTGTGGCTAGTTGTATGGGCGCCACAGTCGGATGGGTGCTGTTAACGGGCAGGCCAGTGCGCAGGAACATGACGCCCACATCGTCACGCATGCTATCCGTGGTGAATGTGTTCATGTAGGCAATGGAGCTGACATCGGAAACAATTGTACCAGTGTTGCGCTCATAGCGATTGAGTGTGCCCATCACGACAACGAATTCCTTTGCCTTTCGATAGCGCTTCTTTGAGGTGCTGCGGATAAGGTAAGCCGGAGCGGGAAATGTAATTAGAAGGTTGACAGAGGGGGTTATATATGTCAGGTCGTCCACAAGGTCTACTCCTCTACGCTTTTCAGATGGCTTTCTTTGTATAGATGTATATGCGGATAAGACGCTTGGAGGTAATGGTTATCCATCAGGGTTTTCTCTATATAATTTATACTGGGCTTAAGTATATAAAGCGCATTAGCTATCTATATATACCAGAGGATTTTCCTTTATTTCCCAAAGGCTTCTACTTTATATTTGCGGAAAAGCGGATAAGGAAGACGAGTGGATATTATGAGACCCTCGCTCCCACGCTCTCTCTCTCCCTCCTTTCCCCCCTCTCTCTCACTCTCTCTCTCTCTCTCTCTCTATAGATCCCATAGTATTGCATTTTCTATAATTCCTTTAGAGCTTCATTATAGTGCCTAAAGTCCCACCGCCTACTCACTTGAACAAACAGTGGGCGGCTGTTAGGACCTTGTTGGGTCCTATCAAGGAGCCACCACAGATGTGTCCGCTGCCAAAGTTGCGATCGTTCTTCTTTAGCCTGATGGAAACGAGATGCTTCGTGTCTGAGACGCTGGCCACAGTTCCATTGATGATGCGCGATTCGGGCAGCTGAGCATCTGTAAAAGAGATTAGTGAAGTAGTTACAAGAGTGTGTGAGATAGAGGGAGGGAGGGAGGGGGAGCGAGTGTCGTTCCTATTGCACTTGTCGAGTCATGTAATCAAAAGCCCGCTGTCTCGCTGTCTCGCAAAGTTTCGCTGCCTTTGGCCTTGCCGCCGTATCTATTACGCTTGTTAGTTTTTTTCTTTACGTCAATTTCCGCTCTGTCACAGCAGCAAGACAAGACACAGCCGATGATTAACAATCAAGGCATGCACTTATCTACGCTACGGCGAAGTCGGAATACTCTTGAAGACTGAGCAGATATCTCCGTAGATAGGGCTGTCTATCATCTATCGTATGCAATATATCTCTCTACTCTTGCCACTAAAGGCCACTCCAGAAACTGAGGAGTAAGTTGCTGGCTAAGCTGTAGGCCAGCTGGATAATGGGACTTCTCTATGATCTCCCTTTGCCCTTCTAGAGACCTGGGGAGTGGCTCGAACTGAGACATGAATATGGGCCTTTATACGTTCACCTCTCTTCTTTACGCAGATCTCACTAATATGCAGGCTACATAAGGTGTAGAGTGAGAGAGCGAGATAGATAACGGTTCTCAAAATACTCTACTAATTGCCGCATGGAAAGTCCCTAGGAAACCATGATGAATCATCATAGATATAGGCAAATGCAATAGGGAGAGAGAGACAGCGAGAGGAGGAGGAGGAGATGGGGAATGGGGAATGAGAGGCGGGAAAGATGGCTAAGCGCGAAGAGTCTGAGAAAAGGAGAAGAGCGAGAGAGAGAGACAGTGAGAAAGAGAGAAAAGAAAGATGGATAAATATTGATATCTAATCTATATTCTTAAAAGAGGTTTAGAGGGAGACAGAGAGAGAAAAGGGCATGAAAGAGAGAGGAAGGAGACAGGCAGAAAGAAATATGAGAAAGTGAACGTTGGAGAATCATAGAGAGCGAAAGAGAATAAATAAACAACTACTGTTAAACCAAGAAAGAGAGCGAGAGTAGGAGGTAGGAGAAAGAGAAAGGGAGAAAGCGAGAGCGAGAGACGACATATCCAAGCGATTGCGTTACGAAAAGAGCGCCGCTAGCTATGACGACGCCCAAGTCTGACACTCATTTAGTAATATATAATTTATAGATGTACACATGTGTGTGTGTGTGTGTGTGTATAGATTTGATTCTTGGAACTGTTTATCTTACAAATTTCTCCAGAAACAACTAGCCAACAGCAGAGATAAAGCAGTCCACGCATTATAACGTTCAGATCAACATAGGAAACAATAAGAACAAAACCAAAACAAAAAAAAAGTAGTTAACAAAGAAAAGAAGTTAAGTTCGTTCTGTTTGTTATTGTTTGTGTCACAACCGAATTTAGTCAACGCGTAGCTCAAACTGAAAACGCGATGGGCATGGACGGAGGCATCGAGTTGTTCGAGAGTTCCAATTGGCAATTGTTTTTTTACTATCAGTAATATTACGACAGAGGTCAGATAAGGAAAACAGATAGAGCGAGAGGGAGAATATGGTTTTATGACACACTCATATACCAACTATATATATCAAAAATCAAATCAAATATCAAATAGAACTATGAACAGAGTCAGTAAACCGATCAAAATTGCAATTGTTTTTGTGAATTGTATTTGTTGTAAAACTTTGTTTGCACTTACAGTAAATGTTTGGATATGTGTGTATAAATAGATATGTTTAAATCGAGAATATATATATATATAAATATATATAGATATATAATCGATACAAGTTACATGCAGATCTATAGATACAATCAATGTAAATAGAGATAAATGCATAAACTGTATGAATTCGAGTTTTGATTTGATAGACAAATTGGACAGATTTACAATATGTATATATATATATATATATATATATATATATTTATATATATACATATATATATATAAGGACGGTTGTTAGACTGACATATAGCAGATATAGCTAAGTCTACAATATTTAAACAAAATTTGCACTACAAATTCCAAAAGGCACTTAGTTTAAAATAAAAAAAGAAGAGATTCAGTTTGCAGCAAAGGTTCTGCTTGGACGGCTTGTAAATGGAATTGAATCGAAGTCGAGTTGAGTGTTAAGTTGAATATATAACGCTTCTGTCTTTAGTTGCCAACTATATGTAGCCCTGCAGGCTGCGCGACTGGCTATGATGATGACGCGGTGGCTGATAGCCGGGCTCCTGCATTTCCATTTGCATCACCAGATTCTTTTGCTCGCCGCGTGCCTCGTAGGCCTGACGAGCTTCGCGCTGTAGTATGAGAGCAGCCAGACCCAATAGCATAAAGGTGACCACGGCCAGAGCGTACGACCAGCCAAGCACATTAAATTTCGGATACATCAGCCAATCACGTCGATAAGCACAGCCGCCAAAGATGCAAACGGCCAAGAACATGAACAGCGCTACAATTGACAGAGGTTAAGCATACTGATTAGCTATATGTATATATGGAAACTCGATCTACTTACAGGAGACGGCTGTGCCTATGTAGGACATGCGCACGAGCAGCCATTCGTACTGCAGCACAGGCTTCAAAGGCAGTCGAATGATAGTGAGCGATAGCAGCGTCAGCACAGCGAAGACTATGATAAATGACATCGTTACAAAGCCCTGCACGGCCATCAGCCAGCCAGGCAGCAGATATTCGCGTATCACATAATAATCCTAGAGCAATAGAAAACCACAATGAGTAAATTTAGTACTAGTAGGCATTCTAATATCAATATAAAGCAACATTTAGTAGATTTATCACATTTCGTAGTATTATGTGATCAATAATATTATAGAATAAGTGAAGTGCAACAAGTGGTACGCTTTTGCCATAGCATTTTTATCAGTTTAATGCTGTTTTTAGTAATATTATAGGCTTAGAGTAAACATTTAGTACACTCAACACATTTAGTACTGTGAAGCTATATATGAGCAAGCTCTACTTTTAGAACACTTAATAATATCAGGCTATTACAGATTTTAGTGCAACAGCAACATTTAACAATTAGTTAGAATGTCAACATTTAGTACACTCAACACATTCAGTTAAGTGAAGTTATGCGTGCATGCTTACATGTGAGAAGATCAAATGGCAGCCCGTGAATTGCTTGGGGAATTGGTAGTTCGGATAGACGAAGTTCTTGAAGCAGTATTGCCAGAGTCCCATGTTTTTGAAGCTGCTGCGCGTCTCCTCAT
Organism: Drosophila hydei; assembly: GCF_003285905.1. Classification (NCBI taxonomy): domain Eukaryota; kingdom Metazoa; phylum Arthropoda; class Insecta; order Diptera; family Drosophilidae; genus Drosophila; species Drosophila hydei. The sequence continues at coordinate 452,906 of NW_022045716.1, read as the reverse complement.
ACGATTCGATCCAGTAGGGTGAGCAGAAGGACATCATCAATACAAAAAAGCTGGCAAAGGTAATAATTGCCCCAAATACGACTCCATCTATACACACACACACACAAACAAGAGCACATAAGTTATTTACTCAACTATAAACAACAAACGTTGGCTGCGTCACTCACTTGTCGCACGCGGATAGTCGCCCTTCTCCACACTCGTGTCGGTGGTGTCCTGCGACTGCTGTTTGCCCAAATTACGCATTGTGAAGGCACTTTATTTACAATATAAAAAAATAACTAGCTTAACGCACTATAAACAACTGAAAAACAAATTAATTCGTTGCACACACCCAACTGCAAGGTGGGGCTAGGGATGACAAAAATATCGATTAGTCTGCTGCGATGTTTACCTACAAGTAATTTTACGATAATAGTTGCCATATCGATATTAAAGCCTGTAGTGATATTTTACAGAATTATTGTTGTTCAGAAAAGCAAAGAGTAAAGTGTGGGTGAAAAAACTTTTGAATAATAGTTAATTGCCTGGCGATGCTGACCCTGTAGATCACGCTCTGTGGAGGTAATTAATTATATCGATATTTAGTGTTATTTCTGATTGTTTTTTGTTTTTCCGAAAACAACTGGTCACACTTTTGCCTTCTTTACATCAATAAGGACCGGTCACTTATCTTTCCTAATTTTATTAAAGCTATTTACAATACTATACAAATACAACATAATTAAATAACTTGATCCACCTCATGGTGCTCCAAGTGTTTCATATAAGCCAGGAAACATGTCCAGCATAAGCTACACACACTAATAAAAGGCACACGATTGCGTTCAGGTATCAAAGAAAAGTTGATGGTGGCTACCAAAGGCCAAACTGCCAAAGCAACCTGTTTAGTATAAATAAATATAGGAATAGGTATTTAAGATGATAATCTATATTAAACTTGGTATGCGTGTACCTTGTAGGTGGGCAGAAACTTCTTGCCAACCTCGGCCACAGCTTCCTGCACCGTTTTTGACTCCAGCAAGCTCATAATGAAATAGAAGCAGGTCATTGCGGCAGGTGTGTACGAAATGGTCTCCACGGCAGCCTTAATAACGCCATAGCGCAGAGATGTGTGTGGCCACATAGCACTGGAGATCTGTAGGAAGATGTCGATGTACAAGGGAATCTATAGCAGAAAACAGTTACCTTCACCCAGCCATAGAGCGTGGGCGCCACAAACAATCCGCCATACATGCTAAAGCGAAAGACGCGCCACCAATCGTAGCTGCCTGCAACGACAACGCATCTATTGTAGATCTATATACATATATTAAGCACTTGTGTGCAACTCACCCCAGCTCTTGCCTTCAAATGTCTGCTGTATCAGGCTGCCCGTGGGCCAAATCAGGCTATACGATATCATACCACGCGCAATGGGATATCTAACGATGAAGCTCTTCAGCTGTTGCCACACCACTGTAGAAGCCATCTCTCAATCTGTGTGTGTGTGAGTGTGTAATTAATGTAAATGCATGTTAATCAATTCCCGTTTTCAGTTTGCAGAAACCCAAAGGCCAACTGACCTACTAGTATGCGGGTTGTTTTTAATGTAAAAAGCCTGCTGTGTGGGGGCTTAAATAAATGCAATAGCTGCCAGCCAAATTCGAAACAAACAACATGTCACGCTATTGGTGTACACTGCTTCTAATTGGGATTGGTTTGCAAGTCACCAGCGAAGCAGAAGGAGTAGAACTAAGACTGAAAGTGGGCGAAGCGCAGCAAGGAAAGTTTTCCAATGAAATAAATGAGTACAGCAAACCAAGAGAGGCATATAATGCACCAGAAGTAGCAGGAGAGAAAGGAGTGGCTGGAGCTGAGGCAACAGCACAAGAAGATCAACAGGATGGCAAGATAGTGAATGGCACCTTAGCTGACCAAGGCGAGTTCCCCTATGCGGTAAGCAAAGCCTATGAACGATCAAATGCATCTTTAAATTCCACTCTCTCTCTCTATTCTTCAGCTATCACTGCGTCGTGCCAAGACGGGCGCACACTCGTGTGGAGCAACATTGTTGAACTCCCGTTGGGTATTGACAGCGGCGCATTGTGTGCGCGGCTCCAAGCCGGAGCAGCTGAATGTGCAATATGGCAGTAATCAAATCGACCGCAATGCCAGCCAGCTGGCTTGGATAACAGCCATACATGTACATCCTGGCTACGAGCCGCAGGACAAGTACATTCATGACATAGCGCTGCTGCAGCTGAAGGTGCCAATTCTCTATAGCCGCAGTGTGCAGCCAGTGCGATTGCCCAAGCCACTGCAGCAAGTCGAAGCGAATAGCAGCGCCATACTCGCTGGCTGGGGATTGAATGCAGTTCGTATTATGCATTAGCATTAACATCATTCATTGACCATTAACTATGCATTTTGCAGACTGGAGGCGCGCTGCAATTGAAGCTGCAGAAGGCGCAGCTGCAAGTGTTCAGCGACGAGGAGTGCAGTCGACGTCATGAAACGCAACTACACCGTAGCCAGCTCTGCGCTGGCCTGCCCGAGGGCGGGAAGGGACAATGCAGCGGCGATTCAGGTGGCCCGCTACTATTGCCCGCCTTGGACACCCAAATTGGCATCGTATCGTGGAGTGTGAAGCCCTGCACACGTCCACCCTATCCGGGCGTTTTCACCGAAGTCTCTGCCTATGTGGATTGGATAAGAGAGACAGTGGGCTGTCATGATCCACATCATTCACGGCTCTGGATTGGCGATCTGGTTGTGGCACGTAAACCACCTCCACTCCACAATTAACACGTTTGTACTTAAATGCATTTTATTTACCTAAACAGCAATTTGTCCTAAATTAAAAAACAGTTTTATATACAATAGAAGAGCGAAGCTATGAATTGGTCTACAGCAACAGCAAGAACTGTCCATAGCGTGCTTCCAGTAGCTGCTTCAAGGGCAAGCACAGTCTAGTTCTACTCATGCATGCATACATACATACAAAAACAAGGACATTTCAGAATTGGTATCCAGCAGCTGCGACTGCGGCTGCTTTTGCTCCTATACAAAAACAAGGGAGTGCCGCTCCTGCCTCCTCTTTCTCCTCTGACAGCTGCTGCCGCTGACAACTCGATAGCTTCATCTTCATCTCTTGCTGAGTCAACCTGCTTCTCCTCCTCTATATATAAAAAGCTGCAATGCAAGCAGCTTGATCACTGGCAGCTGTTGCAGTTACTTTTCAGGCTACTTCTTCTAGACCTGCTGGTGACTGGGCTGCTCGCGTTTTCATATATGCCAAAAATATAGTCCACATGAGGCTGCAAATGCTGACGAAGACAACGCGATGGTGCTCCGGCACTAGCGAAAAGTTGATTGTCTGTAAAACGGGCCAAACGCAGAGGCCTACCTGTCAATGATGAAGCCAAGTTAGATAGAGACCACCTTCAGCCACGCCCTCGTAGTTCAAACCTTGTATGTGGGAAGGGCCTTCGCCTTAGTCTCGGCAATGGCCTGCTCAAAGGTCTTCAGCTCCAACAAGCTCATGCCCATAAAGAAGCTAACGCAGGCAAAGGGGCCGTAAGATACTTGCTCCGTTAAGGCCTGCAATATTTAGATAAGGAATTTGCCCATCTTCGAGCTAGGCCACCTATTACTCACCTTCAACAGGCCAACGCGCAGATTCGTCTGCGGCCACATGGCACTGCTGAGACGCAACCAGCCATAGAGACAGGGCGCCACATAGAGGCCACCAAAGAGACTGAAGCGCAGAGCACGTGCCCAATCGTATGTCTCTGGATGGGAAGGGAAATGGGAATTGGGTATTGGATATTGAATATTCGATTTATCTGAGATCTCTTGTGGACTTACTAAAATTGCGGCCCTCTAACGTCTGCTGGATGAGGCTGCCTGTGGGCCACATAAATGCATAGGTCAACACGCCCTTGGCCATGGGATGCAATTTGAGCTTGGCAATGAAAATGCGCTGCCAGCTGCGCAACATTTTAGTTGTCATTTAATCTAACTAAACCAAGGAACACACACTAAGGAGCAAAAGCATTAAATAGATGGAAAAACCCGACGATAACCACGACGACGACGAATACGCATATAAAAAGTCAATATAAGAAATCTAATTAAGCGTATGGCACATATTTATACCCTTTCCTCATTCTACACATGTATGCATGTAAGCCCAGGCAGAAACATTATCCAATTGACCACTGGGCCGCAAGGAGAAGCAGGAGGAGCTTTATTCAGCGTGCTTTTTGTATTTCGTTTTTTTTTTTCACTATTATTTTTGAAGGTAGACGCGAAATTTGATGTTGCGATTTTTCATATTTTTATTATGTGTATACTTATATAAATGCAAACTGAATATATAATATATTTACATATACATGTAGCCCGCCAACTTTATACTTATGACATATATATATCAAAAAACCCCAAGCCAATTGATGACTGGGGTTTGCGTGCAGAAGTCTCTGCTTTTGAGTTGTACTTGCGTTTTTGTTTTTGCTTTAGTTTCAACTGTTTTTTGAAGACAGGCGCGCAATTTGATGCTGCACTTTTTCCCACAGTATTTGAACTTTGCTTTTATAGAAGAAATATATATATTTTCGACTAAGTGTCACAATGGTTGCACGCATACTAAAAGCTACAAATTATTTGCCAACAAAAAAAATGCAATTGCCATTGAAAATGCATTTTGTTGCACGATCGTGCAAAAGCTTTTCCGTTTCCTCAATTTTTGCCAGTTGACAGATGAGGACGGGCGTAGTGGAAGTCAAGGGTATGTGCTTATGAAAGCTGTAAAGAAATTTCACCTATGCCAAAAATTTGGCAAAAAAAAGTCGCAAATTTCCTATGTGTTTACTGTTTACCGTTCATGCTACCCCTTATGCACATATGGATGTTAGTGTGTATATGTGTATACGCTGTATTCAATAAACACAATTGTCACAAATTATTATTATTCAGTGAGCAGTTAAGTGCATGATTTAGCACAGAAAATTTCCTAACGGGCACTCGTTTTGCCCGTGTCATAACAATGTCTTTGGCAAGGAAGCGTTACGCATGCACACAGTCACACGCACGCACAGTCAAATGTGTGTTTATGTAATTGTATGTTGCTCAAGATTTATGCGTAATCGGCATTTACACCCACAATAAACTAACAGAAAATTTCTAGGTATGTATGTATATAGAAGAACCTTAGCCGTCGTGTTGCTACCTTGTAAAACGCATACTTACATATGTAAGCGCAAACACACACATGTGTGCGTTTATGTATCTTTTGCTTATGTTAGAACTAAAACTTATTGTAATGCTAGTTTTTAGTACTATGTGCATAGGACGCCAGAGATGCCAGGACGTCGCTGCTGCTGCTGCTTATTGCAATGAACTAAATAACAAAAATGTTTTGCGTCAGCTGTGAGCGCGTGTTGATAGCTGAAAGCTATTTGACTGAATGTGTCCGTGTGTGTAATGAACTAAAGAACTAAATTGAGTGTGCTGATAGTTGAAAGCTGCGAAAGCTTTTAATGCCCACACAAGTTTAAGTTTAAGATCTAAACGGTTTGATATCATACAAATATGAACTAAACTTTTTCGAGCGCTTTTAATGCCCTTCAATTTGGTATATCAGCTATGTACAATTAATGCGGTCGTTATATTTAAAATCTCTATGATATTTCAATAATACGCATTCGTTTTAGTTTATTGTCAATCGAGCGAGACAGAAGAACCAAGCATCAATTATTATCGGCCCCCTTTACATCCTGATCATCGTGCTTTGTACTCTGGACGGCATCCACCTGCTTATTGAAAACAAAGGTGTGGTATATTTTAGCCAAGGCGGCACATTTCAATGGCTCCTTGCCGTACTGGTGATAGCAGTTTATCAATTGCTTTTCCATTTTATCAATATCCGCTGTACATTCATTGGCCTTGGCCCATTTAACAGGCTGCCCAAACAAATTGTGCACTCGATCTAATGTTTTCGTAAATTGAGTCTCCTCTATTTCTGTTGAGCGCCGTGCCCAAGATGAAGAGAGTGCCACCTGTTGCTGCTGATACGTTTGCACCTGCGCCTGTTTTTCATTGCTGCCGCTCGTTCCAGCTGCAGCGGCATCTCCACCAGCTGCTGCTGCTGTTGTTTTACGATTACAATGCTCACACGCAGCAGTAACGGGTACGGGAACAGGAACTGTTGTGGCAATGGGTCCCTTTTCCGCTTTGGTTGCCTTCTCGACGCGCTCCAAAACTTCCCGGCTGATTTGAAATGGTGATGTATTTGGTATTTGCACAGTTTGCGGTTTGCTATTGTTTGCGCCCATATCGAAACTTATTCAAAAAAATTGTTATAAATATGTCGTGCGTGATTCGTAAAGAAATTTTTTGTTTTCATAAAAATTGAACATATATATTTATAGGTCTGATAACTCAAATTGAATTTTTAATACATACAAAATCAGTATATTACGTTTGCTCTCAAATATCTTTATAAGTCAATATGCAAGAAATATATCGATTAGTCGTTGCAATTCAAGTTCCCGAAAATCTGAACAAAAACTAAAATCTAAAAAACTATCAATTTACACAGATCGAATTGAATATAAATGTATTTGCATACATATATCATTATGAATGTATACATGTATGTATACATTTTATAAATAAAGGCGTGATCACTCAAATTAAAATTGTAAAACAAATATAGCAGTATATTGTGTTTGTGTCTGGGCACACTTTTGATTCTCAAGAAATGAAAATATATTTTTTAAAACAAATACATCGATACGCGTGATATAAATCGATAGAACATCGCAATTCGTGTACATGCAACGTTGCTGTTCCCACATAGCGCATCAACCAAATATTTATTTCGCTTACTTTTGCCTATGTGAACAAATTCTTTAAAAAATGCATGAAGAACAAACAGCAGAGTGCCCAGGTTAGTAAATATATTGAATTTGTCGATCCGTTTTATAACTCAAAGATACTTTTAGTGTTGCCCAGCCAGTTGCTTCGGCGCTTTCTGCAATGCATGGATGATGGTCAAATACGCAGAGAGCTCTCTGATGATTGTATTTTATCGTTGCTTGGACGCAACGTAAAGGGTATTGGATCTGTAACAAGCTATTTGCGCACACAAATCATAGGACGCTTTAATCATATGGACTTTTTGAATGCACAGCGCTGTACTGAGTCGGAGGAATTGTTGCTTAAAGAGCGTTTCGCACGCAGCTTTCAAGTGCTACGCAGTCGACTTAAAGAACCAAAAATATTACCAACATCGGTACATTTGCGTGCAGAGAGTGATGAAGAAGAGGAGCAGGCTGCAATTGCTACATGTACCAATCAGTTGATAACACCTCCACGTGCATCTACACCGGCTAACAGCACAGAGTTGATGGACTTCATCACTGCCAGTGGATCATTGCAGGCTTCTCATAAGCAAAACGATGGCGGCATTGAACTAGGCGAAAACTGTCGGGTGTCGTTAACTTTGGGCTATCGCTGCAATTCACTCGTATGCATAAATGAAAGCTCCATAGACATTTGTCTGATTGTCTATGAGAAGTTGAAGCCAAGAACTCCCGGCATGCAGCGTCATTGGCGGATTCGAAGTCCACGTAATGTATTAACCGACGATGAGAGCGAGGTGCCGGCACCACGTAGCGTCCGTCGCACGCTATTCAGCAACGATTGCGATGAGGATTCAGTGCAGTCGGAAATAGATGATAATCCATCGCCTCTGCTGCCGCGCAAGCGTCAGCATAAAGCCGATTCAAGTATGAGGAAAACCAAGCGTTCAACGGTACTTGGCGGCATGCGCTTTTAGGGATGCTCCAATGTTGGATTCATTGATAGCTCATCGGATTTCGCATTAGTCCGTGGTGTACCAAACATAATTATACAATTCAAGCGACGCCCATATTAGAAGTTGCTTGCGAAGACTGAGTCCAGTCGCAAAGAATTTACATATACAAACAAATAATGTTGTCTACGATGGACTATTAGCGTACTAAGTTACTTAAAGCATATACACTTATTGTGTATATCGAATTTAAATAATTATATTTTTTGTAATTTGTTAGGTGTTATAAAAATAAAAATAGGCAATTGGCCAGCATGCTCTGTATGCGTATCCCTGGCAAATAAATGCAAAATGTTTGCTGGTTTTCAACTGTTATTTAACCGCCTGATTGTGTGATATTGCCAACCAACATGTAGCTATCGGTAAAAGTTGCTGATGGTTAAATTTGAATATTTGTAATGTTTAAGTGTCAGAATCGGAAAATATATATGCACAAATGATTTGCAGTTAATAGTATAAAATATATTAAAGAACAATCGCCTCGCTAGCTTATTCATTCATAATTGTAATTGAAATGCAACCACTTAATCGATGTCGTTCCGCAATATAGCTATCGATAGGCACTAAGCAACTCTGCAAATTAAAAGTGTGCTTGCCTTTGTTTTCATATTGTTTGAAATCTTAGCGTCGTGTTATATTTGTTCAGTAATATGGCTAATTTAAGTAACAACGAATATAAGAAAAGCGATTTTGACTGGAACGAAATAAGCGTGGGCGATTACAACCTTGATCATTCACAAAATTTTTTTAGTAAGTACTTAATGCTTTTGCGTTGAATTCGAAAATTACAGTTAACTCGAAAAAAATGCGCCATTTTAGCAGCTGCTTCATCAAACAGGTCAAACGCAATGGGTGATACAATAGATTTTTTGGATAATTATAATTCGAAAAATGCAAATTTGAATTTCGACTGGAACGAAACCAAAACAAGCGCCAATAAAATGGAATATTCAAGCGATTTGTGCGGTATGACGATTTATGGTTATTCAATTTACAGTTAATTTTGTAATCCATATAAAATCATTTTAGCGGCTGCTTCCTCTTCCAACAAGGAAAACTTGAGTGATCAGTTCAACACGAACTGGAGGATGACGCGGCAGAAACAGTACAAATCCGCCTGTGATCAAAATTTAATTGAAGAGGACGTAATAAATTTAAAAACTACTGAGTTGATTAAGAAGGAGATACAGGATGAATCAGTTTGTGATCAGAATTTTAACGCAGTGAATATAGTAAGCTATAAAACAGAACAGGCGTCTTATCAAAATTGTGATGAGGATGATATAGTACATATTGAATCTAAACGTCAGATGCAGTTGCAATTGGATTTGTCAACCGATTCTTTACAAGGTGAAGAGGAAACGGTGGATTCGCCAATTCCCGAGCACACTGAATCTTTAAGGGATCAGGAGGTGGATGAGATACTTGGATTGAAGCCCAGATTGAAGCTCGATTGGACTCCTTTAGCGAAAAGCCAAGCCGAGCAAGGACCTGTTGGAAAGGCGCCAAGGGTTTACGAATGCAAGAATACTTATCAGGCCAAGCGGGAGATGATGATGCGGCAACGAGAGGAGGAGGAGCGTAAGGCGCGTCAATTTCATAGCAAGCCGGTGCCAAATTTTAAAGCATTGCATAAGCGTTTGGCTGATACAATTGTTATCCATAGGATAACGGTGCCTGTGACGCCGGAAACATTGAAGCATTCCTACGAGCATTTGGAGCGGCGAAAACGCCGGGAAGAGGTAAAGTCCAAGTAGAAAAATATTGCTATTGTTATTATAACGAACATGTTGAATTTCCTTGCTTAGAACTCGAAAATATTGCAACAGGAATATGATATTGCCAAAAATGTACGAAGAGCTGGCCTTGCCGAATTGAAACCATTTCAGCTGCGCTCTGACCAGCGCGTGCGCGAACGTCGGGAGTATAATAATGTCGTCCAATGTAATCTTGATGAGAAAAAGAAGAAGGTAATTATTTTAAAATCTAATTGAACGTAGATCGACTGGTCACACTGTTGCGAGTTCCGTGCAACACTGTAATAATTATGCGTCAATGCTCTACATTGCGCTAACATAGCTATGCAGCGACTCATTTGTGCGTTAGCAGCTGCCATTCAGCAGTTGAGGCGAAATTAAAGTTTAGAGCATCTCAGTTTTAATTTAATCGCTAGTTTGTTGGGTAAAAAAAGAAGAAAAATCAACACATCACTTAAATTGAAGTATATTAGCAAAGTGTAACACTACAGAAAGAAAGGAAATACCCTAAATATATATACAATAATATATACACACATGTACTACTACATATTGTCCACATATGTGTGTATGCATACTTGTTGTTTGTGTGTGGTGTGAGTCATGACGTTTCGGTAAACGGACGGCGTAGAAATCAGTTATATTGTGCACATATATATATATTTATATATAAATTGCATAAAGGGCGCAACGCGTGACTAAAAAAAGGAAATTTCGGTAAAAAAAAACGCAACAAAGCACAAAACTCGAAATTATAGTGAAAAGGATACAAAGCAGCTGCTGCGCCCAAATTCACACACAAATATAAATATATATATATATTTATACATTTTTGTATACATATATATAAATATATATATATATATAATTATACATATATATATATATTTATATTTATATTTATATGTATATATATGCATATATACATATTTATATACTTACACACATACACGCTTGGAGCGACATCAACAACAAAAACAACATAATTTGTCGTCGTCACAGTTGAAGTACGCCACGGCTTGTGAAGCAACAGTCGTCTGTAGAAAACAGAAAGAAAAAAACTGTAAACTGTAAACAAAGCTCTTGGCCAAACGGATAGGTGGCGCCACTTTCGCTGCAGCAAGCAAAAATAGAAAAGAAAAAGAAGAAAAATGGTGGATCGTCTTGTTAACTCGGAATTGAACACCCGGCGCATCGCCTCCGTCGAGAGTTGTTTTGGCAGCTCTGGCGTGCCACTTGCGATACCCGGACGTGTTCTGGTCGGCGAAGGTGTTCTGACCAAAATGTGCCGCAAACGTCCGAAATCGCGGCAGTTCTTTCTATTCAACGATATACTTGTCTATGGCAACATTGTGATTGGCAAGAAGAAGTATAACAAACAGCACATAATGCCCCTCGAAGAGGTCTCATTGGACTCGATAGCCGATAATCAACAATATCGCAATGGCTGGTACATACGCACCACCACGAAGTCTTTCGTCGTCTATGCCGCAACCAGTACGGAGAAGCAGGAGTGGATGGCCCATATCAATAAATGTGTCGAGGATCTGTTGCGTAAGAGCGGCAAGAAGCCGCCTGGAAATCATGCGGCCGTTTGGGTGCCAGATGCTGAGGCTAGCATTTGCATGCACTGCAAGAAGACACAGTTCACATTTGTCCAGAGACGTCATCATTGCCGAAATTGTGGCGCTGTCGTTTGTTCAGCTTGCTCCACCAAGAAGTTCCTCTTGCCCCAACAAACCGGCAAAGCGTTGAGGGTCTGTGATGCTTGCTATGACCGTTTGCGACACGCGCCCGATCCAGATGGGTCAGTGGAGCAGCGCGCCTCGAAACTGAACATAAGTGGTGCGGCGGACAGCTCGAATGACGATGATACCGATGAGGATTTGCCGGGATCAGCTGAGGCGCATGATGAGCCGCGTTTTTATGGCGACAACAGCATGTCTTTGGCGGATGAGCAAACGGTTAATCAATCAGCAATTGCAACAACAACGCCACCTGCCACTGCCACACCCTCCGCCGCTGCCCCTGCTTCGATCAATTGCTGAGCTTGAAGCCACAAACGCTGTGTATAACAGTCATGGAATAACAACAAAAAAACAAAAAAAAGAACACGAAGCTGGACGACCGAATGCGAACTGGATTACTGGTACTGCACAAGCTAAATACATATAGAATCATATACATATATATATGTATATATATATAGGGGGGTATACGCACATACCTATGGAGTTTTGTCCACGTCCGTTGCGTATAAACATATAAAAAAATTCATATGATGTGATTCGCATTCGTCTTTTGCTTTAGCTCGGATTCCATTTCAAGTTTTATGCTAATCTTATCAGCTTCAGTGGCTGCTGCTGCTGTTATACACTGCTAGATAATTATTATACACTGTTCAATGAGTGATCATAGAGTATATACGATTCCTCTGGCTGTACGACAAGTATATAAGTATATAAGTTTCATTTAACAGCTGCCTGACGTATAACAGTTTATAAATAGAGCGGCATGTAACATCGCTCAACTCTAAGGATGAAAGTTAACTGAAAGATATAGCGTATATAGCGGCATATAACATTGCTCAACTCTAAGGATGAATGTTAACTGAAAGATATATAGCTAATTTTATCGTATACATAGAACAGCTTACACATTACACTTAACACTGTACAATAGTTAAACCCACTTAGAAGCACTTACATACGACAGTTTCTCGTATAATAGAAAAAAAATTGTATGACAACTCGTGTAAATTAACTCATACATGAAAGCTTACGTATAACAGTCACATTACAAACAGCTGCTATAACAGCGTATGGCGTAGTCGCTTGCAGCACAAAAACATTTTAGATCTGTTTGAGTGGGTTTTCTTATTTTATTTTTTTAAACTTTTTTTCTTCCTGTTAATCACATTGACTGGTGCGTAAAGCATATGCGAAGCGAATTCGCACATGCATAGATAATACATGTACAACAAACACACACACTTATTTGCAATCACATGCTCTCTTGCGCGTTCTTTGACTTTGCTGACTGTTCCTTTGCATTTGTCTCCTTTGCAATACATGCATACATAATAGTCGCCACAGGCACAGGCAGTCGTTCGCCTATCACATGCTCTGTCTCGCTCACACTGATGTTGCTCATACATCCATGTTTTTTCCCCCCCTTTTTTTTTTTACACATTTGTACGCAGATACGTTATTCATACACACACTCACGCACCGTTTTCCTCATCACATGCAGTGTCTCTCTCTCGTTCACTCTGATGCATCGATACTTTATTGTATTTTGTTTAACTCATTGATGCATTGACAGTCCCAATACAAATGCAATCTTAATTTTTATTCATAGATGTATTTATTTATACATATATCTGTCATGCGAACACTCAGAAGAAAAAAGTTGTTTCATGCTAATTTCTATTCCTTTGTATATCAATTGATTTATCTAATAAGACAAGTATCTCGCCATTTGATTGTATCTTCTAAGCTTTCGCTGTACTTTGTACGGTTCGTTGCATTTCTGTGTTGCTTCTGCTACTTCTTATGGTTCAGTTCAGGTATTCGCCGCATTAATGATCCATCTAACTATTCATTTTAATTGAGCGAGCGAACAAATGTTGCGGCGGGCAGTTCCGAAAGTTTTTATGGAAGCGAAAGAGTAAAGTGCGTAAAGTGAAATACAAACACAAGCACACACACACATCCGCACATATATATATATATATGGAAAACGAATGGTGAGATGGAAGATCGGTATTAGAGGTGAGAAGATAGGAAAGGAAAGAGAGAAAAAAGTGGATAGGATGAGGGGAAAGATATAAAGATAAGATAAGATATAAAGACACAAAAGAGCAAAGGATAGAAGAGTGAGAGGGAGATAATAAGTAGTAAGAAGAGAGAGAGAGAGAAAGGGACTGCTAGCAATTAAATAAAGCAACGAGGAGAGAAAAGAAGAATAAAAAGTGAGTGAGATGAGATTGAGAGAGAGAGAGAACACATAGAGATCAAAGTGTAGAGTACGAAAGAGGAAGAGAAACAAATAGGAAGTGATAACTGACACGAGCTTAGAGTAAAATATAGGAAATCTAAATGGAAGTTCTAGGAATTTATAACATGATATGTGCATAATCTGTAAGTCTTTTAGTCTATGCTTCACTTCATTAAGTAAACGCTGTTTTCATTCTTAACATGCTTCAAGTTTTAACAATATATCTCTTGATTTCTCTTTCGTTTTCCAGGAAGACGAACAACGCAAGCAACGAGAAATGGAGGAAGCTAAGGAACTGCGCAAAATGACGGAATTTAAAGCTCGTCCAAATCCATTTACCTACAATAAAGAAAAACAATAATAATAATAATAATGGATACACGCACATACACACATACCACATACCCATACTTATATATATATTTTCTAAATATTTTTTTTTTGTTTTTTTCTTGAGTTCCATTATTCTAATGAATCATTGCTTATATATAGAACAGAACCTATAACAAATCTCATTTAAATTTTCCAATTGCTTAATCATATTTGTAAATGTTTCTTATATATAATTACGAGCGAGACTCGAAAGATATATATATATATATACATATATATATATATTATATTGCTTATTCATTCATTTATTCAATTTGGGTTTACGGTATTCGCAGTTCTAGTTAAACATACTTATATGCAATATATATATATATATGTGTATATATATATCATGTTTTTTTTTGAGTCAATCATCTGGATTGTGGAGCTCTTGTATATCTATATAACTAAGCAATGATTAACTGTTTTCTATTTGTATAAAGCAAAACAAGCAAAAAAAGAAATAAATTTATTAATACTGTAACTGTTTTTTCTCTAATATATTGATATAAAAGTAACTAGATGTATTCGAAATTCTTAAAAGTTGAAATATGTTTATTTGCCTATGCATATTCCCTAAAAGTTTGGTCACTTCTGTTCATTTTTCTTTTGACCACGTTTCACTTCGAATGCAGTGGGCATAACGAAAAAATGTTGCCTAGTATACAGCAGTCAGCATTTAAATACACATAAAGGTATCTATTCTGAAATTGGTTTTGTAGCAAAACATCCACATGTTTGTTGAACTCAAATTTAGCATCCACGCAGACTTCTTTCCTACACGGTTCTCTATACATATTGCTGTACTGCTCTATTGCATGTAAGCTTGATCAGTCGCCATTTTTTGTTAGTAAATAGAAACACTTTTTTGGGAGAAATATGAATGTTGGCATTTATTTATGCTTGACAGTTCGTTTAGGCCGCTCTTGGCCGGCGTTGTCTCCTTAACATTTTAGAACTGACCATCGCTGCCCCAGGACGTCTTGACGGTGTCCTCGTTCCAGTCCTCGACTCCGCCGACAGTTTCGGCAGCAACCTCATCGGCCCAGTTGGTGGTCTCCTCGACAGGATGATCGACGGCTTCCTCAATTTTGGGTGGTGGCAGCAGCTCCTTGGCTGCGGCAGCTTCCTCCTTCTCAGCCTCTTCAGGATCACGATAGAAGAAGAGATCCACAACCACGGGCCATTCGGTGGTGCGAGAAATGGTACCACGGAGACGGAGCACCTCACGAGCCAACAACCACCACATAAGACCAATCGAATGGGGTGATTTGTTGTTGCATGGGATGGCAATGTCAATGTAGCGCAATGGGGAATCTGTATTGGTGAACGCAATAACGGGGATGTTCACGTACGACGCCTCCATAATGGGCTGGTGATCGGTATTGGGATCGGTGACAACCAACAGACGTGGCTCACGGAAAGCGGGCTGGATCTGATTGGTGAAGGCACCGGGTGTAAAGCGGCCGGCAATAGGTGTGGTGTCCGTGTACTTGGCGAACTTCAGCACAGCGCGCTGACCAATGGGACGCGACGAGATGACGAAGACCTACAATAAAAATGCGTTTTATAACGGTACTTAAATGGCAAAGGCTTAAGGTTTACAGTGTGACCATCTAATGACAATCAAGTGTTTATGCTGTTTGGGCAAATCAGTTTAAAAGTTGACATCATTGAATATCATACCCGAAAGATTAGATTAGTATCATCATGTGCACCAAACAGCAACAAATATTGTAAACACATATAAACACACAACTTCAATCGTTACTCACATCGGATGCATTCTCAATGGCAACAATGGCGCGTGCAGCCAAAACCAGCTTCTCCCAAGTTTTGCCCAAATTGATGATATTCACACCATCGGCACGACGCTTGAAAACGTATTGCTCCATCTGGAAGTTGACGTTCTCGGAGCCCAGGTGAGTGGTAGCAACCAACATTTTGGTAATGTCATCCTCTTTGAGGGACAGTATATCTAAGCCTCCCGACATTTTAACGTGAAAGAGTTACGAAACCTACAATGGTACAAAAAGAAAACATGTCAATTGAAAAGAAATAAAGTAGATTTCAGCTTCACTTTGCAACATAACCTAACTTCTGGAAAGTACACGTGCCATACGGCACGAAAAACTTTATTAAAACAAAGTTAAAAAAAACTAATACGATTTTTGAATTGCAATTACACAATTCTTAAATTTATTAGTTTGCATTATTTATAATTTTAAGATTGTAAATTGAGTTTACAAAAAAAAAAATGAAGAAAATTCACTTACGTTGTGGATGCCGCTGGGAGCGTTGACAAAATGGACGAGTGATAGGCATCGTGAACGCGAATAGGCTTGAATTAGGGTTGCACAATACAGCATGTAAGCCAGATAATTCAAATATCGCATTTTTATTAGACATCGATAAGCATCGATGCCACTCTTTTCAATTGAATTAGTTTTGGCTAGTGCGATAAAGCTGACTGCTATAATAGTTGCCAGACATCGATAACTTTACTTTTATTTCGAATTGGGTTTAGTGTTGATTAGACAATATTTAAGTGCATACCATGTAGCTGTTCGTTGGCAACACATCGATAACATGAACATAATATTGAAATTCGAATTTGTCAATCGTTAAGATGTCGGTTATTTTAAATTTTACTTCTGTGCTGAGTCAAATGGAACTTTTTAATGTGAATATGCTAAATATTCTCATTAGCTTAAACACATTTAAGCACACACTTAAACACACAACTGAAGACACCGAGCTAGTGGCTATGAATGATACATGCGCTAGCTTAAATGACCGTTAAGATTCCCACTATTTTGATTTTGAAATTTGAAATAAAAGCAAATTTCTGATTTCTGTTTTCTGTATACACATTTATTGCAAGTTTTTGTTTTGTTTATATACGTAAATGTACGTGTTTTTTTCTCGCCTTTTTTGTCTACCACATCAAATGCATATTCGATAATATGGGGTTTGTTTTCTTTTCTTTTTGATTTGCCAATATATTTGTTTTTAATTTAGGTGAAAAAAAAAAAACAGTTTTTTTGGTGAACATACATTTTCGTTGCAGATTTTTTCCATTTTTCATTTCATTTCCCATTATTATTATTAAATTTCTTATATTATTAATTTTTATTTTTTTCATGGCATATTTTTAGTTTAAAAGGAATATATATATGTATGTGGGGGTGTGTGTGTGTAGGTGTATGTGTGTATCTGTTTGCCCTTTCACGTTACTGGATAACATTTAATAATAATAATAAAAAAACAACATTTTGTATACATAATACATAAAACATTTGCATTTCGCTTAGCTTACGTTATTTTTTATTTTTTTTGTATTTGGTTTTAGTGTTAAATTACTAACTACTTATACAATGTAATGTTAACTTGTTTTACTTGTTTTAATTTGTTCGTAAAGTTTTTGTTTTGTTTTCTTGTTTAATACTAGATTGTTTTTGTTTTGTTTTTACTTTTCTCTTCTTCATTTTTGTGAACAATTTGTCTTAAAAAATATATACGTAATAATTAACATTTCACTATTTTTTTTTTTTGGTTTGTTTTTAGTTTTTTCTCTGCATTTTAATTGTGTATAAAATATTTATTTTTTATTTGTTTACTACAAAAAATCACTCTTTGCAAATTAAACTCAAAATGTTTTTTTTTTATTTGTTTTTTTTTACTGTTAACATTGTTTGCATTTCTTTTTATTTTTGCTTGTTTTTATGTTTTGTTTTTGTTGTTAAAAACAAGCATTTATGATTCTTTTTGTTTTATGTTTATGTTTTTTTTTTATTTAGTGTAAGCGTTTTTTTTGTTTTTGTTTCTTTTTTAAGCTTCAAAAAACATTTAGAAGAGACATCAAAACCATTTGCAACACAAACATTGAATTCAATTTCTTTTTTATATATATTTTTTAATTTTAGCTTTGATTTTGTTTAAAATTTCTTTTATTTATTTAGTTTAGTTTTATTTTATTTTAATTTAATTTATTTTATTTAATTTTTCAGATTTCTAAGTATTTAGTATTTAACAATTGTTTTTAGTTGTTTTTGTTTGTATATATGTTAATGCGAATCAAGATCAAGCTGAAATTAAAGTTTGATATACTCGCTCGAATAATGGCAAAAAGGCGCGATTAACTTAAGTATTAGTATTGAGCAACGGTAACAATGCATAAGCAGTGTTGTAATATGCGTTTGCCATGCGTGTGCTGCAGCCGATCTGCTATTAGTCTGTGTTTCACTTCAAGTTCAGTGTAGAGCAACATTTCAATTGTATTTCAGTGTTGTTCAACACATTTGGCATGCACAATGCATATGCTGACAGCTAAGCAGTGTTGGAAGATGCGTTCAGCATGCTTGCATTTCTTGTTCTCTTTTTCACTTCAAATTCAGTGTTGATCACACAACATTTGTATAGTCCGACAGTGTTGTAAAACGCATATCAGATCTTGATCTCCCTCGAGATAAAAATTCTAAGCAAATTATAGGGAAAAGCCAGGCACCAGACACCTGAGGGTATTACTATAATAAATCCATTCGCAAATGGGTCCCAACTGGAAAAACAGTGTTGAGCAATGGCCGAAAAATAAATGAGAAAAAGTTGTTCGGAAATGCATTTTAGTAAAGATTTCTCTTTAAGTTTAGGCTTTGTTTTATCCACCAAAAATAGGAAAAAAAATTTCTCATATATATATATATGTATATATGTAATGCGTGTATAAATTGGAATGTATATATATATATATATATATATATGTATGTATATCAATAAATGTATGTATATGTACGTGTATATGCAATAACATTCATATCGTAATCATAATAATTAAGTAAATACATATATTTATATATAAATATGTTGAGTGTGTATATGTTTAGCAATACAATCCGTTTCAATTTCAATTTCAATTCAATCTAATTCAATTCAATTCAATTACAATTTGAAGTCGAAACTCAAATTCAATTTCAGTTCAAATTAATTTTGTTGATATTTTAGCTGCAAGATTTCTATTTTCAAATTCAGTTTCAATTGAACGTGAATTTCAATTTCGATTCAATTCCAGTTACAATAAAACTTCGATTTTTACTTTAAATTTCAATTTCAGGTTCAATTTCAATTTCTTTTTCAATGTTAATTGAATTGAACTTTTTCTGTTCCAATTTCAATGTCAGGTTCAATTTAAATTTCTATTTCTGTTTCAGTTTTAATTTCAATTCAATTTTACTTAAATTTCAACTTCAAGTTTTAATTTCTACTTTCAATTTCAGTTTCAATTACAATTTCAATTCAGTTTTAGTCGTAATTAAATATCTATTTCAATTTTGACTTTATTTTCAATTTTATATTATATTCAATTTCAATTTGAATTTGAGTTTCATCTTCAATATTGAGTCCAATTTCAATTTCTATTTCAATTTCAATTGGAATTGAACTTTAATTTCAATTTCCCTTTCAACTTAATTTTATATTCAATTTCAATTTGAATTAAAATTTCAACTTCAATATCAGTTTCAATTACATTTTCAATTTCAATTTCAATTACAATTTCAATTTGCCTTTGAGCTTTGTGCTTTGGTTTTTGGCACTAGAATATTTCGCAATTCGATTTCCAGCTCGCCTTTCCATATATATATATATATATATATATATATATATATATATATATATATATATATATATATATAATATATATAATAAATACTTAAAAATAAAAAAAAATTCTTTGTTAACATTCACAGTTCAATCGAGCAAAAAAAACCAATTTGGTTTTGGTTTTTGTTGTTTAACATTTAAAACTTATTTGTTAAAATGTTTCGGCTCATTTAGATTTTTTTCTGTTTCTGTTGTGTGTTTTATTTTTTTCTTATTTGGTTTTGTGTGAGGCGCTTTGGGCTTTATTTATTTTTAAATCTGTTTTTTGTTTTTGTATTTTTTTTAACTTTTAAAAAGCTTTCAGTTTACATTTATTTGAAACATTTTGATTAAATATACATCTATATATATGTTGTGTATATATATACATACATATACATATATATATGTATATATATATATTTATGAAAATTTTTTTGTTGAGAGTTTGTTTTTTATTTTTAAATTTTTTAGATTTCAGTTTTTAGTTTTTACTGTGTAAATTTAGCTTTGGTTTGGCTGCTATTTCTGCTTCTTCTTCTTTTTTGGCTTTCATTGATGTGGATTGAGCTGAACTGCTTATATCATAAATTTACGTTTTGGTTTATTTTTTACGTTAGATATAAAAAAAATTAGTTTTTTTTTTCAATTACAAGAATTTCGTTTGACTGCGATTGACGATGATTGATGAGCCAATTTTCTTGAGTAGTCATTGGCCAGACTTAAGCGTTGCCTAGACTTGATATTCTATTACTTAGCCATTACAAATGAGTTGCCCTTTGGCTATGATTGATGTGGATTGATGGGGATTGAGCTGAACTGCTTATCTCATAGATTTGTCTTTGGTTTATTCCTTTTGTATTTTAAATGACTTGTGCTTCTTCATGCGGCTGTTGTCCGTTTCGGTTGTGCTTGATGTGGATTGATGGGGATTGAGCTGAACTTATTAACTGTAGTATTTGGATCGAAGTGGGCAGAGCTGACAATATTGATGCTGGGCAAACGCTTCAGAGCACCGTCTCCATTTCAGCTATTTCCGTTTTGTAAGACCTTTCCATCACGTTGGTTTCGCCATTGATTGATGTTGATTGACAGCAGTTGCAGCAGTTAGAAACAAGAAAATCACACTCCAAAAAGTTAGCATATTTTGTAGAGCTTATGCAAATTTTTATATACATCAATCATGCGAGTGCTACTTGGGATTTGTTTAGTATAAAGTTAGTATATATGTATTTAGTATATATAGTTTATGTATAGTATCTGTATAGTAATAACAAATTGAAAATGTGCTTCATTGTGGACAGGCAAGTGCATAAATCGATGGGCATTCCTCATTGCAGGGGTCCATCACATGGTCATGCGAGAACTTATCTATTGCAAGTACACAGAGAGTGAGTGAGACAGCGAGACAGAGTGAAAGAGAGCGAGAGAGCAATAGAGAGAGAGAGAGAGAGAGAGAGAGAGCGAAAGAAAGGGAGTCAGGGCCAGAGTTCCATTGAGCAGCATCAATCAATCAGTAACGAGTGTGGAGCAGCACCCAAGGGCTTGCAAGTAAATAAATGAATGCCAAAAAGTAGTTGAAGGCAAGAGTGCTCGACTAGCAGATACATAAGCTTTTCAAATTGCACCATCTATATTTGATAAAGCATTTTAATTTAATGTATAATATTCAATTTTATTCGCGTTACCTCTTCAGGTGAATGACAAACTTGACCTGCTCAATGACTGCAAGGTGCTTTAAGATTATAATAGAATGAGTAGCTCGTTCTGTGATGTATGTAGGGCATCCGTGGGTCCCTTTGTAGCATACAGGGTATTTCTAAGTCTGGCACTGGCCTTTTGCTATATTGATTGAAATTGTATTCATACTCAGTTGAGTGGGCAACAACAGGTCTCCAGATCCCAGAATATCAACAACATACAAGAGATATTCTTAGCTTTTATCTGACCCTTTCGTGCTTTCGCATTGAGAGTGAAAAGTTTTGAGCACGTGGCATGAATATCAATAAATACATATTCATATCCATATGCATATGTGTTAACGTACCCCTATATGTGTGTGTATATGTGTATGCAAATGCGCTCATATTTCCTTTTTTGTTGTGTTTTTTTTTGCGGCAAAGTTTTTGGCGGTTTTTGTTCAAGCGCTTAATTTGCACAATTTGCTGAAAAGTTTTAGCCCCAGCCACGTCCATCATCAAACAAATAAAAAACATGCTGAGCAAGGTAGAAGGGTTGCCCGGCTAGTTGATACCCTAACGAGGCCTTCAAGTGGTATGGCATTCGTGTCCGTAGCAAGCGCCGAAGAGCCTACAGGAGGCAAAAGCACTCAAAATCGTAAATAAATGCAATCGTTGCCTCTAGTTTTGAACGTATTCAAAGTTGATAGATCGATATTTATCGATATCAAGCAAACATAATGAGTTAGCGCAAAAAATATAAGCAAATTATTATGTGAAAGGCATTCCAGATTATAAGTTATAAATTTCAAGTCTCAGCTCTTAAAGCTCTCGAATTCGATTCATAGACATTAGCTAAATTCGACTCAGCGCTCATTAGCCTAATTATATATAGCTTACGGCTTCTTCTTTACTCTCAACCAATATGCCCACGAGGTATTCGAGTTGGTTGGCATACGAAAGGGCTTGCCGCTGTGGGGCTAATCTGATGCGTGAGCAGAAAATGTAAACATTATGCATCAGCATATTTTAGCGAAATGACCCGCCCCCGCCCCCCGCCCGCCAGACCACGGATATAATCTAAACACATGTTCATATGCAAATTAGTTGCTCAACTTTCCATTTCAAGATTTTATCCGGCTGAGGGCTTCAACAATTTGAGCGCTAAATGCTGTTCATTGTTTAAGCCAAAAACCAGAAAAACAAACCAAAAAGCATTCGCCATAATAAGGGAGGAAGGTCGGACAAATTGCCCGATTAGCTTGAATAATATCCAAGATGTATTTATCTGGCTGAGTTCTTTATAAACAGCTCCGTTTCTCGCTTTAGGTAGAGCATAAATGGCGATTCCATTTACTTAATTACTTCGACCTTTTTTGGGGCTTCTCTTTAGATGGACTACAACTGATGTTATTTGTGGGCGTGACTAATCGGAAATGCTGGAGCTTACACAGTTCTAGGGCTACATAAGCTATATATACTACAGCCTTGAAACAAAAGTCGGCAATACTTTGAGCTAGCCCATTGCTAAGCTCGATTGATGAGAGACATGCAATCCACATCGATTCAATCAAGGAACTTCCTAGTGTCACCTTTCTCCCGCAGTGTGGCTAACTATAAATTTCCCCATTGTCTAATCTTGTGAGCATATCAAATGTTGTTTGAAACCTGCATAAAGCGGGGCTTCTGAATTTCTGGTGAATGTTCCCGTCACACTGAAACTTTTGTCTCAACTAAACGGATTTGCATGGCTGATGAATTTTTGTGGCTCTAACATAGCTGCATAGCTTTTTCCATAGAACAAAAACTGAACTTTTTCGATTGGATTTGCTAAACGCGTCGGTTTTAGTCACTGACCTGGCTGTGTGGAGCGTAGGGCGTGGTGGGAGCTGTAAATGATATGCAAATGTGTGTGAACCTAAGCTGCGACTCCTCTGACAACTGGAACTGGAACTGTCGGATATGCTTCAGCTGGGACCAGGGGGCTGGCTAACTAGCCAGCTGCTCCGGAAGCAGTCGATAAGTTAATTTAATAAAGTAATTTCCATATATTTTTATTGGAAGCGGGAACGATAAGGAAGACAGCAACAACGAGAACAGTGAACGCTGTTATTCTAATCAATTGCTTAATTGAATTGCTGACTTAACAGACTAAGGACACACTCTCCCTCTCCCTCCCTCCCCCCCTCTCTCTCTCTCCCGCACACGTACAGACAACATTGAAGGACAAAGGGTTAGCAGCATGCGGGAGTTTCACTGTAATAAAAAACTTACCACCTGTATAGATCTTGTGCGCTGGCAGCCAAGCTGAGGTTTCCTAGCAAAGGGGGACGTTCCTTCAGATGATGATGATTGAGCAGATCCGACGATGAGGCGAGCCTAAAAGGGGTTCAAGTGTTAGCTAGAGCAGAGCCAGTGGCCAGTGGGTGAGCTCACCTTAATTGTGGCGCTTTGATGCCGTGCTTGTCCATGACCTTCTCCAGCTGACGGACTCGTAGGCGAGACATATCCAACTCGTGCTTCACCTTCCACAGATGCGTATCGCAGATGGGATCGTTGCAGCGATGCTTTTTCAATATTTCCGTTGCCTCATAAACGGCACCGCGAAAAGTCAGCGACTTGCCCATGGATAGCGAGATGAGGGCACAGCAATGACCGCCATCCTTTTTGGCCAAACGTTTGCGTATGTACTTGAAATAGACGTGCTCGAGCAGTAGCAGCAAGGCGGCCAGCAGTATGCCAGCCATCAGAAGCAAAAAGGCGGACAAGAACTGCTCGAGTGCCAGCGGATCGGAGGATTTGTGCTCCTGTTTGCCCGGCCGACAGGTGCCTGTCATCCAGTAGCGACGCAAACGTTCCAAGTCGCCATTGGCTCGGAATTCCAGCAGCCGTTTATTGAACATTTGCACGTACTTGGAATTGCGGCTAAAGGCCAAACCATAGCCTGCCGAGAGATAGGGGGAGATAGTGTGAGATAGGCATTTGCAAGGATTATAAGCAGGGAAACCAAGAAATATGAAGAGCAACGAGCTCATGGAAGGAAAGGAAAGAGAAATTAAAAGGAAATAAAGGAAACCAAGGAAGGATTACAAGATAGGAAATCGGTGGAAGAAATCAAGCAAAGAACACAAAGAAGGGCAATCATGAAGGATAACAAGGAAGGACAATTAGAAAGGAAGAATGGCAAGCAAGGATTATAACTACCAACCAAGGAGAAGCATGTAATACCAGGAAAATAAAAGTGAGTGATGCTTACCTGTCATTGCGTACCAGCTACCCACAGTCATCAGGCGACAATCCTCATCCTGGGCAACCAAATAATCCAGCACAGTGCCATCGTAGATAAACGAGTCCAGATTGCCATTCAGTACGGCGGCAACGCCATCGGCCACGCTTGTCTTATTGTATCTGTTATGCGAATCGGAATTGAGATCAGAGCTAAAGTCATCAAAAGATCCTAAAAGACGTTACTCACTGCTTCATGTAGTAGTGCATGTCCTTAAAGTACTTGTGTATGGTGGAGTCCGTGTGGCTGTAGGGTATCGTGCCGAACTTGAACGAGGGCTTGTGCGAATACGGATGCACCAAGCGGCTATCGTTGAGTCCACTAAACTCATGGAACTCCTCTCTGCAAGCAGGTGTGAGAGAAACCGATTGAGAATGCACTGGACTGGACTAGACTAGAGTAGAGAAAAGTCAACCAACCTGGTTATCATGAAGGCCGCCAGGTTGGCAGTGTAGATGGCAAGGAAGACAACAGCAAACAGAGCCCAGACATTGGTCATAAAGCGCGAGGTGAAGCCGCGCGGTGAATCCACATGAACAGCGGCTTGAAAGAGCACCGCCCAGACAAGCCAATACGTGCGAAACAGCGAGAAGCGATACGGCGTGACGTTCGTGTTTTGTAGATAAAGCTTCATATCATAGCCACTGGGCGATAGCCACTCGAACAGGAAAATCATAAATGTGGCTGCTTGAATGGCGACGATACCCACCTGATGTGTTCAATTAGGGACGGGAAGTCGGAAATGGGAAGTGGGAGTTGGCGGATGGGAGATGGGAGAAGCGGGTACGTCCGAAGCCAAGGCGTAGCAGGATAGAGTGGGAGCGCGCAAGTGTGTGTGAAAGAGAGAGAGAGAGAGAGAGAGAGAGAGCGTATAAAGTAGTTTTGAGTGAGGACTTACCGGAGCATAGAGTCAGACTATTTTTTGTGACTTACCAGCATCCAAGAGGCCGTATCGAAAGGCTCCAGAAAGGCCGTAGGCGATATGATGCCCGTTCGTTTGGCCACAACAATGGCAATGCCCGTTTCCATGAAGGGCTCACTGAAATCGACAACCGCTTCGCGCTCGGTGTTGATCATGAGAGATGTGAGTACCATGTCCGTCTTGCGATTAACCAAGTCGGCAATTAAACCATTCCATTTACCATTCTCAAGTGTACCCCATTTACCATCTTCAACCCGTACCAGCTCGTAGGTGAAGCCCAATTCTTCGGCAAACTTTTCGAGTAGATCAATGCAAAAGCCGCTGCAGCATTGATAGAAGGACTCGTTGCGGTGTGCTTGACCCACATCAATATCGGCGGCCATTTCATGATCGGCCGCCACACGGCACAGCACACCGCGGTCCATCAAACATTTGCCGCTTACTGGATCGGCGGGTGACAGATTGATATAGGGTGCCTCCTCGAGGAATGTGATCTTTAAATGGAATTTCTCGGGCACACCTTGCGGCGGAGCGTGCGAGTTACCTGGCCAAGCAATATCGCGTATATCAAGCTTCTGTGTCTCCCACGACTTCCACACTCCGATCTGTGTGTTAATGTCAGCGAGCGAGCGAGCGAGTGAGTGAGTGTGTGAGTGATATACCCAACCCCCACCCCAAAGAAAATCGATTGCAATTATATAAAAGCGTTCCGTGTGTGTGGGGAGAATAGGATTGTGGATGGATGTGATTTGTACAGTGAGTGCGTGAGAGAGAGAAAGGTAATTTGGAAAGTCAAGTCATTCAAATGTGAGATTCATTAAGCTGAAGGTGAGGCTCATGCAGAACGCGTGGCACTTACCTCCTCCCAGACGAGGTTCTTATTGTTGGCGCTGGGTCGCAGATTCATGATCTTGAGCTCGGCCGACTTGAGGTCGCCATCGGCAGTGAACTCAATGTTTGGCTTGTTCAGATCACCCTCGATGGACACATTACGCAAATACTTGAAAAAGCTGAGCAAGAACATTAACCACCCGAGAGTTTAGCCAAGACGTGGCGACTAGCCACGATACTCACATTTCGCCATTGTCCCAGCGTCCGCGACCCTCGTCCTCGCAGGACAGCGACTGCGTGGTCAGGCGTCGGTCACGATTCGCTGGATCTGTTAGGTACGCCTCGACGCCATAGCTATAAATCTTGATCGCATTTGATATCTCGTTCATCAACGCTGCACTGCTCGTGTCGAAGTGTACGCCCAGCATGCCAACTGGAAACTGTGAGTGCGCATCTTTCTTCTCAATCACTGACTGACTAACGACCCACACGTAATTCTCGCCGGTCAGCTTCATCTCCTCGGCGGCACGTAGTATAGTAATTGCCTCCGTCTGTGTGGCATAGAGCAACATGACACGCGCCTCGCTATTCACCAGCTCCATCAGATCGCTTGTCCGTGTCACCACAATCGAGTTGAGTATTGTGAACTTGAAGTGCTCCTGCATTTCGGCCACACGTTCGCGCACCGCCTGCACGAAGTCATCGTGACCAGCGATCTGCGAGGTGACTACTGAGAACTGATGCCATTTGTAACGCTCCAATATGCTCAACATGGCTGCACTTTGGTGCTCAATGCTCGGCGCCAGCTGCAGCTGCAGCGTCGACTGCGAGGCGCGACGTTCCAGGCCCGAATTGTCCGCATTCCAGGAGATAACTGGTATGCCCAGATATCCGGCCAGCTGCAGAAAGTACTGTGCCGAGGCGGTGCTGTGACCGAACTGTTCGTTGTTCATCATATACAGAATGGCAGAGACATTGACGCGCAGAAATTCCTTGCACAATGTGCTCAAAATGGCTGCAAAGATCAAGAGATTAAGCATAAGTAAGGTGAGCAGAAAGGTCTGTGGGATCGATCATTGAAGCAATCTAAAGCAATGGAAGAGGTCTCTCCCGCCCAACATAGTTCTGGCTTATGAACTGTCGACTCGCATTCCACTAGCCATGCTCTAGCCATGTTTCAGAGAATGGGACAAATAAATGCTTTAGCATACGTTAATTAGAGAAAGAGATGGAAAGTGAGAGAGGGAGCTAGACAGAGAGAGAGGCCTGCCTCCTGTAGCCTTATACTATGAACTACGTGGCCGTCGATAATGTGTAGAAGGCTCTTACTGGAACGCCCCTCAGGGCAGGCTTCTCATTTTGTGCGTGTCCTGTTTACAGATATGTACGCCAATTAATTACAGATTAGCCAGCGCCTGAACGCTGCTTACGTGCCTAGCTTTATTAGGTTATCAAGTGTCGCTCGAGGTGGGGAGTCAGAGGTGTGGTGGTGTGCTGGTGTGGTGGTGTGGTGGTGTGGCGGTCTGTGGCTGAGGTGTTCAGAGCCGCTCAATTGGTGGTAAGCCCCGAGGCCCAGTGCGATGCGAGGTGGTAATTGCTGTTGGTGGAGGCTGGTGGCTGCTTCAAGTATTGCAGACCTGTTCGAAATGCTTTTCACATTTTTATCCGGCCTAATTATGAGACATGTGAGCAACGGTCGCAGCTGGTGTTGCCATAGAGCCGGCCGAGCTCGCTAATTGACACATTTAAAGGTACCTAAAAAGCTTCCAAACAATTTCGAAATTGGCTTTAAATTAAATCATTTTGCACCTCAAACAAATTGACTGAATGATTGATGGCTTAGGCTTAAGCACTTGAGCAGGCTCGGGTCGACTAGGCGACCAGGCCGTATTCTTCATATTCCACACACTAGAGCAGGCAACTCGTATACCCCATTTCAATGCTTCTCACAGAGTATCGAAAGGTCTCTTCCTATCTCATCGGCACTTGCAAAGTTTGTCAGCTTTTGATTGTGCAAACGAAAACTTGGAACCGAAGCTTAAGCTAATTGTTTGCCTGGCCACTGAGCTACTCTCTCTTGGGCGGGACAGCATTAAAAATGATTAACATTATTAATTCGAACTTGATACTAACTCGCTTCCAATTTTGGTGCGAACAGCCAAGCAATGAGTTGGAATGAAACGATATTTTTCATTATTTCATGAGGGGCAGAGCCATTGTAATTAATTCATATGTATTCCCCAAAGGCCAAGGGAAAGGGATGTTTACCCCATCAACAGCAACAGCAACAGCCACGGCTTCAATAATATCGATTTGAAAAGGCTTCGAGTTATAGCTCATTTTGCAATAATGAAAAGCAGACGTGAGAGGCGGTGGTTGCGGGGTGAGGGTTCAGTTGGCATTGGCAAAGGATGTCAAGGAATTCGCAGGATGCGTTGCTTAGTTTGTAAAACAATGACCAGCGATAATTTAGAAAGTTTTGCGCATGGAAGCCACGAAAAAAAGCTCCAGGCGACAGGCGACAGGCGAATGTGAATGACATGTCAAAGTTGAAACTTGAAAGTTGAGTGAGCCGACACTTGAACAAACATAACTTGGGCAAAAATGACAGAGCCAGCGGGAGACGGAGGGAGAGAGAGGGTGAGATAGAGAGCCAGTGAGAGAGCATGAGTGTGTGTCGAAAGTTTTGCCCAACGTAAGTCTAAGAGAAATGCGTTGGGCAGTCTCTAAGCAGAGGAGGAGTCTATAGAGAGCGGAATCGTTGGGGTCTGTGAAGGGTCTGCTTAGAAATCTAGAGAGACGGGAGATAGCAGGAAGAGAGGGGTAGGCAGAAGTGCAGACTGTTGGGGCTTGCGTTCTCATCTGTGAAAGAGGGAAGTGAGAAGTAAGATGGGAGGGTAAGAGCAGGAAGAGACCAGGCGTCCGTTGACGTCTGTGGAGGAGTCTATAGAAGGGGCCAAGTGGGAAGTGTGTGGTGGGATCTGTACTGGCATTTGTGAAGGAGTCTGTGAGGAAGGAGAACGCAAAGCTAGAGGCGGAAGGTCTGATGAGGCGGCGGTGTCTGTGGTGGGATCTGTTGCGTTGTCAATGGAGGGGTCTGTGCAGCAGGGTAGCGAGCTACCTCTCAATGCTAAAATCTGGAAATCTCATCAAAAAGTTTAATTAACTTTTTCATCACTTTATTTCTGCTATTTGCATTTGAACGCCGAAAAGGAGGTGCTGCTAATTTTATCAACAGTTTTTCCCCCACATGCATTCAATTACCAGCCCGCAGATAGATCGATAGATGCCTGACTGACTAGCTGGATGGCTGAATGGCTGGATGGCTGGATGGCTGGATGGCCGGCTGCCTGTATGGATAGCTAGATAGATAGGCTCACATACACACCATCATTCAGTTTGATGGATGAATAGAACCTGAACCAGATGGAGAGCTGGAGAGAATGAGAGCCTGGACAACTCTCTGATTAAGTCGACAATAGAAAACCGTTTAATAAAATTATGCCTGGCAGCCACCACAGGGACTTAAAGGCTTAAAGGCTTATGAGAAGGGCGCTCACAATACGTCAAATTTCTAGTCATATTCTCGCCACGCCACTACGCTAGGCAACCCTTGGCCAATGAAATTTACAGTTGGCGAAATTTAATTTCGTGTTGAATGAATTTTGATTGAATTACCAGTCGCAAAATGGTTTGATTTTTGACATCATACGCCCACCACTGCTCCATCCACGCGCCCAGCCACTCTCAATGCACACAAGTCACTCGCGCCTGGCTGTCCATTAAAAACTTTAATTGTATGTATTAAACATTTTTAATTGCTTTTGAAATGGTTGTTGGCGCTCCTGTCTCTCGGTTTCCTTTTTCCTATTTCCTTTTCCTTTTTATTCATATATATATATATAAATATATATATATATATATATATATATATATATATATATATATATATATATATATATATGTATATATACCCTGTATGCATTGCCAACGAGGTCAAAGGGGTGTAATCAAATTGTGAACAAGTTTGTTCAACACACTCTCTATCTGTCTCTATCTCTCTCTCTCTCTGTCTCTATCTCTCTCTCTCTCGCTCTCTCTCTCTCTCCCTTTCTCTCTCTGTCTCTCTCTCTATCTCTTTGTCTGCTCTGTCTGTCTTACAGTCGGTTTGGCCTTGTAAGAGCTTAGAACTGAACTGAGATAGGCGAATGCTAATTTATGCAAAGTTCGCTTCACATATCATAAGTTTCTCATATCGGCAGACCACTTTCAGGCGACCATAACTAGTGGGTGAACTAAATTTTAATAAATATATATACTTTTATATATTTATACTCTTTGTGGGAGCACGAGATCCAGCTTTCGACCATCCGTCCTACTTAACATACATATATTTGGTATACCCCTAGCAAAGGAGATTTCAGGGTATTTGGATCCAGAGCCGAGAAATTCCGACTTTCCGTCCATCTCTCTGCCCGTCGGCTTATTCGCTCGCTTGAACGTCTGTAGAGCGAAGAACTATAGTCTTTACTTCAACTTGGATACCCTGTTGCAGCGTTGTTCTCTTTGGACTTCTCTTACTTTATACATGGTATGTGCTGGTCACTCACTCCCTACAGCTTCACACACTACACTTTGTTGTTGCTGCCTCTGCTGGTGCTTTATGTTTCCCGTTTCCCGTTTCCCGTTACTCGTTTTCCAGTTTACGTTTTACGTTTCCATTTTATGCTTCTGTTGAGGCATATGAATGAAAAAAAACTATAGCCTAGTTATTGGGGCAGCAGAAAAATGTTCTTTTACAACTTTTTCATAATGCGGCATGAAAAATGAACTCGGAGAGAAACAGCAAAGCAATTAAGTTTACAACTTGGCCGATTATGCCTCGCCAAATGCTTGTTGTTTGTTGTCAATTTGAATGAACTTAGGCAGCAAGACTCAAAGTCCAAGTCTGTGATTCAATTAAAATAAGCCCAAGCATTGCATAATATTTGTTTTAGAATACCCAACTTTGAGATAGCCATGTCGACTAATTTCAATGAATCTCAACTTGCTTCGTAGCTGTAGGAAAAATAGTTTGTTTTACGCGATGTGCAGCGACTGCAGCTGAAAAGCCCCAGGCGTTAATAGGTCTAGCCGCCCAGTAGCTAACTGTGATTCACTTCTCGTTTTGAAAACTATGTTGACAATTTCTAGTTTGACAGTAGGCCTAGCCCCTAGGCAGATTTCCATGTATCACTAAATTCAAAAACTGTTCGAAAAGCGTTCCGCTTATAAGTAAAGGTATTGAAATTGGAATTGCAACTGAAAAGCTCTCTTACTCTTATCACACACACGCACAGTCACGCACAGCCACACACACCCATACACACCCATAAGCGAAGGTCTTACGCAACGTCGTCTTTGACAGCGTTGGCATCGGCAATAATTCATTCAGTGGTTCCACTGTAGCCACAATTCGCGACATGCTGCCGCAGCTACTCGAGCTGCTGTTGCTGCTGTTGCCGCCTGACACTCTTTTTCCCTTCTTTAGCTGTCACGGCGACAATAAGTAGGTAGCCAGAATCGCATAGGACGCACAGCAACATGGTAGTCAAAGTAGCTGAGAACTGCTTTGGTGTTCTCAAAAGGCAGCAGTCGAGAGGGCGACAGGGACAGAGGGGCGTCAGGGCGTCGACTCATTTATGTACGCATAATAATGCGTAAATTGAATTTTGACACCGTGCTGCTACAATTTTTGGCTAACAGCCAGCCAGCCAGGCAAGCTCCACCTCCAGCTGGCGCCCACCATCGCAGGCAGGCTGGCTGGCTGGCAGGCATTCGGGTAGTGTTGCCGCGTCAAGCAGTGGCAGTCATCCAGTTACTCGCGCTTGGCAGCCACCAAAAGCTGCGAGGCACACGGCAAGCGCAAGTTGAGCAAAGTTTTTTGTCTTAAATTTTAAACCTGAAAAACAATTTCCAAATTGGTTCGCAATTTGAGAAAAGGTTTTGCTTTTCATAAAGAAATTCAGCTGAAATATACGTGCCTGACTGCCTGTTTTATAGTTCTATGAAATGGAAGCGATTTATCGGTAATCGAATCAGCGTCTTAACGCGCTAGTCAAACACGCTAAATACGTGTAAAGATAGGGAAAGAGAGATAGATAGATAAGGGAACAGACAGAGGGCGAAATAAATAGATAGATAGATAGAGACAGAGAGAGAGACAACGTGAGAGAGGAAGAGATAGACATACATAGAGATAATTAAACATAAATGAGCTCAGCAAGAGATAGAGAAAGAGAGAGCAGGAGAGGGACATAACTGGAGTGAGAGAAGTGAAATGTGATTTGCAAGTTTTTTATTTATTCTACGCTTTTGAGCTTATGAGAATTACAAAGAGGGGATAATAAACGACGGAGAGGGAGAGAGCCACATGCACGGAGACACAGAGAAAGCACAACAATCTCTTTACGACTCTTAACCAAGCTTAAAATTTTCAATCCCAATTGAATTACAGCTTAAATTAAACACAATCAAGTTATCAAGTAGATTTCTTATGAAAAGCGCAGAGACAAGGACGATACAGAGAGAAAGAGAGATAGAGAGAGAGAGAACCAGAAGTTGAGCAATGACATTTTTTTTGCCCTCACTTGCGTGTGTGTTAATTAGCTTAAGATTTGAAATTTGAAATTGAATTATGGCTTAAATGAAGAACCATTAGGCTTACATGTTTTTTTCTTGCTGCTGCTGTACTGTTCAGAGCTGGAGGAGAGGCGTTGACAACCCATTCAAGCATACATGACAAAGAGCGAAGGGAGTGTGCGCGTGTGTGTGTGTGGCTGTGTGGCTGTGTGGCTGGGAAGTCTGTCAACTTATTATAACATCCATTAATTTCATTTGAGCATCATTCAATTGCCTTCATTTTTATCGCAAGTTATCAAGAGTTTGAGCATATGTGTGTGTGCGTGTGTGTGTGCGCGCGTGTGTGGCAAAGTTTTTGCATTAAGCAACATATTTGGCAGGCTGACGCGGAAACGAAAGCACAGCGACCTGACAGCAGCTCCAAGTGGGTGTCAGAGACAGAGCCACAGCCAGAGGCACATAGCTCAATACAATTTTTGGCATTCATTTTGGCTTATAGACAAACACAAATAAACACACACACTCACACGCATACACACAGACAGCAGCACTGTGTGTGTCTGCTGTTAAAATATGCTTGAAAAGCCTGTAGCGACATCAAAAAAGGTCCACAATAAAATGTTTAATACCCTGTAGTCATTGAAGCTGGGCAAGCAGGGTATAATGGCCGGCGTGGGCGCGCCCTAAGAGCATATATATAAATACGATTTATTGCACATGACGTCCTGCCTTCTGCCAACTGTTTGTTCGGCCGTCTGTCCGACCGTTCGTCTGTTTCCATGAATACAGTTTTCTTGGAATCTATGAAAGTTAGAACTTTGAGTTATTTGCAGGTGGCTCATAGGATGCACCAAGTTTTTATTTCCATTTTGATGAAATCGATTGAAATTGATATGCGACCTCGGACGTCTTGGGAGCCAGAGCAACCAGTTAGAGCGTCTCCAAGAGCATGTGCATAGCCTCCGGCATGACACGGCATGGGTTGAAGGGTGTGTTCTAGTTGAGAGCTCCCCACGCATTGAGATACCTTTATTTGTTAAACATCCATTAATGCTAAACGAACGTGAACAATAGCAAAGGACAATGCACGAAGGACGCACAATGAACGAGCTAGTGTCAAGCGCCATAAAACACAATTAGTCAAGTGGCGCGAGTGAAGGGTGCAGATGCTACAGTGTGCAGTGCGCGTGTCTGTGTGTGTGTGTGTGTGTGTGTGTGTGTGTGTGTGTGTGTGTGTGTGGTGTATGGTGTGTGTGAGTCTCTGATTACACTTGAAGTTCTAAAAATTGGAATACATCACGCATACACCCCGTCCCGTATGTGGCTACAGCAAATCTGTCTACATATATATATATATATATCACGTATACGACGCAGCGTACAATCATAAATATGCAATAGCAGTTGTTACACATGCACGCATACACAATTAATCAATACCATGATAATTCCACTCAATTACACACACAAACACACGCACACACAACGAACCGACGGCTTTTCGCGCTTCTAGCCTCTGGTGAGCTCATGAATATAATCTAAGCGCACACACGCAGCTAGAAAACAAATACACATATGCACGCACACACACACATAGACTTGGGCGTGGTATGCAAAGAGAAGAAGAAAATGAAAAAAGTGGAAGGAAAAATGTGAACTGAACTAAAGTTAAGTTTTTGGTTCGTATAAAACTTGGCGCATATATAGATTTTATAGCTGTTTTGTTGACGTCACATGGTCAGCTGTAATACACACACACACACACACACACAAAGACACACACATAGAGACACACACACAGAGACGAGCTGGCAACGACAATGACAACGAGCTCACGACAGGACGTTGACGCTGATGTTGCTGGCAATGCTGCTGACGACGCCCCCACCTTTGCCATTTGCTCGTATCTGGCACACACACCCCTACACACACACCCCTACACACACACCCCTACACACACACCCCTACACACACGCCCCGCATACACGCCTCGCACACTCCGCCCCTTCCTTGGCACCCTTCAGCACACGCCCTGCTGCTCGTAGGTGTCTTCTGCCAGCATCTTATCGAATATCAAAGTGTTGTTAGAATGATTTTGATTTTGGGATGTTTGGCTCCGCTTTTAGTTTGTTTTCTGTTTATTTGCTCTTTACACGTGGGAAATGTTTAGCTGACACACAAGTCACATACATCACACACACACACACACACACACACTCACACATACACACACAGAGAGACACCTGTACAAATGCAGTTTTAATATGCTTAAGCTGCAAGTTGAGTTTGTTACTCCAAATTCCAGCCAAGACAAAAAAGAAGCAGCCAAAAAAAGATTTTCGTACTTTTCTTCGTTTATTCTTCTTGCTTTTCCTATTATTCTGGCTAAAGTGAAAATGCACTTAGAGTAGTTGGGCAAGTGAAAGCTTCTGCCTCTACGTGCTCTACACCAGATACCTTAATCCTAAGTTTCTTTTATTCTTTGCATCAATCGTCAATCAGTCAATGAGAGCGTAAATCCTGCCAGTCAATCCGTCAGTAATCACTCAATCAATCAACCAAACCATTGCTGGTCAATCATTTTGTAAATCAATGAACCGAGATTTCCTTAGTCAGCCAGAGTCAGTCAATCAATCACTATGTAGGTCAATCAGTTAAACGTCAGTTTATCAATCAGAAACCCAAAAGAATCACAAAGTCAATGTGTGAAAGAGTCAGTTATCCAGTCAGTCAGGAAGTCAATCAATCAGCCGATTAGCCAATCAATCGCGTGTCAGTCAACGGTCAATCAGTCAGTCAGTAACGAATCAATAAAAAGTCATTAGACTTTTTAGACATGCAGCCAATCGGCAAGTCAATCAGTCAATAGACAATCAATCAGTCAACCACAAAGTCAATCAATCAATCATTCTCTAGGATAAATATTCTTATAGACCTCATTTACGACCAACAGTTGCGTGTTAATAGAACTTATCCGCAGAGTAACTTAGAGGAAGTGGGAAATGATTTAATGGCGTTCGCAGATGTGGCGAAAATGGTGAATGGCGAATGGTGAGTGGTGTGTGGTGAATGGCAAATGGTTAATGCCAGAGCACTTACGAATAATGCAAATCGCGTGTGATCCAGCTGGCCGCAGCTACTTGCTGAAACTCAACCAACTGGGCCTCGGTCTCGGTTTCGGTTTTGGGTCTCGGTTTTTGGGCGTCAGCCATTAGCAGCGGTTGCCACGGCTTACGAGACTAAGCGTAAACATCCTGTTTGGACAGTTGACCGCAAGGATGCGGCTGCACTTCGTAAACAAGATAGTGAATGCGTGTGAGAGCGAGAGAGGGGCTTGGTAGGACTTTAGGCCAGGGCCTACTTCTCTATTAAGGCAATACAATGTTCGCTGCCGATTTAAGGCTCCAGCTGCTAACGACAGCTTCAACTGTCAACAAAAACCTAAAGTCGAAACCGAAACCGAAACCGAAACCGAAACAGAAACCAAAAAAGCTCAGCCCTTAGCCAATAAGATACAACCGAGGACTTGAATCTGCGGCCGAGTCCACTGCTCTAACGTTATGTGTAAATAAAAATGTTATGTCCAAGTTCAAAAGCTTTGAGTGTGGCTGGTTGGGGCCCAGTAAAGAGGGGAGCT
The DNA here is from genome assembly GCF_003285905.1 of Drosophila hydei. NCBI lineage: Eukaryota > Metazoa > Arthropoda > Insecta > Diptera > Drosophilidae > Drosophila > Drosophila hydei. Next base: position 416,301 of record NW_022045716.1, on the reverse strand, counting down.
CACTTGACCTGGAACTGACTGCGGCCCAATTAGTTGGAAGTCAAACGTTAGCTTCGCCCCGCTGTCGACAAGTATTTATGCTTGGCATGCACCAACGGAACCTACTTTATCTCGGTTCCTATCTACATCTTGATTTCTGTGTCTCCCCTCTCTCTCCCCCTTCCTCTCTCTCCCTCCCTGTCTCTCATTTTCTTGTTCTCAATTTTTATGCGTTTACTTGCTCGGTTTGGTCCAGAGGCCAGGGCAAGGCCATACTTTTTCATTTGACTGCCTCCGTTGCTCCCGCTACCCACTCCTTTCTTACTTTCTCTCCTTAGAATCCAGTGGCCCTGGCTCCTTATTCTATTGCGTCCTCTCCTCACTCTTTCTCTCTTCCAGTTGCTCCTTGCTCTTTTTCCCTTCACTCTCTCTCTTCACTCCCTAATTCTCCTTGTAGTCTAGTTGCCCCTTGGTCTTTGCTCACTCAACCCACTTTCTCTCCCTAAAGTCCTGCTGCCACTTGGTCCTTGCTCGGCTGCTTCGTCTCCCCACTCTTTCTCTCTCCCTCTCCCGCTATCTCTCTCGACTGTTCCTGTTGCAACCCGCACTCTCTTCTTTTTGACTCTCTTCCCTCTCCCCATTCCCACTCTCTCTCGCCCGACTGCCCATAGCTCCTTGGTCTGGCCATTTGTTTCGGCCTTGTTGCTACTTTAGCTGGCACAGCGGCCACCCGCTGTGGCACACAAGTTGAATGGATGCCATTGTCTGTCGTCGGTCTGCAACTGCAGATGCTTCTTAAGAAAGGGAGCAAGGGCAAGGACTATATGCGATATGGGCCACATACTTTGTGGCTTTCTCTGTGCTGTATTCAGTTAGGTGTGTGTGTTCGTGTGTGAAAATCACTTTGCTATTGGGATGCTACACACAGCTAGCCAGTTTCAATAAACAAGTCTCTCGACTAGTTGCGCGCAAATGGAACTCGGCCTCGCATTACGAATCATAAAAATTTATGAGAAAGGGGCATATACTCGCTCTGTAAGCAGTCCGTGTATATATATCTGTATATACTTATTGTATATATACGTTTAAGGCCCCTCATTGAGCATTGCCAGCCACACACGTCCATTTATCTATTTATCCATTTGATACCCTTCTGCGGTTGGATTCCGAAAGGAATGTATCAATGGTTGACTGCTCGCGACTTTGAGTGCTCAAGGCTTTCTCGGTTTTGTTGGTTTGTCTCTCAGTTTATTTTCCGAAAATCGATAAATATCGATTATACAAGAAACTAAGAAAGTCAAATATATATGATGTTTTTTTAATGATATTTCGTATATTTAAAGGGAAAATAGGGTATATCAATATCGACATGGTATGCCAGGGTATTGGGTATATATATCACATTGGGTTTTAGTGGAAAATATAGTTGACAAGATACATAGGGCGCAAATAGGGTATACTGGGTATTGAGTACATGGGGAAAATATATAGAATATAAAGATTTTGTATGGTATGTAATATATATAGGGTATACTGGGTCTATATAATATATAGGAAATGTAGAAATGTTTCCTGCATTCAATACTCCTTAGCCATTTAGCCGAGAACACTCGTTCTAAGTGCATAGCCGATTAATGTGGTATACAGGATATTACCATGCCATTCAGTTACAGCAGTTAACTCGTTTTCATTCTCCCAACTGCTCACTTAACGCTGTCTTTAAACACGCTTGTCAAGCATTTGCTCGTGCCTCCGTCAGCTGGATGGCCAATCAGTAGATATCGACAAGAGCCTAAGCATCGATGCCAATACCATCAGCAACGCCATCAGCATCGCCATTGCCAACGCCACTTACACAGGTGTTGAAAGCGCTTGGCGCTTAACGACAGGAACATGCTTCAACAGCATTTTAATGTGCACTTTGATGTTGTCCTGGCTGCTTCAGCTGCCTCCCTGTACTCTGTCGCCTGCTGACCATGCGGTCAATGAGTGTTGGACAGCAGAAGGTGGAACTGCTGCTCGAAGCTGGAACTGGAACTGGGGTATTTGTAATGCCCTATGTAGACAATGTGTAAACAAGGTTTACAAACGTGTCTGTCGTTAGAGATAGAGATAGGGAGGGCATGGAACAGAGAACAGGTGTGAGGTGGGCTCTGTTTACCCTTTCAGCTTGTCAACCACAGCAAATGATAACTGAATGAGTAATTATGCACAGCGCCCTCTCTCTCTCTGCTTCCCTCCCTCCCTCTCTCTGTCTGTCTCGATTTAAATATAGAACAGCAGCAAGGCCTAAAAATATTTAACAGCTGCCTTGGTTATTCATTTGTCACAAGATAAATTGCTTTTCCAATGTCCTGCCGGCATAGCGAAGCTGTCGCCCAATGAACCCGTGATATATGGAAGCTGTGAACTAAGTAGAAGAAGAAGCAGAAGAGATAATGTGGCAAGCTGAAGGCTTATTGACCTTATTGACAATCGAAAACGATTTCTATATGTTCTATATATTCTAAATATATATATTTCAACTGATGACTCATTTTTAGTTCTAGTTCCATTTGATGAGTACGTTCAATTTGATGAACTCGTTCAATTTGTTAATCTGCCTCAATTTAATTAAAAAGCTAAGCCACGTGTTCATCCATTCAGAAATTGCAATGTCCCGAGGTTCGGTCACACCCAGAGCCAAAGCCAGCGGTAGAGGTAGAGCTAGTTCCATTTGCTGGTTTTTGCGGTTCAGTCATTCAATCATTTACATGACAGCAAACAATGCGCGAGTCCAGCACACACACGCACACAAATTACGTGTGTGTGTGTGTGTGTGTGTGTGTGTGTGTGTGTGTGTGTGTGTGTGTGTGTGTGTGTGTGTGTGTGTGGCTGTGGCATGCATTGGAGTCTGCGAAGGGGGCTTAAGGGCTTTGACCGCAACAGAGTGCAACTTGTCACATTCAGATCATTGGTGAATTTTTCGGGTTGCGCATCGATTGATTGCAATTAGTGAAGTTAATCATACGCACCGTTGTACAATGGCAACAATTATCTTTAACCACTAATTGACGAACGTTAAATGAGCGACAAAATATGAAATGGAACGCATTGCTCCCAGCTGCTGACAGCCACCGCAAATGAACCTAACTCGATAATCAGGCAATCAGGGTCTATCAGCGAGCTGAGCTGAGCTGAGCGAAAGGACGAAGAACGAAGCACACAGACTGCGTGTGCCCAAGGCCCGGACCTAGCCCTGGCCCTGGCCCTGGCCCCGGCCCGGCCCCAGCCCTGGTCATGGCACTGGCCCTGACTATGTTTATTGTCCATTTCTTGGTTAGTAGACAATAATCGTTTTGTATACCCTGCACACATTGCTGAATGCTTAGGGATCGGGTATATTACTGTCGACTGCAAATGCCAGCAACTGGCAGATGGAGAAGGCGTAGGCAAGTCTTATTCTGTCTGAATGGATCTCGATCATACACACTTTACTCCAATCATCCTTCCTTACAGTTCAAGAATGGACTCAACCTTCGGGTTGTGTATCAGCTAGTCGAGCATTGTCCCTTGTTGTTGCTATGTCTACGCTCGAGGTAAGAATAATAGAATTTTGTATTAAATTGCATTGGCGCACACACATATATATATACATATATATATATATATATATATATATATATATACATATATATATGTAGACAGAGCGAGCGAAAGACGGACCTTTGCCTTTCGTCATTAACATGAATGGCTAAGATAATGGCCTAGAAAGTGTGATATTCGTATATAATGCGGAATATACTAGATATTAACCCATTGTTGCCACAGCATTTGAATGGAGAAACATATGAAAAACTTAGTTAAAGTTGCTTGTGGAGCTTAATAGAAGTACTCAGTTTCAGACTTGCTTAGAAATGGAAAAAGAGAGATATATAGAGAGATATAGATTTTCCAGATATACAACACTTGACTTGATTTGAAATTGTATATATATTGTAGATATATGAACTAGCTTATTGTTTAACAAGTTCAACTTGATTACTAATTCAATTTGACGAACTAGTTCAATAGATGAAGTTTAATTCAAGTTCAAGTTGATGAACAAGTAGAATCAGATTAACTCGTTTAATCAAATGAACTAATTCAATATGATGAGCTAGTTCAATTTGTTGAATAAAACTATGCAAAGAGCATCGCATGGAACATTTCATTCAGTCTGTTTATACATATATAAATAAATATATATGGGATTTGCCCATTTGGAGACGACTGTAATCGCAGTTTCACTATATCTTTTAATCATTGCAAAACTTTGACTTTGATTTAACTGCGATGGAGCAAGGGCTGAACAAGCATGAAAGTGCTTCTAGATATATGTGTATATATATATATATATATATATATATATATGTGTGTGTGGGTGGGTGCGTGTGGCGTATGCATGAATCTGTGCGTTTTCTTGTATATTTAAGCATCGAAAATTGAGTCTTGTTCTGGCCCTTTGACAAGCAGCAAAACTGATTGGCTATGCCGCAGCTGCGGGCAATATATATGTATAACTAAATATACTCGTATATAGATATATAAAATACACTTTATATATATCAAGCGTTTGCTTTCAATCTAAGCTGTGTCTCTGCATAAATTGATAAAAAATAAAATGAGAACTCGACGGCAATGCAAACAGACCAAAAAATTTAACATGATGTTTAATGTTTATTGCGGGCTGGCAGCTAGAGCAGTGGGCGTGGTACAGTGGCTGGCTGGAAGGTTTGATGTGAGGGTATCCTGAGTCTCAGGCTGAGTTTGAGCTCTGTGTCTGTGGGCACGCAAATTACAACACATAACAAATGTCTGAACGACTGATTGCCAAACATGTCGACAATACAAGTCTCTCTGTGTGCTCTCTCTCTCTCTCGCTCTCTCTGTGCGTGTGTGTGTGTATGTCAGTTGGGAATTTATAATGGTTTTCTATTCTAAAATAAACCCCCCTCCCACACACTCGCAGTCATACACACACGCATTGCTAACAATAGAAGCACATAGAAGCGAAACGGCCTGATTTGAATTTTAGTTCCAATTTCCAATTTCCAGCAGACTCCAGTTCCAGTTCCAGTTCCAGCCACGGCCACAGCCACAGCCCTATCATTGTTGTTTAGGTGCTGGCACTTTACGTTTTTGCATTGATTGCTTATATCTTGTTTGTTGGCTCCACAGCCCCAATTCGAACCCAAATCAAATCTCAGTTGCCAACAGCTTCTCCTGCTTCTTCTGCTGCTTCGTCTTTTTCTACGAATTTCCATTTGAAAAGAAAATTGTGCAATAATTTGTATGGGAAATTGAATTTCAGTTTTGAGTGCGGGGGCGTGGCAATGCCTTTTGTGATTGCCACGCTGAGTCGCTTCGATTGTTGCCCTGACTTGACTTGACCAGCCAGAGGAAAATATAGACCAGGTTTCTCTACAACAATGAGCATTCGCATAGTACACTGCGCGAAATTGCAATTACAATTTTGCATCCTTTTAGAGCAATCAAGTGACAAAATTCCCATTTCGAAATTAAAGAATTAAGTAAAAATTCAAAGGAATTTCCACTGTACACTGAGAGAAATTACTTGAGAGATAGACATCGTGTGCAGTGCTGATATTTTGGGTCTATTTTAATTTCAGATTTCCTTGTAGCAAAGTCCAAGTGTGGAATGTGGAGCTTGATGTGCGACTATTCAAATATGGACTTAATAGTAATGGCTTGCTGTAATTTTATAAACATGTAGATGTTTCTGTATGTATGCTAGGTTTATATATAGCTTACATCTTTTAGTAACTTTGTTTATGACAGACATGACATCCACTTTATAACTTTACTCTACTTTGCTTCAGACGGACTTTTCTTTCGTTTCAGATGTTAAATTGCTGGACAAGAGAAAAGGTGAAGCATTGGGACAGGTAAGAGGGGTGAGATGGAAGGCAATGCAGGACAGGTACAAGTGCAGCCTTGTTCAACTGAATGCAACACTTTCTGATTGTGTTTGCTCGACCGGCTGCTACCCTGCGTTAGTCTACACCAAAGCAGTCACATTACCATTAAATGAACTAGTTCATTTTAAGTATGAAGGAGTAGATTGCGTTTTGGACGCGACTCTGGTCATAGCCTAGTCTCTGCCCCAACTAGTCTAGCGACGGTATACCCTCTGCTCTTTAAAAATTTTCAATGGGTATAGTAGAGCGCCTGAGCGCCCAAGTAGTTCAAGATGAATCTTAATTAAAACTGTGACGTGTGGCCGCATTATAAGGGCTAAACCCTTGCCCCCTTATTCAAGGCGCATATTTTTTGTTGCCCCAGTGAAGCTCCAAAGCACTTTAAGCAAATCCAACATTCAGATTTAGATATAGATCTGGATATATATATGAATTGCTACATGTATGGATCTAGATCAATTTGATAAACAAGAACAATGGTTCATTTTAAGTTACTCATTAGAAACTTTCGTTTACGAACGACTGAAAGCATATTACTCACTGTCCAATGAAGGAGTTCACGGAATCATTGAATAAGTTTGCTGAAATAAAGCTTATTGAACTAGTTCAGTGAACTGCTGAATTTATGCATTGCATTAGTTCTCTAAATCAGTTCACTGAAAGAGTTACCAGAATTGGTTCACTAAGCTAACTGGCTGAGTAAGTTGATTTAATAAGTAGAATAACGAACTAGTTATTGAAACTAAGTCACTGAATAAGTTCATAGCTAAAGTTTACCAGATCACTGATCATTGAACCAGCTGAGTTCCCTAAGTGTAATGCAAGTTATTTTGAATATTTTGAATTTAATAGTTAATTGAACTAGTTCAAGAATATACATATTTGTATTTGTAATAGTTCACTGAGCTAGTTCAATGATCCGTTATAGATTAGATAACTTTTCTAAGTTATATATCTTATAGTTCAGTGAGCTAGTTCGCTGTTCCGTTCAGTTGTACCAATTCTTAATGACATGAGAAAACTTCTCATCTAGGTTATATTGTATCTAGGAACATAGTTCACCAACCAGTTTACTAACCAGTTCAATTGAACTCATTCGAAAAGACTTAAGATAATTCGTCTTATATACGTTTTTGTTCACTTGAACTCGTTCCTTAGGATGTGAATTCTTCTTTGTAATATTGTATATGCGTTCAAAGTTCACTTACCAGTTGGACTCGGCGTCAGGGACATCATATCGAAATGTATGTTCTTCTGCTCGAAGGAGTAGTCCTTGAGGAAAGTGAGCTTGGCGCCACGCGTCTTCGTTAGCCCGGTTACCGCATTGTTGATGCTGCGCAAATATTCGCGCTTACCGAAATTCGTATGCGGCGCAATCAGACCGATGTTCAGCTGCTCCTTGTTGGCGCCGACACCTTTGCTCAGGCTGTTGCCGCCGTTGGTTAGCCGCAAGGCATTGATGCCGGGGCAAGCACAGATCATGATTAACAGTGGCAATGCCAGCAACATCTTTGTCGATTTACAGAACGACTTGCTGTTGCTGGCGCGTGCTGCTGCTGTGCAGCTACTTATATTGCTATTGTGTTTGCTATTGCTGTTGGCAGTGTTGCAGTTGCTGTTGTTGTTGTTGTTGTTGTTGTTGTTGGTTATATCAATTGATGCATTGATATGAGCATTGACAGCAATTGTTGTTGCTGTTGCTGTTCTTGTTATTGTTGCAATGAAACTCTTTTTGCTCTCCGTTGTTGCGGTTGTTGTTACTACTTCTGTTGCTGTTACTGCTGTGCCTGGTCTACATTTCAGCTTGACTTTTGTTCTTCTGCTGCCACGCATCAGCTGCCTTTTTCTACAGTTAAGCTGCGTATTATTATTGTTGTTGTTGCTGCTGCTGTGGCTGTGGCTTTGGCTGTTGCTGTTGCTGTTCCTGTCGTGTTGCTGCTGCACAGCATGTTGCCGTAATTCGACCATTACCTGCACAATATGCTTGCTGCAATTGTCCGGTTTTCTTGCCTCAATTACTCTCGTTTGCTGTTGCTGCTGTCGATTTTCCTTCTCTTTTTTCGTATTGCTGCCGTTGTTGCTGTTGCTTAATTTTCTTTTATGTTGCTGCTCATTTTCTCACACTCTTTTTCTCCAGCTTTCTCTCTACATGTATTTATATAGCTTTGTTTATTTGTTGTTGGATGGATTGGGTTCATAAACAGTTGTATATCATCTTTAGCTAAGTGAAAAATTTGCTATTGTTGCTGCTGTTGCTGTTGCTGCTGCTGCTGCTGCTTCAGCTGTTGTTGCTTGGCTTAAATTATGATCTCTATTGTGCATTGCTAATTTTAAGCACGCAGCCAGTGAAAGTCATTTCCTCTACACACACACACTCTCACACACACACCTACACATGTTTGCATAAAGTTGCTGCTGGGCAACAGCAACGCCATCGCCCACAGCGGCAACAACAGCTGTGTAACGACTTGACGCTTTCCGTTTCCGTTACCTAATTTGTTGCTTGTTGTTTGAATGGCAACATCAACATGAACAATTGAGGGCTGCAGCTGTTGCTGCTGCTGTTGGTGTTGTTGCTGGTGCTGGTGTTGCTGTTGCTGGCAGCAATGGTTGGCTCGCTGTACACAGGATGTGAAGTGTATGTATTTATGGGCGCACAGGTGGCAATCGCTGTTGCTGCTGTTGTTGTCCACAGATTAGCTCAGGCAAAATGAGCTCAGGGTTTAATTTAATTTAAAGCTGTTTCGCATTGGAAATTAATGCAACCTAATAGCAATGTGATATACGCACAGCAGCATCCCTACATGCACATCACACCAACACACTCGCAATCCCACACATAGCGATTGTTGTTATAATTAGTTGCTTTGACTTTGAAAAAGTTTGCATCAGTCCAACTGACCTCATTGCTGTCCCTCATTTCCATGCCCCAACAACAACAGCAAGCAATAAGAAACTAAAGCAGGGCCTGACACAATTCTAGTTAAGGGGCGTGGCAATTTCTGTCTGTCAATTTGTTTGAGATTTGTATTGTCACGATGGCTGCTTATTCCTCTTGCTATCAATATTCATTACAATTACTATTAGATTTATTATCATGAGGCATCATGATGATAATGCACATTGTTCTTATAATTGATTTTATATTTCGATTCATTATTGATATTATTATCATTAGTCATAATAATAATTATAATTAGTCATGATCACTTTCATTAGCCATAAGTATGATAGTATGATAGTACTATAATACTATAATAATATCGTTAGACATTAGCATTATCATTAGTCATCATCTATATTTAATTTCATTATCAATATTAATCAATATTATTATCATTAGTCATCATCATTAGCATTAGTCATTATAATTAGCCATTCTCATTATCATTATCATTATCATTATCATTATCATTATCATTATCATTATCATTATCATTATCATTATCATTATCATTATCATTATCATTATCATTATCATTATCATTATCATTATCATTATCATTATCATTATCATTATCATTATCATTATCATTATCATTATCATTATCATTATCATTATCATTATCATTATCATTATCATTATCATTATCATTATCATTATCATTATCATTATCATTATCATTATCATTATCATTATCATTATCATTATCATTATCATTATCATTATCATTATCATTATCATTATCATTATCATTATCATTATCATTATCATTATCATTATCATTATCATTATCATTATCATATCATTATCATTATCATTATCATTATCATTATCATTATCATTATCATTATCATTATCATTATCATTATCATTATCATTATCATTATCATTATCATAATCATTATCATTATCATTATCATTATCATTATCATTATCATTATAATTATCATTTTTATTTTCATTTTCATTATCATTATCATTATTATTATTTTATATCACTATTATTATTATTATTATTCTCCCAACTTCCATTGATGTTACTACTCGAAATATTGCTAAGTAGTAAAAGTTATTTATCTTTTGGCTTGGGCGTCGCCGCCGCTGCTGGTGCTGGTGCTGCTTGGGTTTGGGGCTTGTGTTGGGTGGGGCTAGGGCTTGGGCTTGGGTTTGGCTGCTCTACGAAAGTTTTTCTACGTCAGCGTTTTAGTCGGCCTCGTTCGCGCTGCTTTTGTTGGCGCTCGTATTTGTTCGGTTTGCAGTCTGAAGCTGAGGGCGTAACTGCGTTGCCACTGAATCTGCGATGCTGGCCGACTGACACTGGAGCCTTTTTTCTGCCAACACCCCGGGCACCGCACCCAACCCCACTCCGCCCTCGCCACCAATTTGTTGGGCGTCATGTTGGGTGACTGGCGTTGCCTTAAACTGTGTTTTTTGCCACTTAGTCGCTGTCAATAAGCAGCCAAAACTTATGCATATGTGTGAGTGTGTGTGTGTGTGTGTATGTGTGTGTGAGGGAGTGTTGGTGAATGCTTTGTTGTTGACCCAATGCTGCTGCGGACAAAGCAGTGATTACTTTTGCGGGCTGGCTGCTAGGTTGTTCGGTTGTTTGGTTGTTCGGCTTAAGCCGCAACAACAGCTGCATTACAGTCAAAGACATAGAAGGTCATAGCTAACCAATAGACGCACACACCACATGCACACACACATACACACATACACCCATAGACTTAGTCATAAAATACGTTGTCTTTTCTTCGCCTATATCTTATTTTGTTGCTGTTGTCTATGACTATTCGAGCGTCTGAGCCTATGTTACAGTCACACATACACAACGAGACACACACCCAGACGCACATACACGCACACACACACCATGTATGTATTTTATATAGATATACTCATCTATATGTGAGCTCGTGACAAGGCAGCAATAAATTGTGTCTTATGAAAAGCAAATAAAAACGCCGCCAGGCTCCTAGGTTGCCTGTCTTTAGGCATTCCACTAGCTGCCTTTTGCTATGCGGCATGTGGCATGTTGTGCATACGCAACATTGAACGCTCAACTATATGTCTTACATACATGGTTACATATGTACAGAGTACCTGCCCGCTACCAGCTAACTTCTCCCAACTCTCGCCTATCAGTCGATTGCCTTTACGTAGTTTTGAATGTTCCGTCTAATCGGACGTGGAATGAATTTGGATACAGTGAAGACATTGTGGTATAGATATGTAGGGATCTGCTGGGCTATTAGTGTTATAATTATTATCATTATCATTATCATTATCATTATCATTATCATTATCATTATCATTATCATTATCATTATCATTATCATTATCATTATCATTATCATTATCATTATCATTATCATTATCATTATCATTATCATTATCATTATCATTATCATTAACATTATCATTATCATTATCATTATCATTATCATTATCATTATCATTATCATTATCATTATCATTATCATTATCATTATCATTATCATTATCATTATCATTATCATTATTATTATCATTAGTAATCATAATCATTACTATCATTAGTGATCTTCATTATCATACTAATTATATTAGTAATCATAATCATTACTGTCGTTAGTGATCATCAATAACGTCATAATTAATCATCATCGTTATCATTATCATTATCATCAGTCATCAGAATTAGTCATAATCATTGTAATTTTCATTAATTACAATAGTCATAATCATTATAATTTAAATAGTGAATAGTTATTCATGATAAGCTGATGTTGTGCAACTCTATGAATCCATAAATATCTACACGAGGTATTGCCATAGTCAAGTATACTCGTTCGCTAGTCTATGTTGCAATGGCATTATCATCATCAACTGTCCTTTGACGTTGCTTTCGTTGTCAATTTTATGACTTTTACTATGGCCCCTCATATGACACACACACACACAACCTTATACACACATGCTAAAAAAACATAAGGGCTTAGCGCGCCTTTTGGCTGTGTGACAGTTTTTCTGTTTTACTTTTTGCTTGTTTTCTATTTAGTTGATGCAGACACTGCCACGCCCACACGCCCACGCCGACAGTAGGCAAAGGTCGGTGCAATTTAGTTTGCTGCTCTTGTTGTTGTTATTGTTGTAATGTGTTTGCCTATTTCATGCGCTCTGCTGGTCTTGTGATGTGGGCCAACTTTTGCTTTCAATTTACCTCACTCTTCTCCCAATTACTCTCTACCGCTCTCGCTCTGTCTTCCTCTCTGTCACGCGCACACACACACACTGTCCTTCACCTTCTTCTGCTAGTCGTAAATCGACAGTGCGTCGACCGCTGTCAACGTGCGTCTTGTTGCGAATATTTCGCTTATTGTTGCTGTTACCGTTATTGTGTTCCGCTATTCCGTTTTTGTTGTTGCTGCTTATTAGGTTTTTCTTATGTTACTGTTGTTGTTGTTGTTGTTGTCGTCGTTGCTTTGCTAGACGTGTCAAAAGCCAGCGCAAAGAAAGACACAAAAAAGAAGATGAGGAGCAGCCAAACAAAACAAAAACAAAAACTCTGGCAGCCAAGAAAAATTGGGGCGTGTTATCTTTTTGACGTTGATGATGCGCAGCAGCAGCAACAACAACAACAAATGGAATGTTAAAGGAGCAGCTGTGTAGTTGTTCATTTTACACACACACATATAAACGCACACATGCATACACACACACCAAATTAATTTATTTGATAAACCATATAGAACTCTGTGTTTTTCTATTTGATTTGCTTTGTGTACATGTGTGCGTGTTTGTGTTTGTGTGTGCAGCAGTAATAATAATGGAGGCGTGGTTGCTGCTGCTGCCTTTCAAAAAGGGGGCTCGCGCCTGTCTTCGGCATCTACTTAGCATTGAACTTTGATCTACCGTTATTTATTTTTGTTTTCTTTTTAAGCACATTTTGAGTTACACTTGAAAAAAAAGTAGTGAAGAAAAAAAATATTGAGAACTTGTAACACTGTTTCTATTATTATATTTTTTTATTATTTGATTGCCTACTTTCAGGCGGCACTTGATTAAGCAAACTTGGGCAAAGGCAATGGGCTGAACTAAGTGATGGGCTCCTGGCTTCGGGCGTTCAAACAAATTTAATTTTATTCAACAGAAACAAAAACAAAAAAATACAAAATGTAGTGCAGTGCTGCGGCTGCAGTTGTCATGCACTTTTGATCACTGTGCAACCATTGTTTGTGCCACACAGCCTGTGTACGAAAGCGTAGGCAAGGAGAGAGGGAAATAGGCAGCAGCAGAGGTTGGTTAGGTAGCGAGTAAAGAGAAACACAGGAGCAGCAGCAGCAGCGACAGCGGCAGCGGCAGCGGCAGCAGAAAATGAAACAAGAAACAAGTCCACACCCAAAAATTCAAAGACACGCACAACGTCGACGCCGACGGTGGCGCACACACAGAGACACACACACACGTTAATATGTATTTATTTTAGCGAGCTGAATTTTGTGGCCTGGATTTGCGCTAACTGTTATTTTTTTGACATTGTTTTTGCTCATTTCTTTATTGTCAATTGGTTTTTTGGCCAGATCGCAAGGGGGATATATATTCATTTGGTTTTTTGCTTTTTCGCTTACATTCACTGTTAGTGTTTACAATTAACTGCTCCTCGGTTAGATCAGTCAGACCGCCAGCTACGCTACGCTACGTGCCCAGTCGCTTAACGGTTAACGTTTGATTTTGAAATGTTGGGGTTTCGCTTAGAGTGGGGGCTGGGTCTGGGTCTATGTCTGGGCTGCCCTTAACCTCGTCGCGCGTTTATGAGCCCCACCGCTGACGAAATGCGACGCTGCCAATGCGGACTGAATGCGACGAGCAACGAAGTGGCACTGCCAACCCGGGACACAAGCATAGCCTTAACTACCAGCAGCAGCATCAGCATCAC